>NC_072010.1:11132897-11442397 GCF_027791375.1 Indicator indicator
TGTGGGGACTATCCTAGGTGATCCTGCTTTGGCAGGGGGTTTGGACCTGATGATCTCTTGGGGTCCCTTCCAACCTCTGATGTACTGTGATACTGTGATAGGCTTATTGTGAGGATTTCACCAGTTCCCAGTGGCAACTGCTAAGGTGCATTCAAATGACCCTAGTCAGAGGAGACATTTCAGAAAGACAGACTTAAATTTAGAAGAATGTTCCAAATTGGGAAGTGCCGGATTTAGCAAATGGGAATGTGGCTGTGCAAAACAGAAGGCTGTTTCTTTGCCCTACAAATAAAAGTGGTGTGAAGTAACCAAGTAAATCTCCCAGGATGTTCAGTGGCAGGGAGCAGAATAAAAGAAAACAGAATGAGCATACATGAGGCTCAGGCCATAGGCAACTACTGACTATTAAAGGAGCATAATCTTCTGGGTCACGCAAAACTGGTTCTGGAAAGAAAAAAGTAAGCAAACAGACAAACAAATAAACAAAACCAACTAACAACCAACCAATCATCAACAACAAAACCCAAAAAATCGCCAAATAAACCAACTAACCAAAAAAAGCCCCACCCCAAAACAAACAACCAAACCAAACCAAACCAAACCAAACCAAACCACAACACTAGCAACAAACCCCTACAAATAAACAAGCTTAAGGTGGATTTGGGAACCAATGAAGGAAGTGCTATCAGGCTGAGTGGACGTTGTGGCACTGTGAAAGCTTTATAAAGAAGATCAGAAACTAAATAACTGCATCATCTGGATGAGCATAAGCCAAATAATATTGAAGAAGCATAAGTGGGGTTGAAAAAGTTGTTAGACTCTGTCTGTGGTCTTCTGAACAACAAGGTAGATGAGCCTCAAGCTATGGATGGTCTGTCCCAAAGGCTAAGGATCTTTAGGATCTGTAACTGTGGAAGCCAGTATCATGGAATTACAGAATCACAGAATGTTAGGAGCTGGAAGGAGCCTCAAAAGATCACCTAGTCCAAACTCCCTGCCAGAGCAGGATCAACTATACCAGATCACACAGGAACACATCCGGATGGGTTTTGAATATCTCCAGAGAGAGGGAGACTCCACAACCCCCTTGGGCAGCCTGTTCCAGTGTTCTGTTACCCTCACAGTGAAAAAAATTTTCCTCATGTTTCCATGGAACTTCCTATGCCTCAGCTTCCACCCATTGCCCCTTGTCCTGTCATTGGGCATCACTGAGAAAAGCCTGAGTCCATCTTCTTGGCACTCAACCTTTGCATATTTATAAACATTAATGAGGTCACCCTTCAGTCTACTCTTCTCCAAGCTAAAGAGACTAAAAAGCTTGGTTAAGAGACAAAGCAGTGGTATGGACAAAAGTAAATTCTAGTAACAAGGAAAAAGTCTAGAGAGAGGAATCACTTAGAAACTATACAATTACCTTTGACAGTGTAACTTCATTAATACCCTTTCTCAGGGTAAATGGTGAAGAGTGGCAGAATATCATAACCCCTAAGGTAATGCTAAGAAATAGCAGAAGAAGATATCCAGCAAGACCATATATACAAAAAAATGCTTCACGGGATAGATCTGAATTACTGAGATATTGCCCCAACAAGCATTCTGCTGTATTGCTTATAGATCAGTGCAAGGAAGGAGGAAAGCAGGCCCTGTGTCCTCTCCTTCTGAGTGACAGTCTTGGGAGTCCTGTCCCTCCCCTCACCATGGCTCATGGTCAAATTAGAACTTGATCACTGGAGAAGGCCCACCATTCTGGTGGAGCTAAGGGATGACCAGAAAATAAACGGCCAGGTACTAGCACATCCATCAATGTAGCAAAGAAAGTTTGAATATCAGGAGCAGGCTGTGCCCAATGCAATCAAGAAGCTACTCTCATGGAGTAACTGAAGATCCAAATTAAATATCAAAGGGTGGTTTGTAGATTTTTAGAGTAGGAACATGCAAAAGTGAAGTTGAATATTCCATCAAAATCAACCAGGCTGCTGATCTCTGGCATCCAGATGCTGCAGGTGCTGCAGGTGCTGACCACAAAGGAGGAAACATACAGTGGCAGTTTTGAAGTCTTAATAGGTTTGTTATAACTCTTTGGAAGACCTGAAATACTAGCATGGAGAGAGACAGAGTGATATAGACCCATTCAGACTAGGGACTGATGATAATGATTGTCCTGGGGGATCTGGAAAAGAACCATTACCATGCTATGCACTACTGCAAAACCAACTCTGCAGTAGAGAAAGTAATGCAGAGAAAACCAATGTTTTTTTTAATCGTCAAGACTGTAGTAAAAGCGAAGTCTTAGAGATGTAGGAGCATTTGCCATCACAAGGAACTAAAGTCCCAAACAGATTCAAGCAATAACAAAAATGACAGAGCTCTTACCTGTATGGAATTATGGGTTAAATAACAACCATCAGGACAGCTGCATAGGAACCTAGCCTGAGCAGCAGGAACTTCTGAATTGGAGTGGTAAACATTTCTAAGGTTGAATCAGCACAGAGGTTCTAACAAGCAAGGAAAATTTTGAGAAAGGATCAAAAGACTTAAAGGGAAAATTAGCACAAGAAAGAGTCAGGGCTTTAATATTTACTAACAATGATCTGCAGAAATCAGACCTAAGAAAGAGGGATGAGTGAAGCACGGTACAAATAGGAGACCCAAATATGGTACAATCCACAGAATTAGAAAAGAAAAAGAGAAAAGGCAGCTTCAGCTTTGAGGCTTGTCTAACATGCATATTAAAAATTTTGAAAGAAAAAGAGAACTACTTACAGAAGAATACCTGCCTGAGAAAACAGGTAAAATGCTTAAAACATGCAGAACAAGACAAAAAATGCAACACAATTACCAAGAAAACAAGTAGTTCAAGCTAACAATATTGTTAAATTGCAATGAAGTATGTGAGTATGTGTGTGAAAGAAATCTAGCAGGGGAGTTTCCATTGGCCACAAAGTCAAGGAAAAAAAAATTTAAAAAGGAAAGAAAAAGATCAAATAAGAACATAAGCACCCACAAAGTGCTAGTAGCATGTAAACAGTTAAAAGTTGAAAGAACAGTGGATTAGGTGTTACCCTACCAAGACACACCAAAAAAGAGGCATCAGGTATCACACAGTATCACAGTATATCAGAGGTTGGAAGGGATCTCAAGAGATTTTAAGTGATTTATGAAAAATGATATTGCTTTTAGAGTACAAAGAATAAAATAAAAAAAAATTAAAAAGATGGTAGAACTAAGAAGTGCTAATCTAACCCACAACAAACTTAGCAGTTATAAATAAATGATAATAAACTGATAATAAACATGATTTGAGAACTTATAAGCAGTAGCATGAGAATGTTACCTGATGAATTGCATGAAAGAAAAAAGCAACAATGTAGTTAATCAGGCCGTTGACATCACTAGAAAATCCTGTGGAGGGAGATACTTAAGCTGGACTCACCGAGATTACTATCAACAATCTTCTCTGGTTTATCTTCTGGAGGTAGAACAGGAAAGTAATCCATTCTAACTCTATAAATATTATTAATTATAAGTTTCTTGACTTTGTTTCACTTGATTTTAATTTTATTCTAATATCATATCTGAGACAGGATACTTTAATAGGTTGATTGCACTGTATGAGTATAAAACAAGAGGAAAAAAATGAACAAGCAAAAGTAACGGGGAAAAGTGGATCCAAATCAAAGTTGTCTTTATCTCCACACAGAAGAAACTCTGTTTCTCTCAGTGATGATAAATATATCTTATTTTTTAAATAGTGAATATGATTAGTAGACCACCAGCTAATAAAGATATGTTTGTAATACAAAAATGCACATGGATATGATTTTATCTACTTATAGAACTTAAGAATTTGGGTGTTAGAAAACCAAAGGTAATTCAGTTATATGCAGAAATATATCAGTTGTATTTCAAAACACTAAACGTTTGTGTAGTATGACAGCAAAGACATTTTAAAATAGCTATGAATAAACTGATGGACCTGAGGTAAGTAAAAAAAACCAACATATAGCAAAGACATTTTAAAATAGCAATAAATAAACTGATGGACCTGAGGTAAGTAAAAAATAACATAGGGTAGAAACCAGAGGTTTCCTCATGACGATATCAAACTACTGCATGTGTAGAATATACACATGCATATTCTATGTATCTATATCTATATATATACATACATGTATATATATACAACCTGTACTCAATGGATGAAAAAAACTAAATTTCTGTCAAGGAGCCAATCAGGTAATTAGATATATATAGCTTGGAGAAGAGGGACTAAGAGGTGACGTCATTAATATTTATAAATATGTAAAGGGTGAGTGCCAAGAGGATGGAGTCAGGCTCTGCTCAGTGATGCCCAATGACAGGTCAAAGGGCAATGGGTGGAAGTTGAGGCAACAGGAAGTTACTTGTAAACATTTTTTTTTCACTGTGAAGGTGATGGAACACTGGAACAGGCTGCCCAGGGGGGTTGTGGAGTCTACCTCTCTGGAGATATTCAAGACCTGCCTGGATGCGTTCTTGTGCAACCTGGTATAGGTGATCCTGCTCTGGCAGGGGGTTGGACTAGATGATCTTTTGAGGTCTCTTCTGGCCCCTAACATTCTGTGATTATATGTGTAATTAGCAATATATAAGGTATTTCATCTGAAATTAGAGCCCTGCATCAGTGTTGGACCATGGAACAAGATGGAGTTTTCTGGTCAGTCTCTACAGAAGGAATACAGCAAATGGCAGGGAAACCCAGGCATTACACTAGGGAAGATAACACACTTTTCTGCTTCAGACGTGATCAAGAGTGACTGAAATTGTCTTATCTATTACCAGTAGGTCTGTCATTTCCTCTGTAGGCTCCAGTTGTATTTATATTTGTTTCGTGTCCATAAACTAAGTTACAATATGTATATATTTAGTACAGACTTTATGGAAAGATAGTATTTCTTACAATATACGTTTTAAAGAAACACTTATTAAAGAAATCACTGCAATTATGTGCTATAATAGGCCAGTAAACTTTGGGGTGAATTTCAGTCAATTGTAACAAATGCTCAGGGTTGGAGTGATCTGGACTTCCTGCCTGAAGAATAATCAGGGTGATTTTGGTGGTTGTGCAAATTGTATAGACTATAACAATTCAAAGCTTAGCAGGCTTGGGTGCAACCAATACTTCAAGATAGTGATGGGCTGCCTTCAGACCTTTCCAAGTTATCACATCACAGGATCAGACAGGAAAAAGGCCTTAAAGAAGATCCATTGCCCTGTCCTGATCTTGCCCTGAAGTACAATGATATAGTCTTAATATTAAAAAACATTACTGTTATTTGTTTCACTAAACCCTTGGGTTTATATAAACACATGTTTCAGAAAGGTTTTGCCAACAGAAACATAAATTTTAGAGGCATACTTTAATTCAGCATAACATTTGATATTTTTTCAAATAACTAAAGCTCTTAACAATTCAGTTTTGAATTTGCTATCTGACATGAGATAGCAATACCAGAAACACAAGTAGGTAGTAGTAGCAAAGTGCAGATTAAGGGTCATAGGCACCATTACTCTCTAAATGCCATAACCTCATTACAACACAGCAGTAACTGCATAGTGAAGTTTTAGTATTTCAGCAGGCGTTACGAACCAGGAAAGGCCTATGCACGGCAGTGCAAAGGAGACATCTTGACTTTCTTTTGAAGCCTTTCCAGTCTCACAAAAGAAAAAATCCTATTTGGATGAATAAGAGTATACAAGAGTATACAAGAGTATTCTCCTTAAGCTTTCCAATCAGACTTCTTTTTTCCACTGCTTTGTCATGTTCCAGGGACACAGTTTTAATTAGAGTGGCACAAAGTAGTATAAATGCTGCCACTCTGCTAGACTCATGAGGGTATCCTCCTCCAGCTTCACTTACTTGTTCCCATGATCTCTGAAAAAATGCATCCTCCACAATCATAAATGGAAGACTGAACAGCAAACTTTCATTGTGATTCAAACACAGGAGAAAAGATAGGAAAACGCTTGTCATCTCAAAAGTGACTAGCATTAGGTCACAAAATAAGAAAATAAAGGAAATACCTCTGAAATTATGAAAGCTGCTTCAAAGACTAAGACAGAAATCTAGGAATGGAGGAACTCTGCTGTAAATATAGGGACAGAAGGAAAGTGTAAACAGAGTTACTAAAAAACTGACTGAAAAAAAGAGGTCCAGTTTGTTACAAAAGGCAGCAAAAATTATTTTTTTTTCTTTAAAGAGTTCTAAGATGAAAAATGAAAAAGGCATAAACCCATATATGGATATAAGACTGCAGATCACAGACACCGCAGACAGGTAAATGTTGCTTCGAAGAGAACTCTTCAAAGTTGCTATTCACTTTATAACTCTTTTTCCCAGAAGATGCAGTAAGTAAATTCAAGTCTCACCAACTCCTCTGCTCCTCTTCAAGACTACACTCATTAACTGGACTCCATAGTGTCCCCACATCATAAAGAGATCCCCATATCCTCTGGAACTGAGATGCTTGGACCCAAATCTTAGGTTATGTTATGCTGCCCCCAAAGTTACAGAACAATCTTATCTGTAAGTCCAAGTCTCCTTGAACATGTATGAGTTTTTCTCAAGTTCCAGTCATAAAATGGTTTGAGTTGGAAGAGACCTTAAAGACAGTCTAGTTCCAACCCCCATGCAATGGGCAGGAACACCTTGCACTAGATCACACTGTTCAAAGCTCCATCTAACCTGGCCTTGAACACTTTCAGGGAGGTGGCATTGTTAAAGAAGTGCAGTCCAAATTTGAGGTTTCCTGAAGAAGAGTTTCAGGCATTGAATCCCATAAAAATAAATAATGTAATATATAAAAAAGACCAGTTTTGTCATCTCTTCCTTTCCTAATTTTCATTCATGCTCCGTAATGTTGCCCTGTAACCCATGCAGCCCCCACCTGCTGCCAGCCAAGCTTCACTTTGTAAAGCTAGAAACACTGACTTTTTTCCTTTTTGTAAGTTTTAAACATAGTGCCACTACAGCCTGAATTCTTACTGAATTCTTTATTTGATGTTCTGCTTTCAGTCATATCCTACATGTCAGCAATACCAAGTCTGGCAGTATTTCATTTCATTTCATTTCTTATTGTTTCAGTTAATAATCACACTGAGTTAAAAAACAATTCTGAACCACTTGCACAAATATGCCTCCAGGCATTTTGTCCACTTAATGAATTCCAGTCAATGCATGAATAGTTAACATTTACCATCAATATAACTTTGTTCTCTAATACGATTTTATTCCTTGTGTTCAGAAAGTACCAGAAGAAAAGCATGGGTATTACTGCACCCTAGATGAAACCAGAATTGGAGATTCTTTTGAATCTTTTACAAAACTGCCACACTAAAATCCTAAACTAGATGTGTAATTTCAACATTAAGACTCCAGTGCAGTGAATGATTTAGTATGCATAAAACCACATTTTGCGTCAAAGACTTTAATAGATGAAACTCGCCTTCAGTGAAGACCATCACAAGAGCACTACAACACTTCAGATACTACAATAATGTTTCTCTCCTGAACAAAGCTATAACAGTAACTGGAGAGGCGTTTAGACTTCATGTTGACTGTCAGTGAAGAGATGCATGGCTCAAAATGTATTACCTCCAAACAGTGGCTATATCTAAGGTGGCTGATAATTTAGCAGGTCAGCTTTTGTTATTTACACAAAGCAATGAATCCAGGCAGTATAAGTTCCAAATTACACAATGATCTATTGTTCTGTCTCCCGGTCCTGAGAGACACAATCCGCCTTACGTTGCCACTGAATGGCATCACACCATCAACCACTTTTGACTCACTGGTACTCTTGTTAGTTATCAAAGTAAAAGGGTCAGACTGTTGCCTGTGAATCGTAGGTAACAGCAAAAACACAAACCCAGCTAAGCACATTATTTGGTGTGATGGGTGATTATCAGAAAATTATCTAATCGAGCAATCACCAAGTCTGATGTGCTTTATATTCCCATGATTCTATCATGTTCCATCTCCAATCCCAGTCATTATTCCCCTGGCATAAAAGGAACAAGGGATACAGTATGAGGTAGTCTAGATGGAAGTGCCTTAAGAGACCACTGTAACCTAAACTCCCTGTGGAAACAAGAATTAAGACAATCAGGCCTCCGTTTAAGACATCTGTCCTTCAGTTAGCCCCTCCCAACAACTTTGATACTTTTGCTAAATTCTATCAGATTTGACTGATGGCCTCAAACTCTGAGATTATTACACTTCTAGAGGTTTTGCGAAAACCAGGAGCTCACTTGGAGAGAAAGAGCCAGACTTCCACTCCTTTGAGAAAAAGGCAGTTTTAACTCTGTGTCTTGTGGATATTGCATACGTCACCTGACTTATCTCAAGCAATACTTCATATCTCAGCTGATAGCTTGACACCATGACAGAGAGCAAGATAGTACAGTTCATACTATCTTTGAGACAACATTGATGGAAACTTTAGATGATAAATGCAACTTGATCCTTTTCTTTATAAAAAAGTTTTATTTAAGTTTTGAACTCATTTAACTCACCAAACCAAATTATTCCTTAGTTCCAAATTTCAGCTCATCTTGAACTCACGGTCAACCCTGTGAAGTAGACCATCTGTTAATGCTGGTATTGGTAGAGAACTACAGACTGTTTTTCCTGCAGCTTAGGCCATCCATGACAGTTTTTCGTGAATTTAAACAAAAGACAATAAACTGCAAAATTAAGTATATTTTACATCATTAACTAATTAGCTCTCAATTCCCTCCCAAGTACATAATGGAGTTCTCTTAGCCTCATAGTAACATGACAAAAAAAAAGGGGAAAGAAAATTAAGTTAATTAGGGCCAGTGACGTGGCAAATCCATGGGACAGTCAACCCTAGGACTTCAGAACCTCCTGATTGCCAGTGCAATACTCCCTCCCTGGCTCATCCTGGCCTTCTAGTTATGACAAAACTAGCAGCTGCTTACAAAAACAAGCTGAAGAACAGAGATAACAGCACCTGAATGCTACATGAAGGAGGAATTGTGTCAGCTTCCTTTAACAATATAAACCAACTATTTTCTTCTGGCTCTGTTCCCCATCTTAAAAAAGGTCACTCAAAGGGTTTTTTGGGACTATGGAATTAGCCTTTCACCTCTGACAAATGTAAGTTCAAATATTAGTCTGGGTCATGAATGAGAATCACACACAGAATTACATAATGTTAGGCGATGGGTTCCATTCCAACCTGGTGCTTATATGGTAGAAAAGCACAACACAAATTGGCAGAACAGACCCAGCAGTGGAACAGTAACAATAGCTTGTATACAAGCACACACAGGAAATGTGTGTATATGTATAAAGCAAAGACAATATATACTTACTTATACTAAAGAATAGGGTAGGTAGAATTAGTGAGTAAGATCAGAGATAAGATGGCTTTGAAATTTTGGCATCCAATAATGGCAGCACAACAAACGTACACTCTGCTTTGGAAGCAGGGCTCTCCCTAAGGTTGAAATGTACCCAGCCTAGAGCCCTTCTCAATCCCCACCTATTTTTGCTTAATCTATTTAAAATCTCAAAACCAGGTGACTCTTCTTATTGACAATTATTCACAGCAAAAGGATCCTGTTTACGTGCCACGGAAATTCAATGTGACTAAAATACCAATAAATTATTGAGAATGAGATCACAGAAGTCATTTTTATGGGCAATTAGCAGTAGGAAAATAGGGTTGGAAATGATGGGCAAAAAAACAGAGAGAGAACTGCTTGAAAAATAATTGGATAGAAATAGTAGTAGTATAGAAGTCCAAACTCCAGCTTCTGCCATGGTATATATATGGGTACTGGTTGACAGCCGCCTGAACATGAGCCAGCAGTGTGCCCAGGTGGCTAAGAGAGCCAATGGCATCCTGGCCTGCATCAGGAATAGTGTGGCCAGCAGGAGCAGGGAGGTCATTGTACCCCTGTACACAGCACTGGTTAGGCCACACCTTGAGTACTGTGTCCAGTTCTGGGCCCCTCAGTTTAGGAAAGATGTTGAATTGCTGGAGCATATCCAGAGAAGGGCAATGAGGCTGGTGAGAGGCCTTGAGCACAAGCCCTATGAGGAGAGGCTGAGGGAGCTGGGACTGTTTAGCCTGGAGAAGAGGAGGCTCAGGGGTGACCTCATTGCTGTCTACAATTACCTGAAGGGAGGTTGTAGCCAGGAGGGGGTTGGTCTCTTCTCCCACGCAACCAATGACAGAACAAGAGGACACAGTCTCAAGCTGCGCCAGGGGAGGTTTAGGCTGGAGGTGAGGAGAAAGTTCTTCACAGAGAGAGTGATTGCCCATTGGAATGGGCTGCCCAGGGAGGTGGTGGAGTCACCATCCCTGGAGGTGTTCAAGAGGGGATTGGACGTGGCACTTGGTGCCATGGTTTAGATAGTCATGAGGTTTAGGGTGACAGGTTGGACTCGATGATCTTTGAGGTCTCTTCCAGCCTTCTTGATTCTATGATTCTATGATTCTATGATAATGTGAAAACATCCAACTCAAATTGAGAGAGTTAAAAGTAGGATCATTGGAGACTGCATTAGATCTAAGTGCTCCTTGCTCTTGCAGAAACATGTGCTTCTTGTAGAAATGTGTGCTGACATAACAAACATAGACAAGACATAATTTCTTCTTCTATTCTACTAGAATATCCTGAATTAAAGACATTTCATCAATAGGAACATCTGTCATGAAATTTCACTCAGCTCATGACAAATTTTGACTTCCATGATCAATTAAAGGTAAGTCCCTTCAGAAAATCAAATCAGCAAAACACAGAAAACAATACACATCAATGTATCTCAAGGAAGCAGCCATTTGTCTTCAGAATTAAAAGAAAAAAATAGATAAAAATGCAGATGAGAGTACAGCCTCCGGCAGCAGAGTGATGCATGGAATATTTAATTGTTCCACCATCTAGGCAATTCTTGGTCTTACCCTGCAGCACAAATATAGTTTGCCTTAGATTGCTTTCAAAAAGAAACGCAGAACACTTTCCTAGACACAGAGGAACGTTTCCAAAAAGTTAACAATGCAACCATGAAGAATATACCATGTTCCTTAAGATGGAGTAGGTGGAATGCCTTCTGCCACAATTACTCCATGTTAACCATAACAGTCAATAGGGTTAAACACCCAAGTCACTTTCAGAGAAAACGTTGCTAATTTGAAATAAGGCTATGAAAAATCTAAGAGCATCTATAGGTGGTTTAATGCAATTTAATCAATCATTTTAAAAAGCAAATAATATTAACATTTACAACTTACCCCCTCATAGATAACTCTAAATAGTAATCCAGACCTGTGTTACTGAAATAAATGTTCAGAAGAAGAGTTCAGAAGAAGAACCTACTCTTTACAGGTTGCTGTGGTATTTTTGATTCCTACCTACTTGTTTTCCTACTGTCAAATGCCAGTGCAGCCACAAAAGACAGACTGTTGTTACAAAGCCAGCAACACTGATTTCATTTCACATTTTGTAGCATGCTCATACTTCAGGCCAAGTTCAGGCCATAACTTTCCCATTTTTCTCTAAATCACTTGGCACACTTTCAGGAGCTATAAAACAAAATGAGTGATGATACCTAACAATTTTGTGTGGCAGGGAAAATATGTAGCATTCCTCTTGTGTGGACAAACTGCAAACATGGAGAATGCCAGAAGCAAAGCCTACCTTGAAAAGTCACATTTATGCTCAGGGACAGTTTAAGCTTTTGACAAGCAGTTAAAGATAAATCTTGCAGTAATAACAGACCACAAAATGGTACATTTCTACTAAAAGCACTTATACAGACTCTGGGAAAATGCCCAGAAACAGCCTGGCACATCAAAATAAATGATAATATCTGTAAGTTTTCCATAATAAGTCAGTAAGACTAGAGTACTACATAGATAACAGGCAGTAAGGAT
The DNA here is from genome assembly GCF_027791375.1 of Indicator indicator. NCBI lineage: Eukaryota > Metazoa > Chordata > Aves > Piciformes > Indicatoridae > Indicator > Indicator indicator. Next base: position 11,144,843 of record NC_072010.1, read on the forward strand.
ACCAACCGAAAAGGGAAATTGGAACAGAGGTAGATAAAGGGTGTAAGGCAAAAACTCTTCTTAAAGGTAGATTATTATTCACTGCAGAAAAATCTTTCTTTGCACTGATAAATACAGAAAACAAACATTTCCTGGGATAAACTTCCTTTTAAACTTCTGGAGAAAAAAAAAAAATCAAGTAAACTTTTGCTTCCGTGAAGAAACAGCCTTTTCTGTCAAGTGTGCAATCATTACTTTTCCAGGGTGGAACTGCAAAGTAACTATTCAGGAGAGATAATCCTCCAAAGACAGTCCTTCACAGCCATGAAGCTGTGATAACTCCATCTGTAGTTTGAAAAGGAATGCCTTCCATATTGCCTACATTAGACAGAAAGCGACTGAGATTTTTTTTTTTAATCGGTGTAAGACTGGTGCAAAAAACCCCACATGCACACTACTCTCTTAATTCCAGCCAAGTCTGCTTTAGTATATCTAAAATTAAATTAGGAATACATCAAAGATGAACAAAACCAAACTATACGAATATGGAAAAAGAGATCCATACAGTAACTTGTAGTATTTTGATTACACAGTGCACATTTGTGTAGAGGTTAAGTCTCAAAGAAGCAGTGTGCCATAATAATTTGCTGTTAGAAAGGACAGAAACTTAGCCATTTATCCAAACCAACAAGGCAGACTATCTCAAGATCCAATTCATGAAAAACTATGGGGTCGACTTTTCTCTGTGTTCAACAGACATGAAAAGGAAGACAGCTACTCAGTAACCTCACCTGCAGGCATAGGTCCTGCATCATTGTCAAAAGTGGGGCAAAACCTGGAAGCAGGATGATCCATTGTGGTCTGGCTGGCCCGAAAAGCAGGACACAAACCCCTTTCGAGTTATGTCTGCTGTAAGCAGCCCTAATTGCCAGCATATGCTATGGGAAGGCACTAATACACCAGTAACTGTGCCAGCCATGCTGGAAGCCAGGCACAGAGATCGGTGGGGTCTGTCCTCTGTCAAATGCACCTTATTTATTTAATGGAAATGAGCATATGGCTTCTGTCACTTTGGGAACCCAAATGATGCTGTATGTTTCAAAATTAGTTTCAGAGTGAAGTCCATCGATGGCCTGTTACTACTGCTGCATCTGGAAAGGAAAATCCTCTGACCAGCTGACACTGGTTTAGAGCATGTCCTGCCCGTGGCTTTTGCAGTCACCTCCCTACGGAGATATTCTTAGTCTTGACAGACTGTTTTGTTCAAAAGCGAAGCATAAGGCCACGGCAATGATAGAGTAAATAAAACCTTTTCAGATGTGTAGCCCATACTAAAGGAAGGAAGGAATTGTATCAGAGACGCCAGTCCGGGCGCACCGAGCGTCTACAGGCAGCGAGAAGAAAGCGGGTTCCTGGCCTTGTGCTGCACAGAATGCAATGGATAGATAGAGCCTCGGGGGGGGGGGGGGGAGGGGGGGGGGGGAAAGAAAATCTTCAAGTTTCCCCGCCGCGGAAGGCAGAGGCTTCCGACTGAGCCTGGCGGCGGCAAGGCGTCTGCAGCCGCGGGCGTCGGGAGCTGCCACGGGAGAAGCGCCGAGGGAGACGAGAAGGACCTTGCCGCCCCACCCCACCCCTGGCGGCTGTTCCCGTGGCTCTCCCGGGCTCTCCAACCACGCAAGCCATCACTGGGGATGACCGAGCTTAGCCACCGCCTCCGCTACCCGTGGGCGCTTCCCCTCAACACTAAAGCGCTCTCCCACCACCCGAGAATCCCCTTCTCCCTGACAACAACCTCCGCCCCCTCCCACGGGAGCCGTGCACTGGGGCGGCGCCCAGCGAAGTGCCCGCCCACGGGCTGTCCCGTACCGCCTCGGGGACGCCAATCCCGGCCCTGCCCCCAGTCCTGCCCCCAACCCCGCCCCTACCCTCAGACCCTGCCCCGGCCCCGGCCCCGCCTCTAGCCCTGGACTCAGCCCCGCCCCGGCAGCTCGACGGGCAGCGGGCGGGGCACGGCGGCGGGGAGCGGGCGGAGCATGGCGCCCGGCGCGGCCGTTAAAAGCCTTCCCGCCCTCCCGCACAGCCAGTCGCTGCGGTGCTGCTGGGACAGCGGCAGGTTTTCGTGTGGGCGCCGCCGGAGCGCAGCGCTGGGTGTCAGCGATGCTGGAGAATGGCTCCCTGAGAAATTGCTGCGATCCGGGCGGGCGAGGCCGCTTCGGTTTGGCGGAGAGGGAGGCGGCGGGCGCCCCGCGGCCCGCCTGGGTAGTGCCGGTGCTCTCCAGCGTGCTGATCTTCACCACCGTGGTGGACATCTTGGGCAACCTGCTGGTCATCATCTCCGTCTTCAAGAACCGCAAGCTCCGGAACTCAGGTAAGGGCTCTAGCCCAGGCACCCGCCTCGGCGGCAACAGGCGGTAAGGAGCTCCTAGAGCCCCAGGGGTTCCCTGGTCTCTGCTTCTAGCTACCCTGAGGAGACCAGTCCGCTTTTGGAATCCAGGCGGACCACCTGCTAACAGCAGGGGACTACAGCGTCCCCCTCTGTCGGTGCTTGCTCTATCCTGTGTGCAGGGACCTTTCTCCAAACGCTCAGTTGGAGCTGTGGCAGTCCTTGCTAGTTCGCTGCCCCTGAGCTCCCCTTGGCTTCTGCGCTATCCTTCTCTGGCCCTTGAAAGCAAAGTGCAGGTCATTAAGTGCCTCTAAAGAGGCATTGTGTAGTCTCTGTGGAGATACTGATAAGGGGAATCGGAGACAATACTGGAGACAAAGAGCGTGACCAAAACCGGGGGAAGAAAGAAGGAACTTTAAAACTTTCTTAAGAGTACGCCTGAGGACGAAGAGCTGCGCATGTGACAGTGGCTCAGCAGCGCTCCGCAGTCTTCATCAAGAGTTCACAACAGGCCTTCATGATACCGTCTTTCTTCTTCTCTCCTCACCGAATACCCTTCAACCAGAAAGCATCGAATAAAGTGGGCTGTTTTTATTGAATCATGTCTGTAGTTTTCCTTTGTGTGTGCTAACATGTGGTGCTGCGTGTTTTATTTGCTAAACTTGCTTGCCTTCTCATCTTTGCCGGGCTAGTTACACGTGTCTCAAACTCTAGATAGCAACAGCTGCGCCTCTCTCCAGCCAACTTCTTACCTGATGCGCGCATGTCCCACAGCGTCCAGACACCTTCTTCCTTCCCCGCCCTGCTGATGCAGCCGCTTGCAGTCTGCTGGTAGTTGCCTGTTGCGCAGAAGTCGGCGGCTTTTGGGTATTAGTGCAGTATCAGGTGCTTTCCGCCGAAATAGTGGTGTATCTACTAAAATTCTTGTATCAGCGACGAGCCTCCTTTCTTCCGAGTCCACAAAACTTTGCTGAAAGCTGAGGGAAGTCAGAAGCACAACGTCCTCTGCTCGGAGTAAACTACCGTATTGGTCCGGCTCCACACCCGACAGGCGGTGGGGTGCCTCCTCACCGAGGGAAGGGAAAACTGCGGGCTTATGTCGCCTGGGTAGGGTTTAATTGTTATGTGGTTCTGTTTAACGAGTGTCACTGTCCGAGCGCTATCGTGTTTCACATGCAGTGAACAGTGCTCCTGCTGACTAGAGGCAGGCACTCATTCGCCTTTCAGTTAAATGATGCTTGGGAAGAGCAGCATTTTATGGAGCTTCCTTTCCCCTAATCATTACACGGCATGTGAAGGATGCCAGCGTGTCCCATTTACGTGGGATCACACTCCATGGAGCAGCGCCGAACCTGAGAACGTCTGAAAGTGCGGTTCGTGTGAGCTAAGGTAGAAACTGGGAGGGAGCTGCTGGGGACAGCAGGCGCAGTCCGCAGGGCTGTACTGGGGCATACATTTAAAAGAGCCAAGCCATTACCCACAGTAGCAAAGCCGCATGCAGGTCGGTAAAGCTTCCTCCCCGCTGCCGAGCCGAGGAAGGCGCCATCCTCCGGCAGCCAGCAGGGCCGGGACCGGAGCCCTTCTTTCCTGGTCGGGGGCTGTGGCCGCCGGGCCGGCTGCAGGAACGGACGGTGGAAGGGAGCTGGGCGCGCCGCCGCGGCAGGAGCTCCCTCCCTCGGCACCCCGCGAGTGTCGGCAGCGCCCTCCCAGGCCCCTCGGCGCTGGCGAAAGCGCGTTCCCGGAGGAGAGAGCGCCTCGCTGGACCGCGCGGCCGAAGGGGGAGAAGGAAAGGGGCTTCTTCTGAACCGCTTCCTGAGTCCAAATGACATCGGAGGGAGGGTTTGCAGTGGAATAGAAAGTTTCAGGATCGTGATCAAAGAGCTGTGAAATAAGATGTGGTCTTCGTATCTAATTCAAATTAATCTAGTTGATGTCCTTCTAGGATCATCCTTAATGTGATGTCACTGACCCAGTCCTAAGAATCCCTTCATATTTGGTACGTACTGTAAAGAATTGCAGTCAGTTCCTTCTGCATAATCTTTGTGAGATCAAATATCTTTTAAATTCCCAGTTCTTAGTTTACCATCAGGGTGAGACAGAGGATAGTTTTGTAAATGTCCATAGAGGTCTTTTCAGATACAATTTCTTAAGGAGTGAGTGGAGTGGAAGAGGATTACAAACTGAAGTGGATGGAGTGAAGGAGGGAATGGGAAGGTGGTGAAGAGCTAAGGTGGTGGTTAGGAGCCCTTAATCTCCAACAAAGAAAAGCGGACAAGCAAGTGGATTTAGAAGTGTTCCATTCTGAGCAAAGAGCAAAGGGTGTAGATGTGGTAGAAAGTGAAATGGTGAGGATAAATGTCATGAAAGGAGTGCAACTTGTAATAAGCTAGTGGAAAAATAGTAGCAAGAAATAGGGAGTCCAGATGGCCAAAAGAACAAACGAGCTATAGAAACATGAACACTCAATTCTCTTCAAAGAAGCTAATGAGAGATTTTCTAGGTTAAGGGTGAGAGTTTGGGACTTCAAATAAGCTGCAGGTGTATGAGGAATAACTTAAACAGCTCTGCCCATTTCTGGTACAAATTTTCCCTTCAGAAATCAAAACAGAAATCATATTTCCAGGATTTATTAACACGATTCTGTGCTAGGTTATACAGAGATACCTGACAATTGCAAACAATGTAATTGTGTGTTGCACTCCTTAAAATTAAAGCATGATCAAAAGCAAATCTATTTTAATACTGATATATAAGATGAGACGCAAGAGTGGAGTAAATTAAAATGACCCATTAGCCTTTATGTTGGTAAGTATTGTGTTCAGCAGGAGAGAAATGGAGAATGGGTAGCATTGGTGCTTTTAGAGATTGCTCATTCACATCTTAAACAGTGGGAATTTTGCCAACCTTTCAACAGAAGGATTGTTTCATAGCCTACAGAAGCCTCTTTCCCATGTTCAAAATTGGTTGGAGGGGGAGGGGAAATGAAGGCTTTTCCAAGAAATGGATAGCATAATTGGTATGAATCAACATGCTTGTCTTTGTACATAACTACACTCAGTCTTTCTGTGAGAGGCTGAGCAGCTTCTGATCTCTAAAATTGATTTAATCTACAGAAATTAATGCTTTTATCATTTCTAATTTGGGAAGGGAGTAACTTGGTCCAACACCCTACAAAATTAAAGAAAACTTTTTACATGGAAATAATAAAATAAATTAGCTTGTCTTTCTATTTGAAATGTCAAATGTGTTCTGAATTTTCAAAAGTGACTATTAATTTTGTGTCTTCAATTAAGCACACCCAGTTGAACACAGCTTTTAGTGTGTTCCACTTCTGGAGTGCTAATGTTTACATGTGCTCAACAACTGCTGGGTGTTCAGGTATCCTGAAGGTGCATCAACTCCACCAAAACCACTAACTGCCTTTAAGAATTTCAGGGTACATTTGTAGAGCCATAGCTATAATTGTTAGGGGCTGGGGTAAGAAAGTAACAATGTAAGAAGCACTTGAGAAGGCATCTTGCACAGAAGGGAGATAAGGCAAACCCATTTGTATTTCATTTACCTTCAAGCTAGCATAAAATTAGTGAGAGGTGAGAATTAGACACTTTAACTCAGTATCATTTCAAAGAGTGCTGAGGACCTGGGACCCTTTGACTCTGGGCAGAAAGCCTGTTATTAGCCTTGGTCCACTGCCAAAGAATACATTAGGAGAAAGTAATGTTTTTAGTGCATTGTGTCAATCCTCTTCATTCTCTCCACTACTGTTCTTCTGTATGTAGCAGCTAACACATCACAAGGAGACCCTGATTTCCATTTGAATGGCAAGGTGCTGTTACAACAATTAAATAAGTATTCATGCTTCTTTTAACCTACAAGAACATGAGTGTATTTGAACAATAAGTTCCAACTAATGTGTGCATGTCTGTAGAGATGCACAAGACTTCCTAAAGTTGGCAAATTAAATATTCCTGCACATAGAATTGTAATCTTTGTACTCATTTGTCTACTAAATAAACATGTTTGCCAATATAACCAAATCTTGTACTCCCCTTTTCCACGCTATTTCCCTTTCCGCAGCCTTCCCCTCCATATTTCTGTAATACAGCCAAGGATATGTTTTCTACTTTGTTGTATGTCATTTTCAGTTATTCTTTTTGGCCACACTGGTTTTCTTTCTCTCCTTTACTCCACCCATGTTATTATTCCTGTTCACTGGGATAGAGGAAAGTTGTCTCCTGAGGTGGAATTCATGTCTTAGAAGACTGCAGTGGAGATACTTGATTCTGAACTTCCTCCCTTGGGATCCCTTTATAAATAACCAATATAGAAAAATAAGCATTTTCAGGACATAGCTAATGTAAGTTATTTTGACATTTACATTGAGATGGCATAATTTGGTACATAGGATTGCTTATTCCTTTCCACTAAAATCAAATAGAATCAGGAGGGGCTATCTCAACATGGTCACTTACATTTAGGTGAGAAGAAGTCAACGTATGTAGTCAGAAGTAATTTTTCTAGTCATGTGTCCAGTTCCATTTTTAAATGTGATAGGAATCATAGAATCACAGAATAGTTTTGGTTGGAAGGTACCTTAAAGATCCTCTAGTTCCAAACCTTGTGCCATGAGCAGGGACACTTTCCACTAGACCAGGTTGCTCAAAGCCCCATCCAGCCTGGCCTTGAACACTTCCCAGGGATGGAGCATCCACAGCTTCTCTGGGCAATTTGTTCCAGTGCTTCACCACCCTCACAGTGAAGAATTTCCTATATCTAATGTAAATCTACCCTCTTTAAGCAAATACTTCCCATACTATCACTATATTCCCTGATGAAGAGACCCTCCTTGTCTTTCCTGTAAGTATCAGAAGGCTGTTACAAGGTCCCCTTATAAGGCCTTCTCTTCACACTGAACAACTCCAGCTCTCTCAGCCTGGCCTCATAGGGAAGGTGCTCCAGCCCTCTGATCATCTTTGTGACTCTTCATTGGACTTGCTCCAGCAAGTCCATGTCCTTGCTGTGCTGAACGCAATACTCCATGTGGGATCTCATGGAAGTGGAGTAGAGGGGAAAGAATCATTTTCCTTCACCTGCTCATCACAATTCTTTTGATGCAGCCCAGTTAGCTTTTTGGGCTGCAAGTGTATGTCGACAGGTCATGCTGAGTTTCTCCCCAATCCCCAAGTGCTTCTTTGTAGTGTGACTCTCACTCCATTCACTGGGTGCAGTCTGTATTTGTGCTTGGGGTTGCCCTGACCCCACTTGGCCTTGTTGAACTTCATGCAGTTTGCACAGGCCCATCTCTCAAGCCTGGCAAGGTTTCTCCAGATAGTATCCCTTTCCTCCAGTATCTGGTGGGACACCTGTGGTGTGGTCATCAGCAGCTTGGTGTTGTGAGCAAACTTCCTGAGGGTGCAGCCAATCCTAGTATTCACATTGCTGACAGAGATGTTAAACAGCACAGGTCACAGTACCAAACCCTGAGGAGCATCACTCGTCATTTAGACATTGAGCTGTTGCCTGCAATTCACTGAGTGCCACAGTCCCACCAATTCCTTATCCACCAAGTGGTCCATTCATCAAATCCATGTCTCTCTAATTTAGAGTCAAGGATGTCAATTGTGTCATTGTCATATGCTTTACACAATTTCAGGGAGATGATGTCAGTTGCTCTTCCCTTGTACACCAATTCTATAACCCCACCACAGAAGGTCACCAGATTTGCCCTTAGTGGAGCCATGTTGGCTGTCACCAGTCACCTCTTTGTTTTCCATATGCCTTTAGCATAGCTTCCAGGAGGATCTTTCTGGGCACAGGGGCAAGACTGACTGGCCTGTAGTTCACCAGGTCTTTTTTCCCCCCTTTCTAAAAATGTGGGTGATATTTTCCTCTTTTCTAGTCAGTGAGAACTTCACTGGACTCTCACGACTTCTCTAGTGTGATAGCTAACAACTTAGCAACTTCGTCTGCCAGTTCCTTCTACCTCATCAGGTCCCATGGACTTGTAAACCTTCAGGTTCCTTGGGTGGTCTTGATCTTGATCTTCTCCTACAGTGGATGGTTCTTCATTCTCCCAGTCCCTGCCTTTGCCTTCTGTGACTTAGGTGTTGTGGCTGGAGCACTTTCCAGAGAACACTGGGGCAAAGAATTCATTAAGTACCTCAGCCTTCTCCATGTCCCAGGTAAGCAGGTTTCCCAGTTCTTTCTGGAGAGGGCCTACCTTTTCCCTTTTATCACTGACATAGCTATAGAAGTTTTTGTTTGCCCTTGACATCCCCAGCCAGATTTAATTCTATCAGGGCTTTGGCTTTCTTAACCTTATCCCTGGCTGCTTGGACAATTTCTTTCCCAGCCTATTCGCCCTTGCTTCCACCTTCTGCAGGCTTCTTTTCTGTTATTGAGTTTGTCCAGGAACTCTTTGTTCACCCATGCCAGGCTGCTGGCATTTTTGCCTGATTTCCTCTTACTTTTATTGCCTTGCTCTTGAGGTTGAATATTAACCAGATTTTTTTGGTCCCCTCTTACCTCCAAGGCTTTATGCCATAGTACTTTACCAAGCAGATTCCTGAAGAGACCAAAGTCTGCTCTCCTGAAGTACAGGGTATTGAGCTTACTGGCCTCTTCCTTCTGCCCTGAGAATCTTGAACTCCACCATTTCATGGTCCTTGCAGCCAACACTGCCCTTGGGCTTCACATTCCCCAACAGCCCCTCCCTGTCAGTGAGAACATGGTCCAGTGCAGCATCTCTCCTCATTGGCTTCTTTAACAGCTGGAGAAGGACATTATCATCAATGTGTTCCAAGAACCTCTTAGATTGGTTATACCCTGCTGTGTTGCCACTCAAACAGATAATCAGTTTTAACCCATGGTTTTAACCCATGCTTGTGAACATATGACTGCTCCCATCTGTCTGTACAGAACCTTATCTGCTCAGTCTTCCTGGTAGGGTGGCCTATACCAGATATACTATAAAGTTGCCTGTCCCTGCCTTCCCTTATATCCTGACCAGTAAGCTCTTGATCCACTCCTGATCCATCCTCAGGTGGAGCTGCATGGACTCTAGCTGCTCATTGACATAGAGTGAGACACCCCTTCCTCATCTTACCTGCCTGTCCTTCCTGAAGATCCTTTATCCTTCCATTGCAACATTCCATTCCAACATAGGAGCCATCCCACTATGTCTCCACAATGACAATAAAATTGTAAGTTTGAACATTTACCTCCTCCTCACCCCCTGTCCTCCAAGAGATTGTTGATACAAATAAGACTGATATATAAAAAAAAAAAAAAACAACAAAATCCTAATCAATACAACTGAAATAATCAATATCCTTCATGGGCCCTGAAACCACTTGGTGAAATTGTCTTTAATACCAGCAGTGAGACTGACAAGAACACATTTGGATGAGCAGACTGAGCTCTCACTCTTGTGGTTTCAGCTTTTGCACTCCCAACTTCTTGAACTCAGGATCCATGGAATTTTTAGCACTGGGACTGCATGTGTTTTGCCTTCATGTTCTTGCCCACATTCAAGATCTCTAGCCTTGAATCTGCTCAGTACTAAGAAGTTTGTGCAATCATGAATTCAATAATTAAAGCTCTTCTATCTCTTTGTAATGATATGGTTCAAACTTCTTTTTTTAAATGTTTTGCTTATTAGTTGGTAATTTATAGAGGACATTTTTATTTGTAGAACTATAATTGTAGAACTAACTTTGATGGATCATTTATCCACCTGGTAAGAACAGTTGTGCCAGATGAATGGAGAATAAACCTGTATTTATGCCACAGCCTTTGTTTCTCCATAGTAAACAAGCCAAATGATTTTAAATTCCTCTGATTAACCAGACTCTTCATTACCCTGATTGGGTTTGGCTTTTCATTTCACCTATCACAGCTGAGCTAATCTGTCTTAAGCAAGAGAAAACAGATCACAGTGCATTACCACAGTAATGCAGGTGATGTACCACCAGTACCTAAAAAAACAAAACAAACCAACATTCTCAGTCCTATCCTTCCCTGAATGGACAAAATGGGACTGGTATGTGTTTAAGCCATATTTTCTGGGGTTTTCTTCTGTTTTGGGTTGGGTTGGTGTTTTTTTGTTTGTTTTGGATTTTTTGGGGTTTTCTTTGATAGCATCATGCGGATGACTCTTCTTGGTGCAGTTAGTTGCTAATGCAGCTAATAACTGATCTGCACAATTATTATTCCTTTAGGACCTGACCTCATGCTATTATACTCTATCCACTTTTAGTCCTCAAGGTAAAAAAGATCTTGACATTTCCCTGTATAAGTGTGGGCTCTCGACTATATATTATCATAAAATGCTATTTGTTGTGTTTGATGGCATTTCTGAACGAGACAGAATTAGTTCAATGTAGGTTATCTCTCTCCAGTCCAAGAGTGTTCTTTTAATCACCAGCCAGGCAGTGGTAGCAACAGACTGCATGATACCCTAGCATATGTGCTCCTAAGACTAGATCTATCTAGACCAACCTGCCAGGTATAGACAACCCAACTCCAGCTTTTATTAAAAAACGATGATCAGATTCATTGGTACAACCACTTTGTATAAGCTCACATTCAATTTTACTCCATTTGTCTTTAACTGCATCGTTAATTTTTCTTCCAAATTTGTTTCTACAGCCTTGCCTACAGTGAAAATGAGATTAAGAAGCCCAAGTGCTTCTCGATTCTTTCTTCCTTGCAGCCTTTTCATGACCTTACTACAAGTGCTATGTTAGCATATAGACAAATGAACTTTTCAAAGGAGGCAACACTGTTTCAGTTTTCTCATTACTCTCTGACTAATTCATGCAAAAAGAGTAGTTGTCCGAGCACCCACAGCTGCAAATCTGCTATTTGGGATGCATCTGGGAACCATGATTTTGCCACAGTCTGGGAAAAATGAGCACTTCCCTACTGTCAGTGAGGATCCGAGAATACATTCAGCCCCTTTTTACAGGTCCCGCATGTAACTTTCTGTTCTTTCAGAACTTGTGACACTATCTCTGAGACACAGATGTTAAAGCAGTCCTGCCATCAAGTATATTCAGTCTCTCTGACATTTTTGCTGTATTGTAGATAATTCCTCACCTGCCAGCCTGGCTTGTCATCAAGCACACCATTATTGTCCTTATTAAAAACTGTAGCAAAACCTTTCTTCAGACCAGCAGCCATTTTAATTGATTTTCAGATTCCACCTCCCCCAATAACTCCTCTTTCCTTTTTCCTTTTGTCAATGTGGTGACAGGGCATTTTACTAGTTTTAGAAATCAAAGCCAAGGATTTTAAGATTTTTGTCAGTTCCCATTTTATCCATCTTCATGATCTCTAGCAGTTTTCTTTGGTGGACATAGCTTTTCCTGTTCCCTTTAGCCATATTTCTTTCTCTTGGTATCCTTGCTGAGACTTTTCTTCCATCTAGATCTGGAACGTCTTTTTTTTTATTTTCTCTTTTGAATGCAAGTTCCAGATAATATATTTTATATCTTTAATATGAAGAAATGCCAAGCTTCCTCCACATTCAAGTCCCTAAGCTCCACAATACACTTTCTTAATTAGCTTCTTTTGTTTATCGAAATGTGCAAAGCTCCTTCTTAGTTGTGCCTGTTTTGTTTAGTCTTCCATTTAATTTAAGCATAATAATCTCATCTGCTTTCAATATAACATTATTTTCTATGATAGGTTCTTCAGGGATATCTTTGTTATTTATGAAAACAAAGGGCAGAGTATGCTGGCAAATAGACTCTGTATTGAAGAAATCTGCTGGGTGTATGTCCAGAACTCAACATCCATTAATATATTTATTATCTCCTTTACATATTATAAAATGTATTGTCCTGTTCTCAAATTGTTTCTGTTAGTATTTCTTCACTAAACCAGAGGTGATGTTGTCCTGCTGGAGGTGTCTACATACTTGCCCTCCCCTTGTCTTTACAACTCTTCCCCAGTGTAATTTTGGCTTTTGCCAGGATACCATCCTCTCCCATTTGATCTCTTATGGAGACTACACACTTTTATGTTAATATTTCTCTTTTCTGACCACTGGTGTAATTCCATTCTAACGGAATTATTTCCATAAAGTTTGATTTGAATTTCTCACTGGTTTTGGATCCCCTATTTTGTTGCATGGATTCTTGGCATTCTTTTACTGACTGCTGCTTTTTTTATTACCACTCCAGTCAAATGCCTCAGTCTTTGAGCTTCTATTTTCTATATTTGTTGCTATCACCTTCCTGAAGCCAAAATTCCCCTTGTCCTGGGTGTTAAATGATGAAGCTATATGATTCCTTCTCAGGCTCTCTTCCCATCTCTTGATTTCAAGTTCTTTTTTATTCATTCTGCCAGCTTCAATTGCAAGCTGGTATCCCATATGCTTAGGTGAAGTCTGCCCATGAAGTTATGAAACCTCTTCTCGCATAATACCTCCAAATGATCAATACTCCAAGTCTTTCTACATCATTTCTAGAATTATTCAGTCATGTGCCCATGGCTCATCTCATACTGCTAATTACTCTTCTCTTCTTGGTGAGGAAATAGAATAATTTCATAACCAGGTCTTTTCTGCGAGACTTGATTCAAACAGCAACCAAATGAGAAAATAAATCTTCAAGGATACTTATAAAATATCACTTTTAACTTTGTTAACCTGTTAATAATTCCAAAAGTAGAAGAGCAGACTGAAAAAAAAAAGAGTATTAATGATTTGCAAATCAGGAAAAATACTTGAACAAAGGAAACATCCTTCAGCCAAAGGAAGCAAACCTTGCAAGAAAAATTGCAAAAAGTGAAAACCAGAGACCTAAGAAAGTTCTAAATGAAAAGAAATCTAAAGAGTATAGAATTTAAAAATATTTTTGAAGCAGGAAGTTTGTAATGAAATTGTCAGCCTAAAGGGACTGAAAAAAGCATTTAGGAGTACAGAAGGAGTAAAGGAGTAAAGTAACTTCTGGATGAGTCTGTAACATGGGGAATCTTGAGAAGATTGTAAACAGTTACTTCAAAAGCAACAGGAGATGAGTTTATATGATGCTGTACATAAAACAATGGATAGCCTTAGAAAACAATCATTTTTTCCCTCCATATCTTAGAGAATCATAAAACAAGAGCAAGGACATCTTCAGCATAATCTGGAGATGGAGAATACTAAAATGCAAGTAACTTTCTCAAACAATAAATCGTAGAACTCAGAAATTTAGTAAATTTAAAGAACTGCTGGCTCTTCTGTGAATATATTGAGTGTTCAGAGTCATAATGGCTAATGCTGTCAAAAACTGTAGAAAGTAAGGAATGCATTAGTAGCTTGTATAAATCAAATTCAAGCAACTAATTATTAGGTCAAAATTGCAATCTGAGGCAGGTTATTCTACAGCTACAGAGTATTTTGTATCCTCCTTTGAAGCACCTGGCAATACCATATTGGATGATAGCTCTGAATTACAGTTTTTTTGTTGTCCTGTAAAGGAAGTGATACATTTATTGATAAGTGAATAGGAAGTATATTGCCAAGATCAGTTTTGAGACATTTTTATTTTAGAATATAATGTTAAATTCTGTTCCACTTGGTAAATGGAGCTATTGATGTGCTTATCTTTAGAGGGAATAGAATGATAAGCATTGAGTTGAACTAGGGAAATATAAAGGTTCTCTTGAATCTGTAACAGAAGCATCTAAGAGTATATTTGTGTTGTCTCTTTCATTTGGTACTCTAGCCATGTTCTGAGCAAAAGGAAATCCAAAGGATGATGTTATTGTGATGCTTTGCCTAAAACACTATTCCCAAGCTCTCTGTAGTTCCAAATCTGACACAGTCACACAGTTGGGTTTTTTTCAGCACAGATTATAAGTAAGTTTCCTTTCATCTTCCTGAAATATGTGATTCAAACCCTAAGATACTGGACATTAGAAAGACAATTCCAATGGGACTTATTAGAACTCCCTTTGCTGCCAGCTCTCTCCTGGACTCTGGTGTTTATTTGGCTAAATTCACTGACTACATGAGGCATGAGTTCTCTGTGGTAAAGCTCTATATTTAGATGGACCAGCAGAAGCAATTCAAGGACTCAGGGTGCTCATTGACACAATTAGCTAAAGAGTTAAGAAATCACACAGGGCTAGATAAGCTCATTTTGGAAGGCAAGTTTTTTCAGCTGTTGTTACTTGAACCATTCTATTGAGGATGTTATAGGAGACTACATCCATCTCATTAAATCACTGATAGCCTGTTCTCTGCCTCTAGGAGTAAATTCTACTCTTTCTCCAATTCAGACCTATTTGGAATACCAGCATCTTTGGGTATGCTCCAGATTTTATCTTCTTAGAAGTTACATTTTACAAACAGATATTGGTACCATGATGTAGATTCTCAAGTACATTACCTTGATCCCAAGAAGATATGTGAAAATAGCAGTTATCCTGAGCAGGTAAAACAAAGCCAATCCTTTCCTTTGCAGAAAAGATGAAATGCTATGGTAATTTTCATCTTCCTAAAAGACAATCTGAGCAATTATTCTGGTTTTTAAACTCCCATCTTGATAGGGGCACAAAACAGATTGTTTGACAACAAAAGCTAACAGAAAAATGACTAGATCACTGTGGATGCAATTCCACCATCCTTAACAACAGTAGGTGCTTTGAAATCTTCTGGTTTACTTTGGTCCCAATATTGATAAGGATTGAGTTGTATCACAGAATCAGTGTTATCTTGACGTTTCAGCTATGCATGGCCCAGTCATGCCTTGATATGACAATGGGTAGCAATAGCCTGAACACATTCATCAAATGACTAGAATCTTGATTGCTGGGATTAAAAAAAATATATTAATTACAGAGATATTTTATTATGCTGTTTAATAAATTATGCTTAAATTATATCTGAAATCAAAAATTCTAACCCTTCACAGCTGGAATAAGAGGCATATAAGGAAACTGCCCAAGCAGCAAGAGACCTGGTTAGAAAAGCTAAAGCTCAGTTAGAATTAAATCTAGCCAGGGAGATCAAGGGGAACAGTAAAAATTTCTATAGGTATATTAATGGTGAAAAGAAGACTAGGAAAGGTGTGGGCCCTCTCAGAAGGGAAACAGGGGAGCTGGTGATAAGTGACACAGAGAAGGCTGAAGTTCTCAGTGACTTCTTTACCTCAGTCTTCACTGGCAAGGGCACCAGCCACACTCCCAGAATAATGGAAGATAATGGCAGGGACTGGAAGAAGGAACTGCCCATTGTGAGTGAAGATCAGGTTTGTGACCATCTGAAGAACCTGAAAGTGTTCAAGTCCAAGGGGCCTGATGAGATACACCCACGGGTGCTGAGGGAACTGGTGGATGAGGTTGCTAAACCACTCTCTGTTATAATCCAAAAGTCACGGCAGTTCAGGGAGGTCCACACTGATTGGAAAAGGGGAACTATAATCTCCATGTACAAAAAGGGAAAGAAGGATGACCCAGGGAATTATAAGCCAGTCAGTATCACCTCTGTGCCCGGTAAGATCATGGAGCAGATCCTCCTGGAGGCACTGCTGAGGCAGAAGAATAATGAAGAGGTGACTTGGTACAATCATCGCGGCTTCACCAAGGGCAAATCCTGCCTGACAAACCTGGTGGCCTTCTATGAGAAGGTCACAACATTAATAAATGAAGGTCAAGCAACTGATGTCATTTACCTGGACCTGAGCAAAGCCTTCAGCACTGTCCCGCACGACATCCTGATCTCCAAGCTGATAAAGTCTGGGTTTGATGGATGAACCATTCAGTGGATAAAGAACTGGCTTGGTGGCCACACCCAAAGAGTGGCTGTCAATGGCTCCATGTCCCAGTGGAGGCCAGTGACAAGCAGAGTCCCTCAGGGATCAGTACTGGGACCAGTCTTGTTCAATATCTTTGTCGGTGACATGGACAGTGGCATTGAGTGCACCCTCAGCAAGTTTGCTGATGACCAAGCTGTGTGGTGCAGCAGACACACTGGAGGGAAGGGATGCCATCCAGAGGGACCTTGACAGGCTGGAGAGGTGGGCCCATGACAACCTCATGAGGTTCAACAAGACAAAGTGCAGGGTCCTGCATCTGAGTCGAGGTAATCCCAAGCACCAATATAGGCTGGGCAGTGACTGGCTTGAGAGCAGCCCTGAAGAAAAGGACTTGGGGGTGCTGGTGGATGAAAAGCTAAACATGAGCCACCAGTGTGCACTTGCAGCCCAGAAAGCAAATCACATCCTGGGCTGCATCAAGAGAAGCATAGCCTGCTAGTAGCAGGTCAAGGGAGGTGATTCTCCCCCTCTACTCCACTCTGTTGAGATTACAAGAAAGATATGGACATACTGGAACGTGTCCAGAGAAGGAGCACCTCTCTTGTGAGGACAGACTGAGTTGGGGTTATTCAGTCTGGAGAAGAGAAGGCTCTGAGAAGACCTTATTGTGACCTTCCAATATCTTTAAGGTGGCCTACAAGAAAGCTGGGGAGGGACATTTTAGGATGTCAAGTAGTGATAGGACTAGGGAGGATGGAGCAAAACTAGAAATTAGTAGATTCAGATTGGATGTTAGGAAGAAGTTTTTCACCATGAGGGCGGTGAGACACTGGAACAGGTTGCCCAGCGAGGTGGTAGAAGCCTCATCCCTGGAAGTTTTTAAGGCCAGGCTGGATGTGGCTCTGAGCAACCTGATCTAGTGTGAGGTGTCCCTGCCCATGGCAGGGGAGTTGGAAGTAGATGATCCTTGAAGTCCCTTCCAACCCTAACAATTCTATGATTCACACAAAATGCCTTTTTTTTTCAGCTGCTTTTTATGGACTTGGCTCATTTTCAAGTGTTTTAATACCTGTATGAAATTTATAACAATATTACATGACACTTCCACAAACATTGTCATCTTTCTGCTCTATAACAACATCTGTTCATCTGTTGGTTTAGATTACCATATTTGCATAATGAGGGCAACAATTGTTGTCAGAAAAAATCACACAGAGCCACTGGAGCTAGCAGTCTGGCTAAGAGGAAAAGTATCTGCATAATACATCAGACTTGCAAATATAATTATGTTAACTAATTATAAGTTCAGAGATAGCATTGAATTGTAAAATACATCACTGCAAAAGTAATAAAGACCTATAAATGGCATCCTCAAGTCTCTCAGACTTGCTCAAATCCTTCCTGCAGTTCCCAGTGCCCCTGCATTTTAAAGCTGGCACAATTTTTCCAGTGACCCCAGCATGCACAGCATTTAATTTGAGTTCACACAGGGAAAAGGACCTTACATCAGACAGCTATCACCTCTGAATATGTGTAATGTAATCAGTGCAGGCATTTTTATTTCCTACTTTTTATTCAAGTAAAAATATTCTACTTACTAAAGATTATCTGCATAGCTGGTTTTGGTTTTGTTTTAAAATGCTGTCTATTCAAGCTACTCCTGTTGTCCAGATCCTGCCTGTGGTGAAATTAATCAGTGTTGTAGACTTTAGGACTCTTTAAAGATGTTCCTATAAGTCAACAAATCCATTCAGCTTTTCTACTAACAATTAAAAGGATGTTCTATTAAAACATGCTGGTTTGCTTCAAGATAATTAAAGACATACAGGTCACATAGTTACTACATTCCAGAGCTATCATATCACTAATTTCTGTGAACTGCATGGTTGTTCAGACTCTTGGGAATCTATATTCAAAAGACTGAGAATTCCAGCCAATTAATTTGAAATCAGGTGTTACTGGAATAAGCAGGGTATAATTTTTGGCTTGTTACAGAGGAAAAGTTTCACACACCACCTTAGCTGGAATTTCCATATTCACTTAGACAAACCTTCTGGTCTGAAAATTCAAGACAGCATGCAACTTTAACATACCTTTGTACTTTAAAAATTGAGGCTGATCATTTTTAGGCTTTCAGGTAGAGGTCAGTTCCTCAATTTTCTTAAAAACACCTTAACAAATCCCTTTTGACATTGTAAACTACACAGTAACTGCTACTGCACTGCTCTGAAAGGAAGTGACTCGTTGCTGAGGGCATTTCTAGCCTCATGTATTGAGGCTAATATCAATTCTGTGTTGAGGCTTAAAGTCTGCATCCTTTATGTATCCAAGTGCTGCTAAGAATGGTGGTATTGCCCACCATACTGAATACAGAGGTATGCCGAAAGACTCATCACACCATTGCTTCTATATAATAATGACAGGAAAATAACAGATTTTCCAAAATGTTCAGAAGCCAAAGAGCATTGTTTGGCATCTAGCTGCTCAGAAACAGACCCTGCTTTACATCTATGTGCAATTATCAACAGGATTAGAATTCACAAAAATCACGTATAAATCACTTTATACAAGGAATATTTGTGTACATTCTGAAGGAAAGAGATGGCTTTACCTGAAGATTTCCTACAGGAACCAGCTACGTACACTGTTCAAAGCTCTACCAAAGCTGATCATGCATTCTCTTCTGAGTAAAACGTTAGTCTCCAATGCTTTATTCATTAAATATAAATAAAAATAATCTGCAAAAGACTGAGAAATAAGTACTTTGGAAACTGTACGAGACTGAGCTATGGATTCCTTCTTTTAACCTCAAACACTGCCAGTACTACTGAGGCCAGAAGAACACTTCCAGAAATTTCAGGTAGAATTTATTTTCAAGACAGGATTACAGACCTGTGGGTAGCCTCAGCCTATGAGAATATGTGACATGTTTCCAATTAGTGTCTCCTTCTCAGCTATTACGTTTCAGATTAATTATATCATAACCTAAGCAAAGATTGACTTAATTAATGGTTGGAAGACGAGCAGTCAATAAAATTGTAGGGTGCTATAAGAAGGTACCACTTCTGATTCATTAATAAGGTAATGAATAGCTGATGAAGTAACTAATTCTGTAAACCATTTCCAAAACATGAAAGACATGAAAGTAATTGATAGTAATCAACGTGGACTTACAAATGTAAAATCATACTTAACCAACCTGATAGGCTATTACAATGACAGTGATCAGCTTGGTGGATGAGAGAAGAGCACTGAATGTTGTTTACTTCAATCTTAGTAAAGTTTTTGACATTGCCTCCCATAACATCTTCATAGACTGACAAAGCAAGGGTTAGATATGTGGGCAGTAAGGTAGTTTGAAACCCAACAATGACTGGACATGGAGGAGTTGTGATTAGTGACACAAAGTCCAGTAGGTGGGCAAGCCACTAGTGATGTACCTCACAGGTCAATACTGGGACCAATACTGTTTAGCTTCACCATTAATGATTTGAATGGTGTGGCAGAGTCTACCCTCAGCACCTTCACAAGTGATATAAAACTGAGAGAAGTGGCTGATACTCCAGAAGGTCATGCTGCCATTGAGACAGACAGGGACAGGTTGAAGAAATGGTCTGACAGGAACCTCATAAAGTTCCACAAAGGGAAGCACAAAGTCCTGTACCTGGGGAGGAATAACCCCAGGCACCAATATATGCTGGGGACCATCTAGCTGGAAAGCAGCTTGACTGAAAAGGAGCTGGGGTTTCTGATAGGCAACAACATGATCATGAGGATGACTTTTAAAACAAGCTGTAGCAAAGCAGACTAACAGCCTTCTGGGCTGCATCAGTGTTGCCAGCAGGCCAAGAAAGGTGATCCTTCCCCTCAGCACTAATAAAGTCACACCTGGAATTCTATGCGCAGTTGTGGGCTCCTCAGTGCAAGAAAGGTTTGGATTTACTGGAGTGAAGTCCATTACAGGGTCATTAAAATGATTAGGGGCTTGGAGCATCTCCCCAATCAGGTGAGGCTGAGAGAGCTGTGGCAGTTCAGATTGGAGAAGCTGAGGAGATCATATTAATGTGTATATAAATACTTGGAGGGAGGTAGTGAAGAAGCGGCAGCCAGACTCTTCTCAGTAGTGCCCACTGAGAAGACAAGTAGAGGACAAATTAAAACATGTGAAATTCCATCTGAACACAGGAAAACTTTTTTCACTGTGTGGCTGATTAAACATTGGAGGAAGTGTTGCCCAGAGAGGTTGTGAAGTCTCCTCTGGAGATACTGAAACCCCAATTGGACATAGTCCTGAGCAGCCTGCTTTCACTGACCCAGCCTGAGCCAGAGGAGTTGAACCAGATGATTTGAAGGGATCCCTTCCAGCTTAAAAGAGTTTCCAGCATGACACCGTAACTTGCTGTAAAATACTTGTATTTTGACATAGGTACTAATGGAAAGATTTTTGGACATAATTGGCAGAACTCTATTAAACAGCACTGGCTTAACAATTCATGGGTAGTCTTTGACTCATCCTGACTTCTCAGATCCATGATTTCTGAAAAGCTTGCCTTTTTTTTTCAGTGCACATGTTTAGAGGTGGAAAATTTCCTTTGCCTTTGATGTGATTTTTTTATTGCTTACTGCTACTAGTTTTCCATGCTTTTATTGCTCCAGCTTGGAAAAGACTGAACAGGAAAAGAAATTGAAGCTTGAAATATGTTTGCAGTAGAATTAGTGACTTTGGTAATATTTCATCTGTTAAGCAGGGGATAACTTTCTGATAAATAATTGAAAGAGAATTGTTTGTGTTGGCAGGACTCTGTATTTTCTGTGTGCAGTGGCACTGAAAGAAACTGGGAGGTAAACTCCCATTAATCTTCTGCATCATATTGTCTAGCCCTTAACTGAAACCTAAAAATAGTTTTCCAAAAGAGAACCCAAAGCAGCACACTTTTGCATGCTTTTAATTACCAGCACCATCACCTGACAGAAAATGCTATATTTAAAGACCTTTCTGTGAAATAGAAAGGCCTAATACTGAGATGATGCAACAATATTTAATAGGGGACTGGTGTCTTTATATGCCTTTGTCTTATTACATTAGAGGTCACGACAGAAAGAAAATGTAAAATTCGAAGTCCCCCACCCAAAGCCAGGTAGAATGTTCACATATTCCAGGTATTTTACTGGGATAAAATACACTGACAGAAAGTGACTTGTGTGCTGTGGAAATATAGAGTGCTCAAAGATGCAAAGCTTACCTGTGAGACCTCTAAAGTGACTGCAAAATACTGGTTATTAGATTCACAGGTGGGGTTAGAGCCCATAGATAATAGCTTATTTTCTGAATCAGTTTTCATGTTAAGCAAAATTTTCATTTTTTATAGTTTCTTTTGCAGTTTTGAGAAGCAAAATGTGTAAAATGTTAAACAAATGCTGAAGAAAATATTGTAAAAAATGGTTTAACCATAGCGATCTGCCTAGAAAAACATATCTATTGGTAAGCAGAACAATTTAAAAAGCTTTACTTATGATTATGGTCCCAGGTATTGAATGCTGACTCCTCAATCCAGTCTAGTTTCAGTGCCAGTTTCTTCAAAGTTGAACAAAAAATAACTAATTTTAAGCCCTGTAATTATGCCTTTAGTTAGCTAATCTCAAAACAAGATAATCCTCTTCTGTTATTCTTGTGAAACACTTGATAGGCTAGGACCATAAAAAGCACAAAATTTTGACTGACTGCTATATAGTCAGCTTCCTGGTGAAAACAGTAAATATCCTATATACCCATTCCTGAGTCTCCGTGGCTGGAGATAGTCAAAACCTGGCTGGACATTAGACCTGAACAACCTACTGTAGTTGATATGTCTTGGAACAGCAGAGTTGGACTAGATGGTCACCAGAGATCAATTCTAACAAATGATCCTGTGGTTATATTGGTTATGTGTCTATTACCCTTCAGGTCACTATCTCACCAATATAATGACTCATGGGCCCTGGTAGAACAGAGTTTTGGCTAGTCATTTTGCAGTGCTTTTACTGGCTCTCAGAAAAGACCTTAATTCAGGAAATGATCGTTACATGCTTTGTCTGTATTGAGTTGAAATCCAAACCAGCTAATACTTTAGAAGAGAATATATAATCACTTTCTGTAAAAGCATTTTATTTACTCATCTGTTTACATGCTGTTATAAGATGAATCATATCAGTGTACTTTGCTTTAAGACCTTGTTTCCAAAAGAAGCAGATGGCACAGACTGACAACTTCTGAAGACATTCATCTCCCTATGCATGTACAGTGATGAGGCCATCCAAAACCTCAAAACAAAAAGGGTAAGACTTTTCCTCACTGAAAGGTTATAATGGCCATTTTCATCAAGTTATCATCTATTTTCTTCCTTGGTGAAACAGGAAAAAAAAGGGAAAAGATCATAATGAAGGGACTCCAGAGAATGCTAAAAGCACTGGCAACTTGTCAACCCATATTAGATGTTCTCACATGCTATATTTACTGCAGTGTATCAGATCCTATTTTACAGAATTTCAAGAATATTTTAGGATTCCCCTCTGTGTCTGGAAGCTGTAGTCCTAAAAGTACATGGCAGCAATAATGACTTCTTTCTGCAGCTCACTTGGTTTGCATGTACGTACTTTGCATGTATTTACTTGAGGTGGTACAGCTGTCAGATGCTGTGAGTCCCTCATCTGGAGGCCTAAAGAGCAGTTAAGTAAATCAGTGTGGAAATCACCACTTGCATGTCTTCATTTCCATAAGAGAAGATCTCAACATTTGTACTGGTCAAAATGCTCTGTTCTGTTTAAAAGGGTCTGCAGGCAAAGGCATCTTACCATAGCTAACCACATCTCCTGCCTAACTGGTGCTAAGTATGTCCCATAGTCTGCAATAGTCCCAATTTTATATACCTTACGTACTGCATATTTTTAGTATCTTGAGCCTTATATTTCTAAATAGAATTATTATATGCTCTGGGATCTGTTGTTTTTGGTTTGTTGGTTTGGCCTTTTTTATTCAACTAATTCACTAGTGAATATTAAACAAAAAACCCCACCCAGTTTACCAAAATAAAACATCTTTTTTGTTTGCACAAAATTATTTTCATTCTTCAGTTTCCTGTCCTCCTTTCTATAAGGTGGGAGATAAGTTATTCTAAGGACCTGAACGCTGTTTTGCTCTTGTAAGAGAGGAAACAATTCCATAATAATTTCCTTTGACACAAATTAAGGCTAAAGACAGTAGCAAAGAAGAAGGTAATAGAAGGTAATGGCGAAGGAAACAGAAGATGAGCTAACCTTTCACACAATATAAATTAGTATCTGCCAGGACACAATAAAGTTTTGTCCAGAGTTTTCAGCAGTGAATTGTCTGCACTTTGTTTACTTGAATGCTCCAGGCTTTTGCAGTTCATCTGAACCAGGGTTTAGGGTGGTTTTTTTGTTTGGTTGGTTGGCTGGTTCGGTTTTTGTTTGCTTGTTTGTTTTGTTGGGGTTTTTTTGTTTGGGTTGGGTTTTTTTTTTTTTTGGTTGGTTGGTTGGTTTTGTTTTGCTTTGTTCTGTTTTTTAACAGAATAACATCTTGCAAAACACTACATATTTCACTTTTTTTCCTATGAAATGCAATATAGTGTTGAGAGACTGAAAAAAAATTAGTTATTAGCAATAATAGGTTCCCTGGCTATTTATAGGATCTGAATAGATTGCACCTGTTGTGTTTTACAGCTTTTCCTATTAGCCCCTTTGTAAGCAGTAAATGAGTTTTCATACTTGCAGTTGTTCATGTAGCTTTCCTATTCTTCTGTGGTTGAAGC
Source organism: Indicator indicator (assembly GCF_027791375.1). Lineage (NCBI taxonomy): Eukaryota > Metazoa > Chordata > Aves > Piciformes > Indicatoridae > Indicator > Indicator indicator. Next base: position 11,168,764 of record NC_072010.1, read on the forward strand.
AATCAACAGCTGTGATTACTTCAAGTGAGGAAGATTAAGCTGATATGTATTGACAGATACAGGAAACATCTTCTTTCATGAATTAGTGAAAAAAAACAGTCTGGTTTTTGTTGTTATTCAGTTATTGTGCTCAGCAACTGAAGGCTTTGAAGCTGGTCCATCACTGGTACCCACAGTGATAAGCATGCAGAGCACAGGTCTTGGATTCCTTCCCTGCATGAAAAGCAATAGCACCTTAGATAGAGACACTCTCTCAGCAACAATGTGGCCTTTTGCCACCCTAGACTATCCCGAAGGCAAGATTCTGCCTTTAGTGTGAGGGCATTGGTATAAAGGATCTTCACCCCTGAGTCTGTTGGAAAATGCAGCTCAGTTGCAGGTGGCTAGACATATACAGCAAGTTTAGTGCAGCTTCAAATATTTTGTCAACAAAACTAGGTTGGTTGGGTAGAGGACTGGCTGACAAGAACCTGAATGACATTGTCTCATTACATTGCTCAAACCACCACAACAGGGAAGCCCTAGAAGAAGCTGTGCGTCTGAACATTGTCACTGAACCCTACTGTCCTCATCATAACAGCAGTTACATTGGTACGGACCAAGAGCATGGCTAGCCTCATACTCTGTCCTTAACTGTAGATGTAAGCAGTAACTCAGGAAGAAAAAGAGAACAGAGCAACTCTATATAGTAAACACTTCTCCTTTATTCTCTCAGTTTGTGATTCGTTCCTGCTCAGAAGATTTCCTTAATGTAGTATGTTATGTCTGTTTAGTAATCTTTAAACCATGCCTCTTTCAAGTATTTTTCCAGTCTTCCTTTGAGTACAGGCAAGATCTGTTAAGATTCCACAGGTTTATTACCTATCTCCACAACCACCCCCTTCTGTTTGGTTCTAATTTCACTAGCTTCACTAATAGCTCTAGCTATTTTATTGGATGCATACCTCAGTGCCAGCATGTCACTATGGTGCCATTTTTTGAGTAGTGAGCTGGACAGGCACTGTCACTTATTCCAAAGTATGTCTAATAGAGTTGGTATTATCTAATACAGAAGAGCAAGGCTCGTTAATCTAGAGCGTTATTCCTAATCTGTGCCTTGGGAGACTCCCTGCACCTGTCTATCTCAGTTTTTCACCCAGGTGGTGTTGAGGAATTTTTTTGGTGGTTTTTTTGGTTGGTTGGTTGTTCAGTTGGTTTGGTTTTTTGGCGTTTTGGGTTTTGTTTGTTTCTTTGTTTTTTTGGTTTGGTTTGGTCTGATTTGCTTTGAAACATACTGATGAAGAGCACTCTACAATGGAAGTGATAACCTGTGTGTTCTGATTCTAGGGTGAAATTCTTGAACGTAACCTAGAAAGAGACAAGCAGGCTAACCCCAGGAGAACAGCAGGGCTGGTGAGTAGGGCACTCTCTTGGGACTATGGGAGACATAGGCTTAAGTCCTTTTTCAAAGAAAGGGTCTTCTGCCATGGAAGTGTCCTAACCACTAAGTGATAGTGAATTCTCCAGAAGAGCCTGTTTTGCCTCTTCTTCTTCCCCTCTTTTTCTCCGAAACACCCAGTACCAGGAAAGTTCCTGCAATTTAAGAAAGTATCAGAAGCTCTGAAAAGTATTTATGCCTCCATAAACATGCTATGTGATTAACTCTGACTTTGCTCTGGAAGAACCAACCACTCGCTTTGCCTTCTACCTGGCCGAGTGTGATTTATTGTCTGTTGTGGCTGGTGCACTAGGTGGCAATAGAGAGTCACCACTGCCAAACCACTAACCCATCTAAGGGTTACAAATCTCAAGCCTTTAATAAGTTTTTAACAGCTCAGGACTAGAAATGTTTTTTTACACCTACAGTCTATTATGAAGCTCATGGTGGCAAACTCACAGCAAGTACCAGTGCTCCCATATTTAACCTCAGGGAGAACCAGCCTGAGCATGCAGAAATAACAGAGGCTCTGTGCCCAAGGTTATATTCATACCTAGCTGCCAAACATGCCAAAATCACACATCACTAATCAACAGGGCAACTTAGGTGCCTCTTTTCAGCAAGACTATGTTGACAGCTGAGAGCTGCAGCTTATAAGCCTAAAATTCATCTCCTGCAAACGTTGCTTCCAGCACTGGCTCACAGTTGCAAATGCAGGCCTGAGAACCATGTCAATTTGCAAGTCACTAAGCCGCAGTCACAAACTCCTTTTTACATTCAGTGCTTCTATTCCTCTCGATCCTGCATTCTTTTCATTGCAGCACAATGCAAAAAATGAGTGTACAAATCATTCTCCACTAAACTATCCCATAGTGGGGTGTTTGTACTGTTTCATCTTAAGGATAGAAGTTCCTCTTGTCACCTTCTACATAACAGCATAGTATTGTAATCCAATGAGTGGATGACTAAGATTTAAACCCTATTGCTTTGTATTTCAGAATCTTTTTTTTTTTTTTTCTGTGAAAACATGGGCATCTAACTTTCAGGGTTTCTAGACCTGAATTTCCTCTGAGCAGAAAGCTCTCCCAAAGCCTTTAGGTAGCTGCACAATAAAAGGTAGCTGCCACAGTAAATACTCTCCTCTTCTGCATCTAATACAGTCCCGAAGAGCAAAGGAATATAGGAAGGCTGGACATTCTTCAATAAGGAAATCTTTAAGGTGCAAGAACAGACTGTCCTTGTGTGCTGAAAGACAAGCCAGCAAGGAAGATCAGCTTGGCTGAACAGAGAGATTTGACTGGAACTCAGGAAGAAAAAGAGAGTTTATGACCTTTGGTAGAAGGGGCAGGTAAATCATGAAGACTGCAAGGATATCATGATGTTATGAAGGAAGAAAATTATAAGAGTTTAAGCCCAGCTACATATTAATCTGCCTACTGCTGTAAAAGACAATAGCAAATGCTTTTATAAATAGAAGAGCTAAGGAGAATATCCATCCTTTATTGAATGTGGTGGAAAGCATAGTGGCCAAGGGTAAGGAAAAGGCTTCTTTGCCTCATTTTGTAATAGTAAGACCAGTTGTTCTCTGAGCATCCAGCCCCTTGGTGTCCAAGGGGAAGTGGTTAGTGACCTGCCACACCACTTGAAAACATACAAGTCTATGAGGCCAGATGGGATCCATCCAGAGACACTGAGGTACTGAAGGAGCTGGTGGAAATGCTCACCAAGCCACTTTCCATCATTCGCCAGCTAGTCCTGGCTAACCAGGGAGGTTCCAGTTGACTGAATTTAGCAAATACGATGCCTATCTTCAAAAAAGGCTGGATGGAAACTACAGGAAACTACAGACCTGTCAGTCTGACCTTGGTGCTTGGGAAGTTTATAAACTAGATCATGCTGAGTGCCATTATGCAGCACATACAGGACAACCAGGCGATCAGGGCCAGTCAGCATGGGTTTATGAAAGGCAGGTCCTGCTTGACTAACCTGATCTTCTATGACAAGGCGATTTGCTTACTGCATGACTGTGGATGTTGTCTACCTAGGTTTTAGTAAAGCCTTTGACACCATTTCCCACAGTATTCTCCTGGAAAAACTGGATTCTTCTGTCTTGGTCAGGCATACACTTTGCTGAATTAAAAATTAGCTGGATGGCTGAACCCAAAGAGTGGTGATAAATGAATTAAAACCAGGAAGGAGGTTGTAGTAAGGTGGGGAAAGAAGCAATAAGACAAGAGAAAATGGCCTAAAGTTGTACCAGGGGAGGTTTAGCATGAGCAACAAGAAAATTTCTTCACCAAAAGGGTTGTCAAGCAGTGGAAGTCAATCAAGGCTGCCCAGGAAAGTGGTTGAGTCATCATCCCCAGGGGTGTTTAAAAGACGTGTAGATGTGGTGCTTAGTGACACGGTTTAGTGGTAGACTTGGCAGTGCCATCTTAGCAATTGAACTCTGTGATCTTAAAGGTCTTTTCCAACCTGAATGATTCTATGATTCCACTCATAGTGATGGTAAAGAATTTTCTTTATACACATCATAGGATAATTATAGACACCAAAAGATTTAAACAGTGTCATAGAACATGTTTCTTTAAAAGAAATAACCTGGATGTTCCACAGATCAAAGCCTTGTCTTGATTAATGTCTGTGTTTTTTTGTTAGTCTTTAAGATATTGCAGTTCTAGTGAAAATACATTGCTTGCCCCTTTCCATTCCACCAAAGCCTGCAGTATACCCCACTAATATCTGAAACCATGAAATATACTATAAAGGAATGTATCACCAATTTAAAACTGTCGTGTTCTAAGAGAACAAAAAACCCATCTGGCATTTGTTTGGAGCATTATGTTAAATCTTCTGTTAGTAACAGACTGTTGAACGTTGTACTAGATTAACATGTCTTGGTAAATCAAAGATTGCCCTAGTTCTTGGCTTGTAGTGTAACAAGGAATTCAAACGTCAATGTGTGAAACACAATTCTCTGCTCCACCTACCACAGGTGTTCACTTCTGGTGACTTTGTTTCTGCTGATGTGAATGAGTTTCATATAGAATTAGGCAAATAGGTGGGTTTTGGCTTTTTTTTTTTTTTGATGGATTGTGAGAAAAAAACAGAGTTGATACAGGTGATTTTAAATAGAATTTTACATTACTTATTTGAAGAAAACCCCTACAGAACTACAAGAGCTTAAATACTGTTAAAAAGTGCTATTCAAAAAATGTAAAACTAGAGATGAAAATTAGCAGTGAGAAATTAAGAAGCATCCACATTTCTCCAGGACTAGCTAACATCTCCCTGCAAACCATCTGAGCCATATTTGCTGAGCCACTATGTAAAAAGAAACAAAAACCTACCCCAGTCCCTAGTTCTACCTGCCTACATGGTGCCAGTTCTTTAACCAGTCCAGAGTCATGTATTTCTTTCCATATTAAATGACAAACCTTAAAGATCTCCCACAACAAAGCTTGAAACAAGCTGCAAGAATGATAGGAACTGAAGAACAGTGGAAACTATGATAGGTCAGGAATGTAGGTGTTACTGGCATCATCAAGAACCATCAACAAGGTGGCCAGGGCTTCCTTTTAAAAGGCACCACCTAGAAGTTTAGAAAGTATAACCTGTGTCTGAAAGCATAACCTTCTATCATGTTATGTATTCTTCCATAACATATGCCATAACTAACAATTATTGAGAAAGACAATCACCTGAATAGGTAGCAAGTATCCTTGTGTGTACGGACATACACATACTGAAGAAGCTCCAGAAGTAGGACCAGCTACATATTTTCATCAGAGTAAGTATCTGTTTTGCCAAAATCTTGAACTCTGAGCTGGAAAAACACTCATACCTTGATCAAATTTTCATGCAGGCTGGCACTTAGAATAATTTGCTGCTTAGATCATTTTGCTGAGCATATTGGTCCATAGTTTGAGTTTCAGAGCTATTCTTGTACAACCAGGAGTGGAGACATAGACACATGAAGTCCGTTTGATATCAGTTTACTCTTAGTTGATATGAACCAGTTTTAACTGCTGTCTTAAAAGCTTTAGGAACTATGGGACATGGTTTAGCACCAGTCTTGGTGGTTAGATAATGATTTGGCTCAATGATATGAAAGGTCTTTTCCAACTGAAATGGTTCTATGATTCTATGAAAGGGGCTTAGGCTTTGAATTTTGTTCTTTTACCTTCATATAAAGTTCAAGTGCTTAATTTTTTTCATTGTTCTTGCTCTTGTTATATGGATCAAATGTTTTCAGTATTTCCCATTCTTTTTAATGAGACCTTTATTTTCTTGTATCTGATTAATGTCTCCTTTAAGTCTACAGCAATTCTCCCATTAACTTCAGCAGTCACTAAAGAGGCTTAAAAAGGCAGATAATTTACACTAATATAATTAATATAAGACAATAACATTAATATTAAAACTATAAAAATAACATTTTGTTTACACAAATTGCTGGTAGTCAGAAACAGAAAGCATAAGCCACCAGCAACTTCCATATCCAACCTAGTATCAGGATCAAGGTTACTTTTATCAGAGACAGGTGATTTTACAGCTGAGAAAGGATTTTTCATGCAAGAACCAGCACCTGCAGAAATTTGGAATTATTATTGAGATTGTAATTTTTTTTTCTTTTCCTCTTATATCATACAGGAAATAATTAAAAGACTAACTTACCTGGTGTATTTTGCAAATGCTTTAAAAATTAGAGCAACAAAGCCTTCTTCATGCTTAGTGTTTATATAAAAGTAACTTAAGAGAATGGATGGCACCATGCATATCTGGGGTAGTATCTCATGTCTTTGACCATAATATTGTCTAGAAACTGAGCCCAGATCCCGTCTTTATAGATTAACCTCAACCAAAAAAGCTATTGGAAGCCTTCTAGAAGCCTCTTTTTTAAGTTCATTTTGAGTACAGGGGATGCAGGTATCTGGAAGAGGCATGAAAATGGGAGTCACAGAGTGAGCTAGCAATAGAGAAATGCCTAGTGTTTATAGACAGTGTGTCACTCTTACTTCTTCTTGAGCATGTCTTTTACTGTGAACTCTCCAGAGAAATGATTGGCTTCTTTTTATAGAATGATATGACTCTTATTTACTTCATTAAAGTCAAGATCTTGCTCCTCTTCCCTTAATACAGATAAATACCTACAGGTAGTTGTCAGAGTGATATGGTAGAAAAACTCTAGTTATTATCCTTCTCAGACAGTATAAGAGGGTATCTAATTATAAATAGTACTGATTATTAGAGGAGTTTTTAAGCCATAAGCCTAAGCAAAGAGTTTTCCCACTTTTATCCTGACTGAAGTCATAATGAAGCAAGAAATATGAGTTTTCCTCAGGGTTAGGATATCAAATACAAGAATAAAGCAACTGTCCTGAGTTAGTCCTTGGTATTAAAAAAAAATGCCAATACATCATAGTCCTATTCATTCCCTTTCTGCCTTAATTGTCCCTACTCCTTAAATTGTTGCTACGCAACATCCCAAATGTGCCAGCAGAGGTGAAGGCAGAGAAAACTGCAACAGTCTGCACAACAGAAAGTTCTTCACAGAAAGTGTGATCTGCCATTGGAATGTGCTGCCCAGGGAGGTGGTGGAGTCACCGTCCCTGGAGGTGTTAAAAAAAAAAAGGATTGGATGTGGCACTTGAAGCCATGGTTTAGTTAGTCATGAGGTGATGGGTGATAGATTGGACTTGATGATCTCTGAGGTCTTTTCCAACCTTGTTGATTCTATGATTCTATGAATAGGCTTCATGCAAACAATTTTCCCATCTTGAAGCTAGGCCTTTTTGTGCTAAATAAGACAAGAGTAATGGATGCAGAAGAAGAGTATGCAACGACAAACATGACTGTAGCCAGTGGGAAACAGAGTGGTCTGTATCCAATGTGTAAAACACTTGTAAAACAAGTGTGTAACAACCAAAACACCATCCAATAAAAAAAAACAACAAACAACACAACACCACAAAAACCACCAGGATATATAATTAATAATTTTAGCAAGTTTGAGTCCAAAGGACAAAGAAAAACTTTTTTTTTACAAAAGTGGTTGATGATTTCAGTTACTTCTCTTTTTTGGTAGAGACATTAGAAGTTAATTGTCTTTTCAGAAAGCAGATACTTTAGCCCTTTTGACATTATCAAAAAGTTTGTTCTGTGGTTAAAGTGCTACAATACCAAGTCATACCAGCATTACGAGAGGGTATGAAAGTTCTCTTTTTCCTGTTAATTAAGGAAAAGAAATCAATATACAATAAAGCTTCATGAAATATCAATCTACTTCTGTAATACCCAAAGTCAATATGAGAACTTTCCTTTTTATGCACTCAACTGTCAATGTTTAAAACAGCACAGATGTGTATCTTTCTGAGACCCTGGTTAGATATGTGACTTTTAATGGCTTCTCCTTGTAATTATGGGATCTTTTCATACCAGTGACCAATATGTTTCATATAAATGAACATTATTTTCTGTTTGATGAAACTGAAATCTAGAAACAAAGTGCATGAGGTAAATTATGGAAATAATGGTAATAACATGATCATTTTGTTGTTTCTATTTTGTTACAGATAGCAAAAAGTTACCTTTTTTGGTTATCTTATGAATGTATTTATAGCCACTGCAACTGCTATCTTAGGTCTATCAAGGAACATTTACTTTCTCCAATCACTTAAAAGACCTCCAGTACCTTACATATATTTTATGATTTCAGAAAGTTTCTCTCTGCTGTTGTAGATTATTCATTGTAGTAATATAATACTAATACTTCATTTCACAGTCAGCCACACAGAAAGAAAACACATTGAGCTTTACTTTGCAGTGCACAGTGTGAACATCTGACCTGGTAAACAGCCATAAAAGTGATACATTATTTGAGGCCTTTATAGATATTCACCATTTTTCTTCTGTGTTGTAAATTGGTGAGTTATGGTTTTGACAAGTTCATTGCTAACTGTCCTTATTCATTGCAGAGGGACATTTTCAAGAAGTCCTAAATTGCACACAAAATTTTGAAATTCTCTTGCCAGATGTGCTTTACTGTAAATTTCCAAGTATGATGGAAATAGCTGAATTCTCACAGGATTTTGACTGACCATTGCATTTTAGGTATAGGCTGATGCTGGGAGACCTTAGAGCTCAGATTAGTCTTAGCATACATCCCGGACTAAACTCTATCTTTCTCCAAAAGGCATTCTCAACCGGAAAAAGGTATTTTTTTACCTTTCTTTCTCTCTCCTGACTTCTCTACCTTCTAATGTCAGATTCAACAATGTAACAACCGTAAGAGAAATCCTTGTTGCCACGATGCAAATATACATTCTGGTGAAGATGCTCCTACTCTTTTGTCAGTATAACCTTTTATCATGTCTATTTTATGGCTAGAAGAGGCCTTCAAAGTCACATCATCCTTTGTGCACTCAAAACAGGAATCAGCTGTATCTATGCCAGCATTGACAAGTGTTTATTTAACTTTTCCTTAAACCTCCAATGGCAGACTCAAAGCAAGATGTTCCAGCACTTCTTGCCATTAAAATATTTTTCTCTGTGTCTGATTTGAAGGTTCCTTGTGACTGAAGCTTGTTTGTGTTCATCACAGTTACAGGAATGGATTGCATCATTTCTGCTTCACTTATTTGAAGTTATGTCCTCCTCAATTTTCTTCCTGTTTGTTCAATATTTCCTCACATATCGTGAAACCAGTAGATAATTGTTTTGCCCTAGATTAACTCTAATCAGAGTTTACTTCTTTCTTTGAGTACAAAGCCCCAAATGGGAGACATTTTTCTACCACCTTAGCAATTCTGAGTAGGACAGAAAAATTACCTTATTTGGTTTTGCATCTGAATGTACAGAAAATACAGTACAGAGTACCGAGCACAGTGCTTCCTGCTTAGGCAAACAACATGGAATGGCCTTACGTTCACTACCATCCCAGTGAACTGTAGCTATGAAAACACTTATACAGCCTTTGAAGCATAAAGAGGGTGTGAGGCAGGGTGCTAAATGTATAACAAGGAACTGTCCAAAACAAGTTGTGCACCACTCTTTAGGTGAGTTATATTTCTGTAGCTACAGGTGGATAATCCTGCTTTCTGTTAAATTCACTGGCTCTTGTGTAAATTCTGATAAGTGTGGTCTTCCTCTAAAATATATGGAAGAAAGAGAGCTCCCCATTCCTCAATTTAGGGTAAGCAAGCTACAGATGCAGAGCAGGTGGAGCAAACCGTACACAGGTGAACTTCTGGTATTTTTTGGAGGAGTTAATCCTACCTGGTTGTTAGTTTTGTGGCTCCCATCTAACAATATCCTTATCCATGGCATTATTGCTGTACTTCAAATTAAATGGAGAACTGCTTTCCTAGGTGAGGATTAGAAAGCTCAGAATTCACAGAACTGAGCACCTAACTGTTCTTTACAAAAAAACAGTCATGTTCTACACAGTTTTAAAAGCTACTTTGGGTCTTTTGCACATCTGTTCATGCTGTGAAGGATTTTAAGAAAAAAAAAAAACAAACAAGTGTGCAAACCAGAAATGTGTTTTCTGCTCCCTAAATTCCAAGAATCTAAAGTTAGTGTCTCTACTTTGTGTCTCCTGTGAAGTTCTAGAGAATTATTTCACATTTCATTTTTCAGGATAGTTTGCTACCTCACTAATTTATTAAAGCATCCTCAGATACAGAGAAATTTCAAACTGAGGAAAAGGACACCCTTTAAAGAGAGACAATATCACCAAAATATGTTTAAATATCATCATCAGAAAAGAAGCTACAGACTCCTTTCGTAAATCTGAATGCTTTCTCTTGCATGCATTTATTTTTACCCAGTGAGCTTAAGTATGCCTTTATAAAGAGGTTGGTGAAGGCAGTTCAGCCTTCCTTAGTCAATCCAACTGCAGTGGCCATTCATGCAGAAAATATCTATACAACAGATAATTGTGTAGCAATTTAGAATACATGCAAAACAACACATCCTTCTAAACCCTGTAGACCTAGTCTTTGTATAACCTTCCCTATGATACCTCTCAAGCCTGTTCATATTAGAGTGGTAGGTTAGAACGGCAGAAAACTGGCACAATTTAGACTTTTTTTTTCCTTTGTCACCTCAATCCAGCTGTGGAGTTAGCTACACTGAAAAAACTCCACAGGTGCTTAATATGTCTTGCTTATGGTTACGTTTATTAAAAATTAAACCAGAAAGGAGGTATAATTCAGACACCAACAGGTTTGAAACATCACGTTCCTGCAGATATTTCCGTGGTGTTCTAAGCTGAACTGTAAAATTATTTCCTATACAGATCTATTGGTCTTATATACCTGCAGCTTGCTGACATAATTAATAATTTAGCATTGCAGATATCCAAAATAATGTATCAGCTTTTCTTCTCCTTCACAACTATGCTTGCTTTGAGACTTATGTCGATGTATTTTTCTTTTTCCCCAGGTAATGCATTTGTGGTGAGCCTAGCTTTTGCTGATCTGGTGGTGGCCTTGTATCCATACCCACTGGTGCTTGTAGCTATTTTCCACAATGGATGGACATTGGGTGAAATACACTGTAAAGTGAGTGGCTTTGTGATGGGACTAAGTGTAATAGGCTCTATTTTCAACATTACCGCAATTGCAATAAATCGATATTGCTATATATGTCATAGTTTTGCCTATGACAAAGTGTACAGCAGCTGGAACACAATGCTATATGTCTCTTTAGTCTGGGTATTAACAGTAGTTGCAACTGTGCCAAATTTTTTTGTTGGCTCTTTAAAGTATGATCCACGCATCTATTCATGCACGTTTGTTCAGACTGCAAGCTCCTACTATACGATAGCTGTCGTGGTAATTCACTTCATCGTTCCTATCACCATTGTGAGCTTCTGCTACCTTCGAATTTGGGGGTTAGTGCTTCAAGTTAGAAGACGAGTCAAATCAGAAACAAAGCCAAGACTGAAGCCAAGTGACTTCAGAAACTTTCTCACCATGTTTGTGGTTTTTGTGATTTTTGCCTTTTGCTGGGCACCTCTAAACTTCATTGGACTGGCGGTAGCCATCGATCCTATGGAAATGGCACCAAAAGTTCCTGAATGGTTGTTCATTGTAAGCTACTTCATGGCCTATTTCAACAGCTGCCTTAATGCAATAATATACGGACTTCTGAACCAAAATTTTCGGAATGAATACAAACGAATTTTAATGTCACTGTGGATGCCAAGGCTTTTCTTCCAGGACACATCCAAAGGAGGAACTGATGGTCAGAAGAGCAAGCCTTCTCCTGCTTTAAACAACAATGACCAAATGAAAACTGATACTGTGTAAATGTGTAACAGACAATGCAAGAGTTTCTCACAGAGAAACCCAAGAATATAAGTGTAATGTTTGAGTCTTTCTTGCTTACTTTTGGGTTTTGGTTTTATTTAGATAGCACTTCGTGACTGGAATACTGTCTTGTTGATAAAGCACATTGCTCTCAATTCATGATTTATACAAGATATCAACTGAAAATGTATTTCAGAATTAAAGCAGCAGGTGAGTGAAAGCTGGTTTAGCTTTGAGAGCTGAATTTTGCTTCCAGATATATGAATGAGGCATTTTTTCACTTCAGTAGGAGTTTTGCATTCTTTAGATAAAAATGGGATTCATTTCTTAGAAGATGCAGTGAAGGTACTTGTCTGTGGGCACAAGAGCTCATCAAGGCTGCAGGGTGGCATTTCCCTGCCTCCTGTAGCTGAAGAGAGGGCGAAGCTGATAGTCTGGTTTCCACAAATAAGCCAAAAATCACAGTTGTGTGCATGTATTGGTGACAGTAGTAGTACCTTTGTATCAAACTTGTAAATTATAGAGAAGAATATTTGTGTAAAAGTAATTATTAACATTAGAACCTTTCCACACAGGTTTTTCATGCTTACTCAGTTTGGGAATACAGTGTATTTACTATGTTCATCTTTTGTGGGTAATTTTATGGTAAATAATACAATACAAACTAATTTTTTTCTTACACATTTACTTTATGTAATATTCTTCCTTTAGAGAGGATTGAATTTTCATTGTGCTCGATTTATATACATAGATGTATACATCCAATGTCATCTGATCCCCTTTAGCAAGACTTATGGATTTGCATCAGGCTGGAAATTACAGCATATGACCTGTGATCATCTGCAGTGGCAACTGGACACTAGATGCAACATCCTAGATCATCTCAAATGATGGTAGACCAAAATAAGCCCTTTTGACTGCAATGGTAGATGAGATACTTGCCTCACATATCTTCATCTAATCTTGAACAAAACCCACTGTTGGTATCTAAGCTAAATTTAAATGTTTCCTGTGTTTCCTTCCATCTGTGATGATAAACACAGATCCAGGGATGAGATGCATTGCTTTGTAGAGGTGCTGTTTTTCTTTCACTGACTTTAGAAGGAGCTTTGATTACTATTTCAGACATCTCACTTTGGATAGCCAGAGGAGGATTTGGATTGCCTAAATGTAGGATATCTCCAGTGTAGGAGTTTGCACACAATCTGTTTTCTTAACTCTGACTGTCATTCATGAAGTTCTAGGAAATAATTAATTTTATCTTGAAACAGGCATTCTTACTGGTCAGGAAAACTGACCAACAGTACTCACTGACTGCATCTTCATTGATTGTAACAGAGGTCAGGTACCTTATGTAGACACATTTCAGGCAAAGACAGGTGATCTCAGTCACTGTGAAGCATACCTACAGTTCACATTTGCACAGTTCATATGTGCAAAATGATGATAAAACTACGATTTTCAATTTTATTTTCAAACTGAATTTCTTCTTTTTAAGGTAACACTTTATAACAGTGACCATACAGTTCACATTGCAATCTGTGCTGTACCCCACAGCATCATAGTAATTTATACAATGTGATTTGTATTATCTCTAAATCTCATTAGGGATCTATGCACCAACACACAGTCAGTGAAGTTATTTTACCATTAGATCTGAAATCACTCTTAGTAGTGCTATTCAGGGGAGAGGAGATAGACCTCTCATAAATCCATGACAGGTATTGAGACATGAAAAGGAAGAATTCAGGTTGCTATTACATTCCAGTTTGGGGTTACAGACCTGGCTGTATGAAACAGCTTTCTGTGGTAATGTTAACAAAGTATTTCTGTAGTAATGTTAATTTGTACAGCAAATATAGTGCTGCTGAAGACATAAAGACATCACCCTTACATTGCTATACTTACAGATAAACATCAAAGAACCACAGTATTGTAAATGTTTTATTTGCTTGCCAAATGTATATGTAAAGTACAACAAAACAGCAAATGTAAGAATTCTTCTAGCTTTAGTGTTCTTCAGATGATTTCTGAAGTACAGAAATCTTCTGATTTCTGAAGTACAGAAAACTTCTGTGAAGTTCAGTACACTAGGTCTCAAAGGTTAGTATCCTGATGAAATCTGAAAACTTTGTGTGTAGGAGGAAGAAAGAGATGGGACGGATTTAACTTGGTGCTAGGTAACAAAAACATTGCAGCTAAAAGTAGGCATCATTAATATGTAGGCTCTGCTTGGAACATAATCTTGTAAGTCTGACGCAGTTTTGACGTGTATTGTGTTTCTCTGTGACATCCACACCAAGGTGCTGAGCACACAAATAGTATAGATGTATGCTTACATGTGAAAGTTGCCCCAGAACAAAGAAGTGCTGTTTTTCCTTGCAGGAAAGGACACCAACTTTGCTTCATTGACAAGCTTGCTTTTTCTGACTATAAGTACTCAAAATTGTGATCTGAAAGTCAAAATTTGCTGTCTGACTTGTAATGAACTAGTATTAGAAGTAAATTGATTGACCTTGGTTTATCACTTGCTGTATTAGAACAGAGTCCAGAATTTGGATCAAATTCCCGTTAGTGTTTTAGCAGGGACACTTTCCAATAGACCAGGTTGTTCAAAGCCTCATCCCTCCTTGCCTGAACACTTCCAGGAAGGGTATCCACAACTTCTCTGGGCCATCATTTCCAGTGTCTCACAATAAAGCATTTATTCCTAACATCTAATCTAAATCTACCTTCTTTCAGTCCGCAACAACTATTCTTCATCCTGTCTCTATACTCGCCCTCTCCGTATTTCCTGCGTTTACCTGTTTAGGTACTGATAGGCTGATATAAGTTTTCCCAAGCTAAATAACTTCAACACTTTCAGTCTGTCCTCTTAAGGGAGGCACTCCCTTAAGCCTCCTGATCATCTCTGTGATCCTCCTCTTGAGCCACCTGAGCAGGTTCATGTCTGTCTTATACTAGGAACCTCAGAGCTGAACACAGTGCTTGAAGATTGTAATGCTTTGTTTAAAGAAGGAAGTGTTCCGAAATCTTACACTTCATCACAAATGATGGAAAATGTTTGGAACAGTCCTAAATTATCAGGTGTGAGTTCTACTACTACAACATTTCCTGACTAGAATCCTGCTCTGCATATTGTCTGCAAATCCAGTGGAGTTCTTTAGAATGCCAGATACTGATATTATTGAGTCCTGATGCACAGACAGTAACTCATGCTTGTTAAAGTCAGTTTTGATGTCATGTATTACTACTGCACAGCACCATATTTGAGTTCACTTGGAAATAAATGAAATTCATAAAATTTACGTTTACCTTAAAATCAATTACATAAAATTTATATTAATTTGGATTATTAAGTGCAACTTTTGAATGGTGAAATGTCTTCATGTAGCAATATTTTATTTTTCCATATAGTAACCTACCAATATCAAAAGCCTTAAATTCATTTTCTCTCTGATCTGATTGTAATTCAAAACCATCTTTTCCTCAATTTATATTTGAAGAAAAAAAAAATTAGAAATGCAATTTAAAATATAACTAACCATCAAGATAGTTATAACATGAGTTGGAAAAGTACTCATGATGTTCCTATCATCTCTGTGTAGATTTCAGCATCTTTGAGGAAGTGATGAGTTTTGTTACATAACAGTACTTATACCAGCATATCAAATATAGACACTTTCAGAAAAAAGAGGAAGAAAGTCAGATAGATCTGCACAAAGTAACTACTGAAGGCAGAATTAGGGCCTCAGGGACAAAGTTTATTTGCAGAAAACTTGGAGTGTTATCTTGATTAACAAGTGTTGTATTTTCTGTTTATTGAAAGAAATAGATGTATTTTCATATTGTTCTTACAATAAAACTCTGATCAGAAGAAAGCTTACCTTCACATAGGTGGGGGAAGACCACAGGTAAATTCTGTTTCAGTTAAGAGGAAAGTGGAGGTGTGGTAAAATCTAAATGAGACTGAAGTGATGCATTAGCCTTATCCTGTCTCGCCATGCAAGTGAAAAATTCACTCTCAAGGAAGAATTAAAACTAAAGATTCAGTCCTATTCTTGCTGACTTCAGTGAAATCAAGTTTTCACACCAAATTATTGACTGAATAGGCTAATTCTGCCTGGCTCATTCTCAGGGGCAGAAATACACTTCTGTCTCTCCACTTCTTCCTTTAAGTACACATTAAGATAAAAATAATGACTTTTATTTTCCAATTGTATTTTTAAAGAACTGCACAAGTCTGGGAAATTGCCAATGATTAAATATCTATAGAAGTTTGTATATATTTCTTAATATGTATATAACACAGTTTTGGTTGTCTGGAAAATTTCTTGCATTTAAAGGCATTTAGAGATTTAATGGAAAATGTGGAAGAATTTATTTTCAGTCCTATATTGATATGTTGCTATTTCAACTGGTCTATAATAATAAATCTATATTTTGCCTCGAGTTATAATAAGCATGTGAAGAAATCTCTGTGGATGTCAGCTGTAGAACATGTAAATGATTCCTGTTCCTTGTCTTGTTAATAACATATCCAGCTGTAGTGAGAAACAAAATGACTGAAAACATTTTTTTAAATCTATATTTTTATAAATATTTTTGTGGTGAAAATTTACTCTAGGGTAAAAATCACATTAGATATATTGTCAAAACCCAGATACTCTGAATTTAACTGGAGTTGGAAGTTGAACCAAAAGCACGTGACACACTGTGTCCCACTGAACCTGGTCACAGAAGCAAGAATGTCAAATTCACTAACTCTAGCAACTCTGGTGTTCAGTCCTGAGGACTTTACTTCTTGGGAAGAGCTGGGAAGGTTCTATGGTATATTGTTGGTGTTTACTCACAGAAGAATCTCATGTCATTGTGCAGGCAAAACTCCAAATAGTTGCAGAATAAAGCCTTGAAATTGTTGTACAAAGAATTGTTCTTGGGTGCAATAAAGAACAGCTGGCCACAGTAAGAGCATTTTTAAAATTGTATTTTATATATGGAACACATACCACCTAATTTTGCTTCTCTGTTAACTTACTGAGATTTCCTTTACCTACAGACATGTAGGTAGGATTAAATCAGATAAATGCATGCCAGGCTGCGATAAATGAGATCCATTGATGCCAACTGTGTTTTTTAATCACAGACCATTGAACACTGGAGGTTTTGTCCTTAGGACAAAAAAAAAAAAATAAAAAAAACCAAAAGGAGAAAAGAAAAGAAAAATAAAAAAGAAAAGCCCATGTAAACAAGTCGTGTGACCATATTGTAAATTGCCTCACAGAGAAACTTTGTGGCAAATGACCTGTTTGCATGCATTTAGTGTAAGTGTAACCATTTCACTCTGCAAAAGAAAAAACAAAAGGCTTTACAAAATTATGCAGTCCTGTTCCAAAGCAAAAAATACTCTACTGTAGAAAACACACACTTTGCAATACCTACCTTTCACCAGTCCCCACAAGACACTGAAGATGCACACAATAACATAAGAGCAAAATGTGGGAGACCCAACAATGATGTATTTCGATGCTTTTTATTTTGTCCACAAAACAGAGGTTGCCTGATTACTACGAATACAAAAGTAGTGCAGTGATGTGCAAGGCCTGGGAAGCCCACTTCTTTCTGGGATGGCTTATGGGAGGATCAGACCACATCTATTGCTAACACAAATGTTGTTCCTCTAGGAGATACTGTCACTGTCACCTCCTTCTTACTCTCAGCAAACTTCCAGGGATTTACTTTTTGGCTTTTCACTACATTTGTACCAGTTTCTTACATTGCTTCCTTTTCTTATGTCAGAAGCAGCTTTGTTGAGCCTTGTTTCCTCAGCCACAAGGAGAACACACAGCCTCATGCTTTCAATGTCAGCACTTTTTATGGTTTTTAACAGTTATTATCAAAATGGAAAATAACTCTGACAACCATTTCTAAGAGACTTTGTAAAACAAAGACTACCTCTGGCTTGAAACGTTCACATCTGTGTGGCAATCGGTATATAAGTAGCTGTAAATTTTCCCTGACAATCTCAATAATACCATCAGAATCCCAGAATAATTATGAGGGACCTCCAGATGTCAAATACTCCCCTGCTGAAAAAAAGATCTAAATAGATCAAGTTGTTCAGGTCCGTGCTCAGCCAACTTTGAACACCTCCAAGAATGCGAACTACACAATCTCTCTGCATATCCTGTATCAATATTAGATCACACTCGTGGTATATTTTTTCCTTTAATATCTCTTTGAAATCTCCCATATTGCAACTTGCTCCTGTAACCTTCCATTCTAATATTGTACCTTCAAGAACACTCCAGCTCTATGATCCTCTGATCAGGTAGTTATACACAGGAGTACAGACTGCCCTTCAGCTTCCCTTGACCTGCTGGTGACTCTTTTCCTTCTGCTGCCAACACATCCTCCTGGGTCCTGAAAATCTTTTCTGCAAGATTCCCCCTGTTCTTTTCTACAGAGTTGCTTCCTAGATTATTGATCCCCAGCCTGCAGTGTTACATGATGTTGTTCCATCCTGCATAAAACATCTTGCTCTTACTGTACATCATGATGTCCGTTTCTTCAGCTTGTCCAGTCCTTCAGAAAACTGACTGCTTTCTCCAACTTGGTGTTGCCCACAAACTTGCTAAGGATGCACTCTGTCCCATCATCTGGGTAGTTACTGGAGACTTTAAGCAGCATTGGTCCTATTATTGACCCCTGAGGGACCCCATTATTTACAGACTTTTTGCTGGACTTCATTCCACTGATCACAGTTCTTTGGTCCACCACTTGATTCAATTCCCCACCGACCTTTTCATCCAATTCTACAACCCTTATCTTACAAATTAAGAGATAAGAATACTATGGGAGATTGTGTCAAGGGCCTTGTTAAAATTAACATGTATGACATCCACTGCTTTCCCTTGGCCACAGCACCAGCCATTTCCTCATAGAAGACAGTGAAGATGGTCAGGCATGATTTCTACTTGATAAACCTGTGCTTACTTCTCTGAATCACCTGAATCACCTTCTTGTCTTTTATGAGTTTAAAAATTAATTCTAAGTGGATTTGCTCAATCACCTTCCTAGAGACTGAAGTGAGACCGACCAGCTTTTAGTGCTGGAACCCTCCTTGCCCTTCTTTAAAAAGATATGATGCTTGCCTTTTCCAGTTATGAGAAGCCTCGCTAGTAACCATAACATTTAAAAAATTATGCAGTGTGTCATTACAATGTCACTAGTGAGCTCTTCTCAGCTGTTATCCCATCTGGTCCATGCTCAAGAGAGTTAAGTGATCCCTAGCTCTTCCTTCCTCTACTGTAGGTACTGGTTTCCTCTCACAGATCCTGCTACAAAGCTCAGAGACTTGGGATGCCAGTGAAAACTGAGAAAAAACTTACTGAGTACATCAGTCTTTCCTTGTAGCTTCTCACCAGCTTCCCTGCCGTGGTGAAAAACAGACTCCCACTCTTCTTAGCCTTCCTTTTAATATCAATGTATCTATTGAGACCTTCCTTACTGCCCTTCAGCTTTCTCACTCCTGGACTTCATGTACTATGTGAAGGAGATTGTTGCACAAATTCTTATCTCTGTGCTTGCGAGTTTGAAGAAGCCTTTGCCTTTCCATCCCATCTGCAGCAGCCTGACATAGCGACTGGCAGAAGTAGATGCCATTTTACACAATTTTCTACAGTGAGAAAGGTTAGTTGGCACAGGCTAATCTTGATGATGCAGACTGAATGCATAGCCCAGTAGGAGAGAGATTGTATTGACAAGACATCTAATATTGCTCAATCTAATATTGCACAATGACATTTTGATCAAATACTACAGCATGTTGAGAAGGAAATCCTTTTGTGAAGGAACCTCAATCAATAATAAAAAAAAATCAGGCTTTGGAGTTTTTTCCTTTTATATTTCATTGTCAGCCTAGGGACTTCTCAAAGATATTTTTGACATTAGAAATGTCACTTTTATATCCTGCACTTTTCATTACTCTCAAGCAGAACTTCATTGAAAGCACATGTCATCAGTCTGGATCAAGCAATTATGCATTTCTTAAAGCATCCTTGTCAAAAACTACTCTTAAGCAGAATAACTCTTACAAATCAATTGTTTTTTTCTATTTCCTTGATCATTGACTCTGTTTAAAAGGTAGGGAACCAGAAATACTTATATGAAGCACATGCATTATATATAATTTAAAGAATATAATATAGATTTTTCATGTTGTGATATATTCCCCAATCCCACATCTCATAGTTTATATGTGATAATTCATAAAGCCAAGAGCTAGTCATCCCAGTGCTTTTCAAATAGTAAGCCCTGATTCAGTCTTCTTCCTGCTGCAGCATTTTTGTTGTGCTTTAATTGCTATGTTACTGGAAATCAGTATAAATTTTCTGTTTATAGGGCTAGATTCCTCCAAGGGTCTTAGTCCAGGACTTTACAAGATGTCACAGCAGAAAATAGGAATTTCAAGCAACATTACATCATTTTAAAAAGTGCATCAAAAGAATTTTTTCTTTTGCTCTGAAGTGGCACTAATCTTAAATTGGGTGTCACTGCAACACTATGAAAGTCTATTCTGCTGCTAAATTTCAAACAGATACTTACTATTTCAGAACATTTATATAATTAACAGATCTGAACTATCTAAAAGCTGCCACAGTGAATGACCTGTGTACTCTTGGGCCAATCGCTTACAATGCCCAGCTTTCATCTGAAAATGCAAAAAGCTCTTGCAATGGCTCTTTAGCCCTCTCTGGTGTACATCATATATTGGCAAGGCATTCAAGTAATCTTTATTAAAGCACATTCTGCTTATGCTTTTTTTTTTTCTTGTTTGTTTGGAGAGCAATTAAAAAAGAACCATGAAACAACATGGCAGTGTCCCATATATAGAGGTTATATTTAAAATGCATTACATGGAAAGAACTAGGTGACCTCAATTACCATGCCTTTGGGGGAAAAGCATATAGATTCTGGATTTTATGCTTCATCTCATTCTCTAGATATTGTTTACATTTGCTTGTTGAACAACTTCTGCCCTCATCTTAGCTTTTCC
Source organism: Indicator indicator (assembly GCF_027791375.1). Lineage (NCBI taxonomy): Eukaryota > Metazoa > Chordata > Aves > Piciformes > Indicatoridae > Indicator > Indicator indicator. The sequence goes on from NC_072010.1 coordinate 11,189,555, forward strand.
TATGAAAGAATAATAATAATTGTATGGGTTGAACTAAAAGCTATGAATTAAAAATGGTCTTATTTGAAAGAATGTTATGTGCTGCGGATGTATTTAGTTCTGTCACCCCCACTCCAAAGGACCACAGCGTTGTTACTGCAAGGATTTCATCCCATGCCCTTTGCAGCCTGACCAATTCTCTCTCATCTGTTCTTTTTCGTAGAATCATAGAATTATTCAGGTTTAAAAGACCTTTAAGACCATCAGCTCCAACATTAATCTGGCACTGCTAAGTCCATCACTAATCCATTCCATTCATTGACAAATCTTTTAAATACCTCTAGGTGTGATGACTCAGTCACTTCCCTGGGCAGCCTGTTCCAATGCTTGACAACCCTTTTGGCAAAGAAATTTTTCCAGATATCCAATCTAAACCTCCTCTAGCACAACTTGAGAACATTTCCTCCTGTCCTATCACTTGTTTCTTGGGAGCAGAGTCCAACCCCCACCTTGCTACAACCGCCTTTCAGGTAGTCTTTGAAAGCAATCAGGTCTCCTGTGACTCACCTTTTCTCCAGGCTAAAGAATCCCAGCTCTCTCTGCCCCTGTCTAGAGAAGAAGCTTCTTTGTCTTTCTTTTGAATAAGCTCCAGAGCACAGAATTATGAAGAGATTTTACAGTATATTTGAATGTGGTTGTCTCTACTAGATATAATTAAATAGCATATCAGAAACAGTAATGTCTTCGTCATAGCTTGTTAGTGACAAGCCTTTGAAGTTCAGAGATTACCAAAGGGTGTGCATGCAAACCAGGATCCATACTGTCTGTCATCGGTCTGGTATGCAACAAACAGGAGACAAGATTTTTTGTTGTTGTTCTTATTAAATAATCACAGAAGGGTAGGGATTAGAAGGAACCTCTGGAGATGATGTGATCCAACTCCTCTGCTAAAACTGCTCAGGCTGCACAGGAAGATGTTCAGGTGGGTTTTGAAAATATGCAGAAGAGAGTCCTTAATACAGTGTGTTACTCAGATTCCTTCCACTCTGTAATGAAAAGAGTGGTTAAATGTCTCAAATTTTTTTATTCATAACATGAACAAAAATCATAAAATGTGTCTTTACAACCACCCAATTCAACTCATGGTGTGGGAACCTCTCAGATGTTACACACATGGCACATGCCATTACTTGCATACACTGAATACTCTCTAGAGCAGCAGGCATCTCTGAATAACAAGTCCTATGTGGCTCACTGAAAATGAAACCTAGGTAAGCAGATTTTCTGCCTTTACTGTTTTCATTGATTTCTAACAGATTTGCCTCTCCACAATTCACACTGCCTTAGAGCACAGAGATCCAAGTGAAGGGTTATGAGGACAAATTTGTTGTGAGTTGCTGTAAATAAACGATGGATTTCTACTTCTCAGAGTAACGAGATTCTGGTTCTGGAAATGGCCTCTGTTCCCAACCCATTCACAACTATAGGCAAACATTGGAGTCTCTATGAACTTCTCACACCCCCTACTATGAGACAAGCAGATGTCTACCAAACCAGGTTGCTCAGAAAATAGTTAAGTAGCTCAGAATACTTCAATGACTGTCAGCAATATTTATTTGCTTCTGCTCTACTGCTGTCACTAACATTCATGTCATGAGATTGGATGTTAAAGAAAACACCTGACTATCATGAAATCGTTGATAAAACCACAAACAATCAGAATTAAATGGGAGCATTCTATGACTCTATATGATACAATTAAGAAATTAATACATACTAGCTGTGTTGGAAGGTCTGAACCTAGTTCTTCAACTTGTCCCATAGCATGGAAAAATCTCACTTGACCTTTTCAACTCCATCCTGTATTTCTCTTTTTCCAAATTTAGGATAAAATGATCATTTACACTGGCAGCAATGGGATAAAGGGATGAACAATTCTGTAACACAAATGAATTTTAGCATATTTTATCTCTCAAATAAAGCACATAGAAGCAATGTTTTTTATTTTTTCCCCCAATGAAAACACAAAGATACCAAAGTACAGATGTAGTCATGAATTAAAAAAAAATTAAGTTCTTTGTATTCTTCCCCCAAATATCACAGCCTATTTATATTTAAATAAACCCACGACGTTCTAAGTATTACCAATATGTACATTAAATTTTATGAGTTTTTTGTATTAATAAAGGACTTCTTTCTTTAGAAGCTCTGTATTATAATAAGTGTGTGTGCCTTTGGAGAGTAAGTATAATCTTCTCTCATTAAGTCATAGCCATTTAACACATTCTTTGTTTCCAAGTGGCTGACAGTTCACTTGTTTGCTGCATTTAAGCAGTTTCTGCATAGTGCTAATGGGATAAATAGTAACACATGGTGTTTAAAAATGAAGGAATAAGATATTTTTTTAAATCTCTTAAAAGAAAATACTGGTCAAGCACAGTTTTTTATCTCCTCATGCTTAATGTATGCTTTTACCTTTGCATGTGTTGATAGACCTCTTAGTCTGCAGTGTGAAACATTTGGAAAAGAAGCAGCGGGCACTCAAGTGATGTTTAGGAAAGTGGGATAAGATATTGTTCTTAACGTTCACAGAACCACACAGAATCACAGAATTGTCAGGGTTTGGAAGGACCTCAAACATCATCCAGTTTCAAACCCCCTGCCATGGGCAGGGACCCTTCGCACTAGATCACATAGCTCAGAGCCCCATCCAGCATGGCCTTAAAAACTTCCACCACCTCCCTGGGCAACCTGTTCAAGTTCCCACCACCAGGTGATGAAGAACCTTTTCCTAACATCCAATCTGAACCTCCCCACTTCTACTTTTGCTACATTCCCTCCAGTTCTATCACCACCCAACATCCCTAACCAGCTTTCTCGTAGGCCCCCTTGAGATACTGGAGGCTATAATAAGGTCTCCTCAGAGCGTTTTCTTCTCCAGAGTGAATAACTCCAACTCATATTTATTCCTTGATATATGAGAGCTGACAGCAATAAGGTCTGCATCATTTACTATGATTCTTCAGAGATGTTAACTGCTGGAGGGATAATGCTTGTCTCTTTAAGCACAGACAAATGGTTTAGATTTGACTGAGGATCCTCTGGTAACTCAAGTGTTAAACTAGCTTATTTTGAAAGAATGAGTAAACTAAGCCTAAGAGACCTTTGTCATATGCCCTCATTCCAGGTAACTATTGTATAGCTTATTATGGAGCCCCTGTAATTCTTCATCACAGCCCTTTTCATTTGTATTTACTGGATTGTCATAGGCTGCAAGATTCACCTTATGAATTTAAAAAGCCTATGATTCTTTCTTTGAAGATGCAACTGCCCTTTGTAAAAAATTCACATTCTCAACTTTGAACTTTAGCAGCAGTCTATTATTTTTACACTTCATTTAAATGTCAATGTGTTATTTTATAAACTTCAAAGTTCTGAACTGCTGCATGATTTCCAGAGTTCACAATGAAGGTTTTCATGTTTGAATGACATTTCCTGTAGGTTCTACAGAAAGAAGTCTCCATAGTTACGTAGTGTAAAGAGGAAGATAAGAGTTTCAACAGAAGAAAATTTACCTGTGGCCACAGCTGAGTTGTTAACTGGTTTGCCATGCTGAAGCAGAGGCCAGACATTATCAGGTTGCATTTAGTGTTTATGCAAGACACTTGGAAAAGAACATTTAAATCCTCCATGCAGCCATAAAGAAGCTAGGAGCCTCATCCTGTGATGGATAAGTAAGAGCAACCTGTCAGTACAGTTGGTGTATGTGTACAAGACATGTACAATTTTCAGAGCCTGGTAGGTCCAAGCTGCCAATGGTACCAGCAATACTGATGCTGCCTTTTGGTATAAGAGGGGGATAATGCACTACAGATTCCACTTTTCAGTAGGGTAGCAGTAATCACACATGGCTACTATATGGCATCTTTTCTGCTTCAAATAGATATGCTAAGTAAATAGAAGACAATCAAAACCATCCTGGGACTTCATCCTGTCATGTAAAATGGGAATAAGCTCTTTTGTCCAGAGTGGAATCATGTGAAAATCTTCAGGAGCTCAAAGACAATATCAAAACCAAACAGATAATGGTTTCTTCCATTGTTTAGTCTTTCCTTCAATCCGTACATCCAAAGAATTTAATCTCTGCTTTCCTAAACCAGAAATAAATGGTAGGAAATGTACGGAAGAACTAGCTACCCTCTGCATTTTCCCCTACATTCACAGCTCTGCTACAAAGGCACAATGGTTATGCTTACTAAACACATATATTTCATTTTTTAAAAAAATGGAGTCTGGATCATCCATGAGCAGAAGGGTCTTTTAGATTTGCCCAATTCTTGTGTCAGTCACATGACAGTCTGCCTGGCTGACACTCTGTCCCCTGATGGCAATCACACCACTGTCACCACTGATGCTGTGGGCAGGCATTAGGGAAGTCCCAGACTGCACTCAGCAGCAGATGGGAATTGGATTCAGCAACTGTATTTGTGAACTGGATACAGGAACACACCAACTGGAATCAAAGACAAAAGAGTCCTCTTTGGACACCTGCCATTGAAGAAGAGAGCCTGACCTTTGTGATCCCTCAATGCTATACTGGATCTGACAGCATTCAATGAATATGACAGGTGAAGTGGGTCACCTGTCCTGTCCACTCCACCCTGCAGGCATGGCCTTTTACTCTGTACCCACAACATGGCACAAAAGATTTAGTAGTTGATCTGCACAGGAGCAAGTATAAGCAAGGGCCTTTCTGCACACCAGTCCTCTGTAGTTACCACAAACATCAAAGTTATTACTTCTAGAAGCAGACACTGCAAAAACATGCCATAAACTTCAGAAAGTGCAGCCACTTAGAAGAGACTGAGCTGAAAAGTGAAAATCACTGAACGGAATTAGTTTTGTCCTAACTCAAACCAAGACACAGGCTAAATGATGTATCGGCTTCATGAACATAACTGGACTTCCTTTCAGATTAATGTTCTAGTTACTCTGATCAGGAGAGAGAGCTGATCCCATAAGTACCAAAACACCTACTTAATCACTTATATGTTTCTTGGTTTCTGTCAGTCATGCAGTTTGCTGTTTTCCTGCCGTTTGCAATTGGTACCATAAAAAAACCTTTCTAGAGGAAGGCTGCAATAACACCATCTGGGAGAGAAATCCTCTCTTCAAGCCTCAGTGAAGACTGAAGGGTGGCACTTCTTGTGCAGCATGGTCTCTGTCACAATACACACTCACCTGAAGGTGCCTCAGCGGAGGATGACTATTCAGAGCAATAATCCTGGTATTTTTCAGCCACTTAAGTCCTGACAGACTGTGGTGAAGGCAACCTATGCCCAGAATTATGCCCCCAAATACCAGCAAACTCGTCCCAACAAGTTTTGGTAAGTCTCCCCTTCCACCCTCCTTTCAGGAGAGGGGCACAAAAGCCCAGGCGCCAATCTGTCTCCTAAGGGGTAAGCAACTGCATGCACCCATCGCATGTCATGCTCATGCTCTTTCCATCTGAGGGCATAATTCTAGATTCACCCTTTCTATAGGGTAAAGCAGGTTGTTGACAAGAGTGCCCATTGGCCAGATCCAACCTCGAGAAATCTATAAGTATTACCCTCTTGTTTACCAATTTGCTCTCTCCTTTTGCTTTCTCTCACTTTGCTCGAGCTACGTAAGCTCGCAGCGCCCCTAAGTCTTCTCACTCCCACATGCAAGCACACTAGAGGCCTCTGTGGTACGTAAAGAAGCCAGCTCTCCAAGCTGCTCGAGGAACCAGCAAAGGAGATCCCTTCGCTGAAGCTACGAAAGCCAGCGTGGTAAGCACAGTTGTGTCTTCGAGAGGACTGGAACCCCGAGGGTAAGCTCTAGCCCAGAGGGGGAGGCATTAGCCCAAGCCTGGCTGTCCAACATCTGTAACTATAAGCAGCTGACCAAGCAGCAACGTGCCTTGTGTGACCCCCCGCTGTTTGCGGGAGATGAGCGGAGCTATCGTTACCGCTCCACAGCCCTGAGTCATCAGGGGAACGTAACCCGGGATTTCCTGAGAGAAAGATATCCTCTCCATTGAGTTCAAACCAAGGACTGCATCATAGCCTTAAATGGGAAGCATTTGCCGAGATCGGCATAGTCAGCTCACTTCAAGATGAGGGGAAGAACCGCTCCACCACGCCCCTTCCCCAGAGCCCGTCTCTGGGATCAGAGACAGCCGACCCTGCCCACCGGGAACTGTCATGGCTATTAATAATTTTAATAATTAATAAACAATAATTTTCATAATTCACATTTCATGATTCATAAATTAATAACCATTCTTCTCCTCCTAATCACAACACAGACAAGTCTAACTGAAATGAGCTACAACCACATAGAATTTGGTTTGCTTCTCATCCCAATTTCATAAAATTGTTCCTTTCTAGCCAGAGGGGCATGAAGCAAAATTATTGCTCTATATGAAAAGAGTAAGATATCTGTCTTAAGATATCTTAGTTGAGGGGAGTTTATGTTGATATCTGCATGCAATCTGGATGCCCAAAGTCTTATTGCACAGAGGCATCTGTACACCAGTTCAGCACACCCTATGTATCATCCAGTTGCCTGGCAATAGGTATTTAATAATTGTCATGGTAGGGCCAAACAGACTGAGCATAAAACCCAGACAGACCCTGATGTGGCTAGACATGGTCTTCTTCTCCCCCCACCTCCTTCCTGCAGAAAGTCGGGGTAACATGGGAAAAGGAATAAAGGGGACAGGACCGCGTGTGTCTGGTAAACAACTCTTCTGCAGTAACAGCAGGTGAACTGGTCACTGCTCCTCCTGGACCAGGCTTATGTTTCTGCCTTTTATGGCCACAGCCTGGCAGAACCCCTTTTTATTGGGCAACTATGTGCTGGCTTTAGTTGCCTTATTGGCCCAATCGAATCTCAGGCAAGATATATATACAGGCCAATTTCTAGTCACTTTGCCTTGCTCAAGCCTTGCTCAAGCCTTGCTCAAACCTTGCTCAAGCCTTTCTTAAACTTTGTTCAAGCCTTGCTTGACCGTGCTTGGATCTATCTTGCTTGAAGTTGCCTAGAGTTGCCCTGCCCTGCCTCAAGTTGCCTGGTCCAGAGCCTGGGATAAAAGCCATGATTCTAGACACACTGCAAGCAAGAGAAGCCATGAGCTCAGGAGCTGGAGCCAAGCCTGCTTCCCCTTGCAACTAGGATTTCGCTGTGCCTCAATTTATCCAGGACAAAGCAAGAGCCTGTCATGACAAGCATTGTAAACCGCCTGCTGTCCACTGAAGCCAGGCCAGCCTGAGACCGCATGGCACTTTCTTGCCGGCAACCTGCTGTGCCAGCGTCGCACAAGAGCACCCCAAAGCCTCAACAGCTAATACAGAGCAGCAGCAGCACCCCCCACTTGGGTGGAATCAGCTGTGAATAATTAATTAATTGCCTCTTTGTCTTAAGGGTTCTTGTTGAGTCTCCCCCTCGCTGTGGTTGAGAACCATTTCGCTCCTGGGGATTTTCTCTTTCTGTGTTATATTTCCACCGGTGTGCAAAAAATTGTTAAAATTGTTATATTTGCCTAGATTCTTTATATTCCCATTGTAAATTGATATTCTAACCATACATCGAGCTGTTTAATAAGTTTTTGGCCTTTTTTTCATATTAATAAAAGGTTATTAATATTTTTCTTAACGTTTGCCAATATCATATTACAAATCAAATAATATATTCCTTAACAATAATATTTTGAATAACATGAGAAATCAGAGGCTACACTCCAAGACATGTCTGACAAATGACAAATGCACTGTGTACAATTCTGGAGAAACCCTAGGGCATTTCAGATAATTCAAAACACCTTTACAGAGGTTGGTCAATGGGACCGTTTGTGTCTGCTCAGCAATTTGCTTTCCGTGAGTAGATCTCTTACAGATGTGGGTTTAGACACTTGCTTTATACATGAACATTTTCATCTTGATGTCTTAGTTTAGAACTGAACTCTATTAGTGACTTCAGCTAATGTCAAATCTGATCCCACTGAAGTGTCAGCACCATACCAGCCCTGAAAATGAGTTAAGCGACAGCAGATTTTCTGGTGGGCAAGAAAGACTGATGAACAGCCAGCAAGACCCTTCCTAGAGTTGTTTATTTCCTTTAATCAAAACCAGCAACAAAACCAAACAAAAACTCATCAGAGGGGTAATTTTTTTGCACGGGATTAATAAGGATGTGCAGTCATTACAAGCAGAATTACAGAGCCCTCTGGAAAGTAGTAATTATAAGCAGAATTACAGAGACCTCTGGAAGGTAATTAATTGTTCTGACATGCTGTGCAGTTGTAATTGAGGTCTGCTGGGGCAAAAACTCTTTGAGCAATTATTATTTACTCACTAATTCAGAAAGGTTCTTCTTATTTACAGACATTTGGGTTTATCAAGTAACTACACTGAATATTTATAGTATCTGCAGTCTGTTCTCTATTCGTTTGGAAACAAATACGGCACATTCACAGTAGGTAAGTTAAAACCCTGTATTATGTCATCAGTATGGAGGCAAGAGCCTTTTACACAACATTTAGAGACACTCCCACACAAATCTGAATCATACATGTAGGCAGCTCTCCCTATTACCTCTCCCTGACTGACTCAGAAGGGCTGCTTGCCCACGGAACAAGGAGGATTTTCTGCAAGGAATCTAGCAAGGAATTAAACTTAATCAGGTAGGCAGCTGATGTGAAAATCAATTTAAATGTTTAGGATTGTAAAGTTTTGCAATATTAATAATGAAAGACCTACTTTCACTAATTAGAAATATTAACGTGGCTTTGCAACATCAATAATGGAAGACTGACACCAAAGAGCACGTCAGATATACACTACTGTATCTTAGTGTGAAATGGAGATTTGGAAAGCAGTAGGTAACTGCATAGGCCTTGGATTAGTTAGCTTTGAGCATGGTCTCCACATTGCTCAAAACTAAGGGTCTGATTGACATCATGTTTTCAACTTTCTCCACATTCCTAAGTCACCACTTCACTTGTAGAAAGCAGTTCAGATAATGAGTGGTTTCTCAGCTTCATTTCACAAAAACATCTTTAATGCAAACACCTAGCACTATGGCAACTGCATGTAGTAAGTGAACAGCCTATAGTAATTAAATAAATTAAAATCAATTAAAATTAATTGACAATAATAATTATGTCTAGTGTAATTTAAAGCATGACCTGACTTTCTTGCAAAGGAACCTCTAGCCTCTAGAACATTTTCCAGAGAAATCATGGACCACTACAAAACCAATAAAGTTAACTGGGAATTGCTCACTTTTGCAGACCATTTAGAAGTGTGTAGTCTCCAGTGATGTAGATACCTCAGGATGAAAAATCACATCCAAAAGAGAAACATTTCCCAGGTCTGAGAAACACAACACAGTCTAAAAGCTCAATAAATTCAATTCAGGTGTCTCTGGCGGGTAGAGTTGTTCTATGAAAGGCTTGACACACAGTTCAATAAAACATCAACTCTCTAAGGAAGAAAAAACAATGGTTCCCAAAATAACTGAAGGAAATACCTCCATTCTTATCCAGAAGTTAGGGATAAGGTCTATATTACTCATGTTCTCCCTTTAAACCACCTGTTAGGCTGCATTATATCCCCACAACCACTCAGTCCTGACTTTTCAGTAATTTATCACAGAATCAGAGTCCTAGAACATTAGAGGTTGGAAGGGATCTCAAGAGATCATTGGGTTCAAACCTCCCAGCCAAAGCAGGATCACCTAGGGTAGTCCACACAGGAATGCATCCAGGTGGGTTTTGAAAGTTTCCAGAGAAGGAGATGCCACAATCTCTCAGGGCAGCCTGTTCCATTGTTCTGTCATCCTCACTGTAAAGAAGTTTCTCCTCATGTTGAGGTGAAATCTTCTATGTTCAAGCTTGTACCCATGGTTTCTTGTCTTATTAGTGTGCACCACCAAAAAGAGCCTGGACCCCTTCACTTGATACCCACTCCTCAGATATTTATACACATTGGTGAGATCCTCTCTGAGTCTTCTCTTCTCAAGACTAAACAGCCCCAGGGATCTCAGTCTCTCTTCATAGGGGAGATGCTCAAGTCCCCTAATCCTCCTCATGGCTCTCCATTGGATTCTCTCCAGCAGGTCTCTGTCTCTCTTGAACTGGGGAGCCCAAAACTGGACACTATATTCCAGGTCTGGTCTCACTAAGGTGGAGTAGAGAGGAAGAACTTCCCAAGACCTGCTGGACACACTTTTCTTGATACACCCCAGGATCCCATTGGCTCTCTTGGCCACAAGGGCACATTGTTGTCCCATGGAGAGCTTGCTGTCCACCAGCACTCCAAGGTCTTTCTCCGTGGAACTGCCTTTCAGCAGGGCAGCCCCGAAACTGTACTAGTGCATGTTGTTATTCCTTTGCAGTTGCAGGACCCTGCACTTATCCTTGTTAAACTTCATGAGATTTGCCTTCAGCCAGATCTTCAGCCTGTCCAGATCTCATTGGATGGCAGCACAGCCTAACGGGGTGGAGACCTCCCCCCCAGTTATAGCTCAAAGTTAATTTGACGCTTTTCTGTGCATTCAATAGTAGACTCTTTTCCCTTTACCTGTATGCAAAAATACCATAATATTAGTGTCACATGTCTTGTCCTTGGCTGTGGCTGACTGATAAATTTTTTTCTGTCCTTGGCTTATGCCCAGAAGCTGGTCAGTGCTCTTTAGATCCATTGGCATAACTGTACATGTAACTGATTCCCGGCAGAATTAGTTCAATACAATTAGGACTACAAGACATCTACTATAAACTGTTTAAGAAGAGCTACATCATGTTTAATTAATTGGATTGTACAGCAGTTTCACAGGCATTTATGATAACAGATCAAATGTTCAGAGTCAGCATCAATAACTCAGTGAAGAATGATGCAAGTGAATCTCTACAATGCTCTGGGCACATCTGACCACAGATGGCAGAGAACAAGTGAAAATCTTTCTTTGTATACAGGCAACAAATGTGATACGAAATCACAATTAGAAGGAAGGAAGGAATTTGGAAGGAAGGAATTTAGAAGGAAGGAAGGAATTTGGAAGGAAGGAATTCAGAAGGAAGTAATTCTGAAAGAAGGAAGGAATTTGGAAGGAATTCAGAAGGAATTCAGAAGGAAGGAATTCAGAAGGAAGGAATTGGGAAAGAAGGAGGGAAGGAAAGAAAGAAGGAAGGAAGGAAGGAAGGAAGGAAGGAAGGAAGGAAGGAAGGAAGGAAGGAAGGAAGGAAGGAAGGAAGGAATTCGGAAGGAAAGAATTCGGAAGGAAGGAAGGAATTCGGAAGGAAGGAAGGAAGGAAGGAAGGAAGGAAGGAAGGTATTTGGAAGGAAGGAATTCAGAGGCATTTGGAAGGAAGGAAGGAATTCAGAAGGAAGGAATTCAGAAGGGAGGAATTCAGAAGGAAGGAAGGAATTCAGAAGGAAGGAATTTGGAAGGAAGGAATTTGGAAGGAAGGAATTTGGAAGGAAGGAATTTGGAAGGAAGGAAGGAATTGTTAATGCACGGTGTAAAGTCTTGCTTGATCTGAGGTGGAGAAGGGGGGAAGGGAGTGACTCACATTCCATGATTTGCTTAAATCGTAGGTCCATACAAAAAGAGAGTAAAGGTTAACTGCCTGACTAAAGTTTGGGGTGTATATATATATATAATGCATCTAAGAGAACAGGGTAGAAGGAGAAAATAGAGGGGGAGAGAGTAGGTGAAGATTTGGATCACCACCCAGCAACATCTAGCCTCATCCATTCCTTGTGTCTTCAGTGGTGGGTGTGCACATATCAGTGTGTTCAAGTCCTTTGTATTCCCTGCCAAGAGGATTGTTGCTTCCTGATGTTTCCCCTAATTTGCCTGGGAAGAACTGGAGTCGGTGTCTACCAATGCTCATGTGCAAAGGGAGAAGGGCAGGAGTAACCCTTTGCAAAATTTGCAGTAAAATTCCTTACCTCTGAAACAAATGCAAGCTAGGCAAGGGGAAAGTCCATCCATTCTTCATTGCATTCCAAACCCTCCTGAGCTGGCATATCGTGTTTCTTAACCACAAAGCACACATTTGTCCGAACTGCAAGGCTACTGCCTCATAAAATATTTGAGGCATGAATTCATTTGGATCAGTTTGACACAAGTTTAGAAGAACTTGCTTAAAGTGCAGCCTACAGCTCCCACAGCATTTATTCTTTGCGGGATTTTTTCTGCTGCCTATTTAAAAAAGTTAGGAGGAACCAGAACACATTTCAGTCTCTAGTTCCTTACTTTTGAGGTGCCTAACCGGGAACAAGCTCTGCCAGTAAGCAGTAGGTGATACATGTTTTCTGACAGAGGAAAACTAAATCTTTCAGGTGTAAGTAGGTAGACTTCAGAAGTCTAATATTAATATAGTTTTGAGAGAAAAGAGTTCAGTCACAAGTTCAGGATTGAAAAGGCAATGCTACTACATCACAGTTAAAGAACTGAAAAGTGCACTCTTATAGTTCAATGTGTCTAATGAAATGTCAACACAGAGGGAAACTTCCTGCTATTTATCTATGTCTTAAGAAGTTAGTGAATTCTCTGTAAGGGCTTGGATGCAATGTTAAAAAGCATGTGAGGCATTTTAGGGGTGGTCTTGCTAAATCATTGTCTCATTAGATAATCAATGCTGAAGAAGTGGTAAAATATGTCAGATTTTCTTATGACATCAATTATTAGAAAGAGATGTGAAACTGATAAATTCTGAGGAATGATTGACCAGATCATTCCTCTTTGCAGGGAGCTAAGTTCCACCTAGCTGAAAACTTTACAGTCAGTCCACACTGTTCACTTACCATTCATCTTGCAGCCACTTGTAATTTTTACAGAGTCTGACAGAAAATCAGATCAAAGGAAAGATTGGGGCTGCAAGTAAATTGGATTCAGGCTAAGAAGATTAAGTGAGTTGATTGCTGGTGCTGGGTGTTTGAGATCAGTAGGAGTAGTAAGCAAACCTGGTCTTTTACTTCATAGGGCAGAGATTTAGCTGAATTGAAGCTGGAGAAGTGTTAAGTGTTCCAGTTTTAGGCTTCGGGTGACACTTGACATTTTGCTTCTGATGCACAGAATAACAGTCAGAAATGTGTTGCTGTTCCTAGATGAACAACGATGAGGAATGTGCTGACAAAAACAGGAGGCAATGAGGCAGATTAAAATTAGCTCCAACAACAAAGCTCAGCTGTTAGCGTTCACTCAACCAGTCAGTGCTGAAGGCAGATCAGAGAAGGGGAGTCAGGAAGAAGGAACTACAGTGGAAGCCCCATGGATTTATTATGACATTAAGAAAGAAAGCAAATTCTCAGCTCATCTTTGCTTCTTGCCCAAATGGCTAACTGGAGCAGAAATGTGCTCTACTGGCTTTCATTTCTGTGTCCTCTTCCCTGTGGGTTGTGTATTGGTGCAGCTGTTTCCAGCTGCTCTGGACTGCTAAAAATTATCCTCCACAAGCTGAACTATCTGCCTTCACTGTGTATGCAACAGTTTGTAAAAAAATATATTTGCCTCTAACCACCTATGGACACAATGAATGAAAGAATATATGTGGTGTCACAGATCTGCATTAGGTGCAGATTTCCAATCTGTTGGAAGAGGATGCTCTTGGAGACAAGGTTAAATGCCTCACTAAAGTCCAGGTAAGCCACATCCACAGCCTTTCACTTATCCACTAAGTGGGTCTCATGCGTCAGATTAGTGTAAGTGCACTTCAGCTGGGCTACATATCCCATAATCTTTTTGCAGGGAGAAGTCTTAATTCCTACCTGACTGTTCTCAGGTTCTCCTATGTTTACTAATGTGAGAGAACAAAACCCATGTGTGTGACAGGGTCTGGCTGATGGCCCTTAATAACTTTTCGGACCTTATATAGTTTCAAACAAAATGTGACATACCTGGTCTGAATAGACAGAGTGATGGTTTTGATGGCCTTTACTAGCTCTTGAGGAGCTGGCCTCATAGATGGTTTAACACTGAAAAGTTATCATTTCTACAGAGATGGGAAGTCCCTCTTTCCTTATTTTAAAACCGCTGAAACAGGACGGAAAGGACAGCGACAGACATTGCACACCTCACTTGTGCACACCTCTGTAATCTGGGGAAACACACACACCTCCTCCCTCTACCACAGAAGACCTTGTACACCCAGCACCAAAGAACTTGGACTATGCCTGTGAGGTGTCATAGGAACCAAGGCTGGTGATACTTTTCTTTCTCTCTTACTTCCTAACTCACTCTCTCTCTTTATCTCTCTCTATATGTGTTTTTTCCTCTCCTTTTCTTCCCAATTTTCCCTCCTCTCTGGCATAACCAAGTGTCCTTAAGGTGCAAGTGACTAACGAAAGCTTTCATTGGATTAGATAAACCTAACTCATCAGCCACTTGGTGTCAACTCACTTTAATTTAATCATAGAACTGTTAAGGTTGGAAGGGACCTCAAGGATCATCCAGTTCCAACCCGCCTGCCATGGGCAGGGACACAGAATCATAGAATCAACCAAGGGAATCATAGAATCAATTCCAAGGGAATTTTTGAATGTTAACACAACCCCTCTTGCTGCCCAGGGTTGTCTCAGGAAGCTGGGTTGTAACACCTAACCCATCAGTAACCCTTGTATCTTAGCTGCCATGGAGGTATCAATTCCCTACACTGACTAATCTGGCATACTAGAAGACCTCACTAACACACTGGCAGACCTCCTTCAAACACTATTGTCCTGCCTCTAGGTTTATTTCTAGCAAGCCTGATTTTCCTAATTTAAAGCTCTTGCACTAAGCCCTGCTAGCTCCTGTGCTAGGATCCATTTCTCCCATGAGACAGGTATATCCTGTCTGCTGCCAGCAGGCCTTATGTCCTGCAAATCAACCCATGACTAAAGAACCCAAAGTCCTGCCAGTGATGAGGTTGTACAGAAATCTTCCAGAACATAGTAAGACAAATTGCTGCTCACAAATGAGCAGACTGAATACAAATGAGGTTTATAGACAAAAAGAATTGTTATAGGTTTAGGAACAGTGTCTTATTATAAATAAAAGTTTTCCAGAGTATTCCAGAGTACCAGGGGGCTGGACGGTCCCCAGGGGGTTGGACAGAACATTACAAAATATTTTTATCCCATTTCATCCCCCTAATAATCTCTATATAATCTGCAGTTACAGCTTATCCTTTCTCTTTTTCTCCATTTTGCTCTTCTGTGCTTTGCTCTTGCTTACTCTTGCTCCTTCTTAACATTGTTTGGGTTTTGCTGAGTGGAAGGTAAGACCTAGTGCCACAGGGACAAAGGGAGGTAATTTCACCTGTGGCTGAAATGAGGATCCAGTCCAGGGGGCAACTGGACAATTGTTGGGTTTTATATATATATATGTGTATATATATATATATATATATATATACACACACACACACACACACATGTATATATTTATTACCTTTTGTATTTATCACAGAGTATCACAGTATAGGGGATAGGGAAGGGACCTCAAGAGATCATCAGGTCCAACCCCCCTGCCAAAGTACGATCACTTAGGATAGTCCGCACAGGAATGCATCCAGGTGGGTTTTGAAATTCTCCAGAGGAGACTCCACAACTCGCCTGGGCAGCCTGTTCCAGTGCTCCGTCACCCTCACTGTAAAGAGGTTTCTCCTCATGTTGAGGTGAAATCTTCTATGTTCAAGTTTGAACTCATTGTTCCTTGTCTTATCACTGTGAACCACCAAAAAGAGCCTGGCCCCCTCCACTTGACACCCACCCCTCACATATTTATAGACATTGATCAGATCCCCTCTCAGTCTTCTCTTCTCAGGACTAAACAGCCCCAGGGATCTCAGTCTCTTTTCATAGAGGAGATGCTCAAGTCCCCTAATCATCCTCGTGCCTCTCCGTTGGATTCTCTCCAGCAGGTCTCTGTTTCTCTTGAACTGGGGAGCCCAAAACTGGACACGGTATTCCAGGTGTGGTCTCACCAGGGCAGAGCAGAGAGGTGGAAGAACTTCCCTAGACCTGCTGGACACACCTTTCTTGATACATCCCAGGATCCATTATCTCTGTTGGCCACAAGAGCACATTGTTGTTCCATGGAGAACTTGCTGTCCACCAGCACTCCAAGGTCTTTCTCTGTGGAGCTGCTTTCCAGCAGGGCAGCCCCTAACCTGTCCTGGTGCCTGTTGTTATTTCTCCCCAGATGCAGAACCCTGCACTTGTCCTTATTGCACTTCATGAGGTTTGCCTGCACCCAGCTCTGCAGCCTGTCCAGGTCACGTTGGATGGCTGCACAGCCTGACAGGTGTCAGCCAACCCCCCCAGTTTTGTATCATCAGGGAACTTGCTGAGGGTACTCTCAATGCCCTCATCCAGGTCCTTGATAAAGATACTGAACAAAACTGGACCCAGTACCAATCCCTGGGGGACACCACTTGCCACAGGCCTCCAAGCAGACTCTGTGCCACTGATGACAACTCTCTGAACTCTGTTGTGGAGCCAGTCTGCAATCCACCTCACTGACCAGCCATCCATGGCACATCTCCTGAGCTTTTCTATGAGGATGTTATGGGAGACAGTATCAAAAGCTTTACTGAAGTCAAGATATGTGACATCCACTGCTCTTCCCTCATCTACCCACTTGGTCATAACTTCATAGAAGGCTATCAGATTAGTCAGACAGGATCTCCCCTTGGTAAATCCATGTTGGCCACTCCTGATAACCTTCTTGTCTTCCATGTGGTTAGAGATGACCTCCAGGATGAGCTGCTCCATCATCTTTCCAGGGATGGAGGTGAGGCTGACTGGTCTGTAGTTGCCTGGGTCCTCCCTTCTTGCCTTTTTTGAAGACTGGAGGTCTTCTGCTTGCCTTACTTGATTTTTTTTTTTTTCATTTCTCTTGAGCTTTAATCTACTTTCTGTTAATATTATTTTCATTTAACTTCCAAATTCTGCGCAAGTGTTGTTATTCCCTCCTTTGGGGTAAATCCAAAGTTCTGTGTGGTGCAAAACCAGCACAGAATGTAATCAAATCATGTGTGTTCAGGCTGAACTGTTAGTGGCATAATTTAAAAGGGAAGAGCCACAGCTCTTCTTCACCTCTTTGGCACCAATGTAGGTCCTGAACAAGGCTCCAGGAGCAAATGTATATTGAGTCTGAAGATCAGCTCTGGCTGAAACACCAGACTGCAAAGCTGCAAGGTGCCATAGCTCTGAACTTTACAGCTTCTCAATAACAACACATGTGAACTGGACACACTTGCTAAAAAGAGAAACAGCAGGAAAGCTGCAGCCCTGTGGGGAACAATGACTGCTTTGCTTTCCCTGTTCTGACAGAGAGGTGATAAGTGTCTACGAATTCTTTTAGTAAAACAAAGCATAAAAATAAATGACATTTATAGCCCGGCATTTACATCCTTCTGTTAGTACCATCTTGACAAACTTTGCAATTTCTCATTTTTGTGACTGCTTGGCCTTTACGGAGCTTTGTTCTTCAGCTGTCAGGGCTCTCAAGGATCTAGTCACATCCAGAGAAAGTGAAGTGCTGTAGCAGAAAGAGGGTCTTGTTCTACAGAGATCTTTGTCAAAATAATTTCTGAGAGAAGAAGCTAATAATCACTTACTATGCTTGTATTTTTTCTTCTTTGGGCTTTTACGTTATTAAAACCAGATAGTGGCTTTATTCATTTTAGTAAGATGTCAGAAAAATGCATAAACCTGAAAGCCCATGACAAATGGGCATGAAAGCCTTCCACAAAGCAGCAAAACCAATGCTAAGGTAACAGTGACTGCAGCAATTTGACTGGAACCAAGAGTCATGAGAAGGACAAGAGATACATCCAGGGAGCAGTAGCTGTCTATATCTGGAAGCATGACAAACATCTTGATAAATCTCTCACTGTTTAATAAAGTGCCAGTTCAATTTTATCTCTCCTGTTATCACTCAGCATGCAACAAAAACTGTCCCTCACTGTAAATAAGTATTTTTATGTTATGTTTCTGGTATTTGTTTACACTTCTGATTTCAGAGCAGTTCCCTTATCTTATTCTTTATCTCTGATCACATTCCTAGACTGACACCAATGAAGGCTATTGCTAGTCACTATAAAGAGAAGGCTGAGTGGAGACCTCATTGCTCTCTACAGCCACCTGAAGGGAGGCTGCAGTGAGGTGGAGGTCAGTTTCTTCTCTCTACTATTAGGTAATAGGAGAACGGGAAGTGGCCTGAGCTTGTACCAGGGGAAGTTTAGATTAGATATTAGGAAAAATTTCTTTACAGAAAAAGTGGTCAGGCATTGGAATAGGTTATCCAGGGACATGGTGGAGTTACCATCCCTGGAGGTGTTCAAAAGCCATGTGAACATGGCACTTTGGGTCATGGTTTAATGGCCATTGTGGTGTTAGGTTGATGGCTGGACTCAATGACCTTAGAGGCCTTCTCCAACCAAAATGATTCTATGCTTGTATGAAAAATAATTGCAATCATCCAAATAATGCTCTATTCACTTCTAACTATTAAGAAATTTTAAGAAAAATAAATTTTATGACATTTCACAGAAACACAGAATTAACCATGTTGGAAAAGACCTTCAGGATCATCAAGTTGAACCTATCACCTAACACCACCTAATCAACTAAACCATGGCACTGAAGTGCCTCATCAAGTCTTATTTTAAACACCTCCAGGGATGGTGATTCCACACCTCCCTGGGCAGCACATTCCAATGGCCAATCACTCTTTCTGTGAAGAATTTTTTCCTGACATCCAGCCTAAACCTCCCCTGGTGCAGCTTGAGACTGTGTCCTCTCATTCTGTCACTAGTTGCCTGGGAGAAGAGACCAACCCCCACCTGGCTACAGCCTCCCTTCAGGTAGCTGTAGACAGCAAGAAGGTTTCCCCTGAGCCTCCTCTTCTCCAGGCTAAACAATCCCAGCTCCCTCAGCTGCTCCTCATAGGGCTTGTGCTCCAGACCCCTCACCAGCCTCATTGCCCTTCTCTGCAACTCAACATATTTCTTAAACTGAGGAGCCCAGAACTGGACACAGTACTCAAGGTGTGGTCTAACCAGTGCTGAGTACAGGGGCAGAATGTCTTCCCTGCTCCTGCTGGCCACACTATTCCTGATACAGGCCAGGATGCCATTGGCCTTCTTGGCCACCTGGGCACACTGCTGGCTCATGTTCAGTCTACTGTCAACCAGTACCCCCAGGTCCCTTTCTGTCTGGCTACTCTCCAGCTACTCTGTCCCCAGCCTGTAGTGCTGCGTGGGGTTGTTGTGGCCAATGTGTAGAACCTGGCACTTAGATGTGTTAAATCTTATGCCATTGGACTCTGCCCATCTGTCCAGCCTGTCAAGGTCCCTCTGCAGAGCCCTCCTACCCTCTAACGGATCAACACCTGCCCCCAGCTTGGTGTCATAGAATCATAGAATCAGTCAGGGTGGGAAGGGACCACAAGGATCATCTAGTTCCAACCCTCACACACCCTCCGACACCTCACACTACATCAGCCTGGCCAGAGCCTCATCCAGCCTGGCCTTAAACACCTCCAGGCATGAGGCCTCAACCACCTCCCTGCACAACCCATTCCAGACTCTCATGATGCAGAACTTCTTCCTCACATCCAGCCTGAATCTCCCCACTTCCAGCTTTATTCCATTCCCCCAGTCCTGTCACTACCTGATAGCCTAAAAAGTCCCTCCCCAGCTTTCTTGTAGGCCCCCTTCAGATCCTGGAAGGCCGCAATAAGGTCACCTCAGAGCCTTCTT
Organism: Indicator indicator; assembly: GCF_027791375.1. Lineage (NCBI taxonomy): Eukaryota > Metazoa > Chordata > Aves > Piciformes > Indicatoridae > Indicator > Indicator indicator. The sequence continues at coordinate 11,209,317 of NC_072010.1, forward strand.
TTCTCCAGACTGAACAGCCCCAACTCTTTCAGTCTGTCCTCACAGGAGAGGTGCTCCAGCCCTCTCATCATCCTGGTGGCCCTTCTCTGGACACGTTCCAGCATGTCCATATCCCTCTTGTAATAGAGGCTCAAACAAACTTACTGATGAATGACTCAATCCCCTTGTTCAGACCATCAATAAAGATATTGAACAGGATGGGGCCCAGCACTGATCCCTGGGGGACACCACTAGTGACTGGCCGCCAACTGGATGTGGCACCATTCACCACCACTCTCTGGGCCAGGCCCTCCAGCCAGTTCTTGACCCATTTCAGAGTGAATCTGTCCAAGCCATGAGCTGCCAGCTTTGCCAGGAGCGTCTTGTGGCAGACAGTGTCAAAGGCTTTGCTGAAGTCCAGGTAGACTACATCCACAGCCTTCCTTGTATTCACCAGATGGGTAGCCTGATCATAAAAGCAGATCAGGTTGGTCAGGCAGGACCTGCCCCTCCTAAATCCATGCTGGCTGGGCCTGAGCCCTTGGCCATCCTGTAGGTGCTGTGTGATTGCACTCAAGATGACCTGCTCCATAGTCTTGTCTGGCACTGAGGTCAGGCTGACAGGCCTGTCATTCCCTGGCTCCTCCTTCTGGCCCTTCTTGTGGATGGGCATCACACTGGCCAGCTTCCAGTCATCTGGGACCTCTCCAGTGAGCCAGGACTGTTGAAAAATGCTGGAGAGGCTGGGTGAGCCATCTGCCAGCTCTCTCATTGTCCTAGGATGGATTCCATCTGGTCCCATAGACTTGTGGGGATCCAAGTGGCTCAGCAGGTCTCTAATTTCTGCCTCCTGGATTAAAGGGGAACTATACTGCTCCCTGACTCCATCTCTCAGCTCAGGATGCCAGTTGTCTGGAGGTCAACTTATCCTACTATTGAAAATTGAGGCAAAGGCGCCATTAAGTACCTCTGCCTTTTCCTCATCTTTTGTTACTCTATTCCCCTCCATATCCTCTAAGGAGTAGAGGTTGTCCTTGCCCCTCCTTTTGCCATTAATATATTTATAAAAACATTTTTCATTGTCCTTCACAGCAGTGGCCAGTCAAAGTTCTAAATGGGCTTTTGCCTCTAATTTTTTTCGTATGTGACCTAGCAACATCCTTAAACATCTCATGGGTTACCTCCCCTTTTTTCCAAAGGTGATACACCCTCTTTTTTCCCCTTAATTCGTTCAGAAGCTTATTGCCCATCCCACCCAGCTGTCTACCCTGTTGGCTCCTCTTCCAGCATACTGGGACAGCCTCTTCCTACACCTTGAAGATTCCTTTCTTGAAGTAGGTCCAGCCCTTCTGGACCCCTTTGTTTTTAAGGGCTGTTTCCCAAGGTACCTTCTGAGTTACTTCCTTAAGTAATCTGAAGTCTGCCTTCAGATGTCCAGAGTGGAGGTTTTGTTGATGCCCCTCTTAGTTTGGCTGTATATTGAAAACTCCATTATCTCATGGTCACTGCACCCCAGGCAGCCTCTGACCACCACATCTCTCCCCAAGCCCTTCTGTATTTGTAAACATCAGGTCAAACAAAGCCATACCCCTGGTAGGCTGGCACAACAGCTGTGATAAGAAGCTATCCTCCCTACGCTCCAAGAACCTTCTAGGCTGCCTCCTCTCTGATGTGTTAAGTTCCCAGCAGATATCTGGCAGGTTAAAGCCACCCATAAGAGCAAGGTCTGGTGATCTTGAGACAGCCTCAATTTCCAGCTGCATTGAGCAGTTTGAGTTAGCATGGGAACAACCCCATGTCATTAAGTACTTCACAAATACCCAGCATTTTCCTGCCCAGTCTGAATGATTCTTTTCAAGCATTGAGAAAAGGGGAGATATTTTTAGAGTCCAGAGTTTAGGAATCTTGGTACTTCAGGACAAAGGAAGGAAATACTGTTCATTATGTCTCCTATCAGGAAATTTATTTAAGATTCCAAACATGAAAGTAAAATTATATAACCAGACTAAACTGGTCAGAGTATCCATCAGATTTTTAAAGGTTTGATTCTCAGTAACTTCTTGAAAGACTTAGAGAACATATAACTGAAAGACATATACCTGAATGTGGGGCCACTGAATCTGGTCCCTCATTACCTCACATGACTTCTTATATCCCTTTCATAATGACATATCTGGTCTTAAAACAAGTTGGGAGTTTGTCCCTGTGATTCATATTTGAAGGCTTTTGTAGAACTGGTAGTGAGAAGCCCTCCCAAGAAGAACCTACAACACTCATTAGTTTCTAACCATTTGTTGTGTTTGGTGGAATCGCTCCATCAGCTGTTGAGCTAAAAAAAGACTCTTCATATCATTCTGATTTTTTAAAATGCTGAGATGTTTTAGTCTATTGCAGATTTGGATTAAGGCAATGGAAAATTCCTCTTATTCCAGCCAAAGCAAGTTGGAGAAGCCTTTTTGAAAATTCCAGCTTTGTACTTTAAAAACCTGCATAGCAGGTAAATGCATAGCAGGCTGACTATCCTGAAGTGGTAAATTCACATAGCAAACTACTAAGAAAATGTAATAACCTTCATTGCTTGAGGTACTTATATTAAAGATCTTCTCTGGTTGTTTAAGCTCAGCTTCACTCTGTGATAGCTCTTTGCCTACTAGCTATGGAGCAAGGATTGTTCTGCTCTGCCTTGCACTCTTATTCCTCAGTAATGGCGTTGTGATGAAAAGGAAAAACTACTAAATACTGCATCCACTTTTAAAAACTAAGGCATTAAGAAGTAAGCAGTTTATGAAAGCCAGATAGAAAAGAAGACTGGAACAGGTTAGTCTTGATTCTTTTGTACAGGAGAAAGCATCCCTGCTGCTTTCAGATTAGCCAAGGCCACACTGCAAGTGTTGTACATTTACAGGACTACACAACCTTTCATTTTTAATTAACTCACAACTTGTGTTGCTCAAAGGCTAGTGACTGTGAGGGAGCTTGGAATCCCATTGTGTTCTGATGCCATCCACACACAGCACTGTCTGACCTGCAAACCTCAAGTCTAAAGGCTGACAGCAAGTGGAAGAAAAACAAGATTATAATCCCTCTTTCATAAATGGGAACCAGGATTTCAAAAAGAGCAAGTGCTTTGCTTGAAGCGGTGGAAAGTAGTTGCAAATCTAGGAAGTGAGCATAGATTTCCAAAGATGGATGTTATCATCTGAGACAGTTACACCTTCTCTTTTCAAGGAGAATCTAACCTTTGAAAAGCAAATCTCAGTCATCTAGTTAGGTCCTGTGTCACTGAGTAATATGAAATAGTTGTGATACTTGATATAACGGTACAAATTGTACCTACCTTGAAATACATCCTAGTTTTGCTGGGACAGAATCCCAGGCCAGCCATGGGGTGCTGCACATCAGCAGTTCTGAGTCAGCTGACTGGAGCTGGCTCACAGATATATCCCAGACCATGAGCATAACACTTGGTATAAAGGAAGAAGTCTGTTAGGGAGGAGATGGTGAGGGAGGCTTTTTGTTTGAGTTTCCTCCTTAGGTGCTTCCTCTTCCCTCTCCTGCTCTTGAGGAATGTCTTCCTGGATATTGTGACTGCTGTGCTTTCACTTGGCTGAGTGTAACTTTATATAACTTATATTGACATTGGTATTAATTTGGTTCTTTCATTAAATCCATTTTCATTTCAACCTGTGGGTCTTCTCTTGTTTTCCTCATTAACCTTCTCTGCTGGGGAGGGACCATCAGGTGATAGACGAACTGTTATAGTTTAGCCCCAAATACGCACTACATGTAGACAAAAAGCAGATATCACGTACTGCAGTTTGGCATTATCAGAAGTATGGAGGTTTTAACTTTCTTCTGCAGGAACACATCCATACTTCTACCTATGTATAGACCACAGAGCTCCCACTAGGACTTCCATTAGAGTTTGATTAATATAACAAACCAACCCAAAAACAACAACAAAAACCACAGCAAACTTCAAAAAAGTGTAAATAATAGTCTAGTTTGAACTCCATGTTGCAAGCACTCTATGTCTACCACCACTTGAGACAACAGTTTTGCAGTTAACTCAGGTAGACCTTTAGACTACTCTGCATGCTGAAGCTATGCTAGTAAGGATATCCTGTTCTCTCCTGTTCATGCTGTTCCACTTTGTGTAAATAACCAAACCCTCAGCACAACAGTTAGCATATGGTAAAGTTCACAGCTCGGTCACAAGTTTCTTATATTTGATTTTATGAGCTTGAGTTCTATTACTATCACAGCATCATAGAATGCTAGGGGTTGGAAGGGACCTCCAGAGATCATCAAGTCCAACACTCCTGCAAAGCAGGACCACATAGGGCAGGTCACACAGGAATGTGCCCACATGGATTTTGAAGACTGCTGGAGAAGAATGCTCCACAACATCTCTGGACAGCCTGTTCCAGTGCTCTGTCACACTCACAGTAAAAGTTTTTTTTCTCATGTTGTTGTGGAATTTCTTGTGATTGAATTTTAATCCGTTGCCCTTGTCCTATCACTGGGTATTACTGAAAAGAGGCTGGCTCCATTCTCCTGACAGCCATTCAGACATTTGTAGACATTGATAAGTTCCCTTTTCAGCCTTCTCTTCTCCACACTAAATATCCCCAGGTCTTTCAGTCTTTCCTCATAAGAGAGGTGCTCCAGTCCCCTAATCATTCTCATAGCCCTCTGTTGAACTTTCTCCCGTAATTCCCAGTCCCTCTTGAACTGGGAAGCCCAGATCTGGACAAAATACTCCAGATGGGGTCTAACTAGAGCTGAGTAGAGGGGGAGAAGAACCTCCCTTAACCTGCTTAACAAATTCTTCTTAATGCACCCAAGTAGACTATTGGCCTTCTTGGCCACCAGGGCACATTGCTGATCCATGGGTAACTTCTTGTCAAGCAGGACTCCAAGTTCTTGCCCTGTAGAGCTACTTTCTATCAGGTCAACCCCTAACCTGTACTGGTGCATGATGCTACTCCTCCCCAGGTGCAGGACTTTACACTTATCTTTGTTAAACTTCATTAGATTTGTCTTTGACCAGCTCTCAGTCTGTCAGTCTCTCTGAATTGCAGCACAGCCTTCCTTGTGTGTCAGCCACCCTTTGCAGTTTTGTGTCATCAGCAAATTTTCTGAGGGTACACTCCATCACTCCGTTTCTTCATCTAGGTTGTTGATGAATATGCTGAACGAGACAGGACCCCAGAACTGACCCCTGGGGAACCCCACTAGCTACAGGTTACCCACTGGACTCTGAACCATTGATCATGACCCTCCGGGCTCTGCTGTTTAGCCAGTTCTCAATCCATCTCACTAGATATTAAATTCATAAGGGAGTGCTTAAATCTGCAAGAGAGCTATCCAAAATGAGATCACTCATTAGACCACATCTTGATTCTTGTAGTTTTGGCCCCATTGATGCAAGTTCAGCAGAGTGCCATGAAGGTGATGAGGGCTGGAGGGCTCAAGAAGAGGCTGGGGAAGCTAGGCTTGCTCAACCTACAGCAGAAACAGCTTCAGATGGGCCAAACAACACTTCAGTATCTACGAGTTGTATTCCTGACATTTCTCTCATCAAGATCAAGAGTGATAACTTTTCAACAAAATTAAGGGGATACTATTGCACTTGATATGGATGATTATTCTGCTGTGTTCATTCGAGTCTCTCCCTAAAAGCGTTCAGCAGGCAGAAATTGATTTCAGGATTATAAATACTAAGGGCATAGACTAAAAGACAAAGACTGAAGTCTACTTGTTGTTCAGAAGGAAATGTGGCTCCAGTCAGTTTCATAATACAGGAACTAGAATTCAAGCCACAAATCTCTATCTTCTCTGTTATCTTCAGGTTAAACTGGTGTATGGTTTGGCATTTTATATCTGTGTTTCTCTCTTTTATTCTGTGGTGGAACCAAAATCCCACAGTCCCAAGGGATCAAGAATGGTACTCTGCCAACCCAGTTCAGCCAGCTGCAGCATGCAAAGCCAGGGCCTACTCACAGTGAATGAAATTGTGAAGTTTCACAAGGAAGAAAGAAAAAAAACCACATTGTTTTTGCATTCTATTCAGTTCTCCCTGTGGAGAAGCGCTAAATCAATATCTTCATTAGCTGTAATATGTCACTCACTCTTATTTCTGTTCAAAACAATTGCTTAATTTCCTTATCACAGGCAGTAAGGAAGGAGGGCTGCAAGGATGGATAACTTATGCTATGAGTAAATACAGTTCTTGATTACTTTGCCCTTTCATCATTATAACTTTGTTTCATATTGTAATTAGAATTAGTGTGATAAAAAGAATTCCTTCAGGGGTATTTTTATACACCAGTGATGATTGAGAATCCAGTGAAGGAGTGATTTTCCATTTTCTTTCCTGTACTCTCTTTTTTTTTTCAATGTATTTTAATTTCAACTTGTGAGAACTATAAAGTTAGGCCAGACCTTAAGCTATTGCATCATTTTGCTTCGCAGATTGAAAGATATCACTGGGATCACATAGCCTAACTCCCTGGGATAATCAGTTGGGGCAGATAACCCACTAATTCTTAAAAAATATGGGAAGGAAAGGGAAGAATCAGGGCATGAATATTCAGTAAAATAACTGAAGGACTTTGTAATATGCCAAGATAAATTTAGGAGTATCTTGGCCACTTGTCTGAAAAAATAAAAAAATCACCTTCTAGAATAATCTTTTAGCCAGTGCTGGAGGTTTGATTTTGAGTACATTCATCAGGGTAAAGATTTGGGTGAATGTCCAGAAATTCTCTTGATTTCCCCATCCGATATATTACATTACTTCATGCAAGCAAAAAACTGAAGTAAGAAACCCATTGTTAGCCTCTTGTTCCAGGCCTTCTTTCTAAACATATACTTCTACAAAATGGTCTAGAGATGTGGAAATATATATTGGAGACTTTCCTCTTTTCATAGAATCATAGAATCAACCAAGTTGGAAGATACCCCCAAGATCATCCAGTCCAACCTGTCACCCAGCCCTATCAAATCAACTAGACCATGGCACCAAGTGCCTCGTCCAGTCTTCTCTTGAGCATCTCCAGGGTCAGTGACTCCACCGCTTCCCTGGGCAGCCCATTCCAATGGGCAATTATTCTCTCTGTGAAGAACTTCCTCCTAATATCCAGCCTGTACGTCCCCCGGCACAACTTGAGACTGTGTCCTTGTTCTGCTGCTGGTTGCCTGGAAGAAGAGACCAGCCCCCACCTGGCTACAACCTCCCTTCAGGTAGTTGTAGACAGCAATGAGGTCTCCCCTGAGCCTCCTCTTCTACAGGCTAAACAATCCCAAATTTTATTTCTTTTTCTAGTAATGTTGTATTCGTGAAATCCCACCACAAGTGATTCCAACATTGTTTCTGACCTTTGAAACCTTTCCTTTCTTTCCTCTATTCTTTTTCCCCAAACAATACCTCTTTTTGGCTTTTCAGGCTGCAAGTTTCACAAAGAAATGATGTGATCTGGTTTTGAGCAGGAGCAGTAGTAATTCTATGGAAATCATGTGAGTTGAGCATAAGATAAATCATCCTTATTCTTTGTCTAAACACAGCTATACAAGGATACAATATCTGAAGACAATAAGGGGAGCATGTTGACCCATGCAGTGGTCCCAGTCTTCTGACCACACAGCAGCCACACAGAGGCCAAGGCATAGCACTGAAGTAGGGTCAGTAAGAGTCATGTTCTTACAGAAACAGATATTGCCTGTGCCTAGGGAGATGGGAGATTTCTTCCTCTGAACAAAGTACTGGTATGATACAAGGAGCATCAGTAGAAGCCAGGCCAATTTGCATTTATTTGAAATTAAGGTAGTTGATAATTTACTTTGGAATTACCTACAGGATTGTCTCTAGGCGCATAACGGTAATGTGCAGAACGATTACAGAAGGAAAGCTAACCAAGGCTTGATCATGCCTCGGTAGCAAAACTCAAACTCCCCTCTGGTTTTCTTGATTCCATTACCTAGTTAATTTATTTGCTTAGATTTGCTAGCGCTCAAGGCGATTAATATGTTGATAATAGAACTCATGAATGCAACAGACACAGCAAGTTCCCAAAACACAAACTGATTTCCCGAATCCTGATAACTGTTCTCTTTCCAAAAGCCACAAAAAGACAGAGGGTTTTCACATTCCTGTTTATAATCAGGATTCCATGTGATTCGGTTATGTTTTCAGACCTAACTCAGAAAATGCAAGTGTACAGAAGGAATCTGTAAAACATCCACTGTAGAAAAGGAGCACTAAAGGGAAACTTGAAAGCAGCTAAGTCTGAGACCTTCACATTTTAGGGCCATTCATACTGTCATATGACTGGAGACTTTCTATTCAACATTCTTTCCCACAGAAAAATTTTTAGCAAAGCAATTTTTTTTATAGGAAACCCACTTTTTTTGTTTTGAAGTTTGTCACTGGGAAACACTGAAATGGCTTTTTACATTTTTTTATTTACATTGTTCTTTTCAAAATGGATAGTTTTATTTAGTTTGTAATTTTTTTCCCCTCTTGTCTCCCATTCTCCCCTTCTTTTCTTGCTGGTAAATGACAGAATTTCAGAAAAACAGGGATTAACAAGCCACCTGGGTTTTACTCTTCCAAAAGAAGAAATAACTAACAAAAAACCTGCCTGGCAAATGACTATGCAACCTGTTTTTGAAGGCCTCCACATTCATACATAATTCCCAAGGTAAGCAATGTGTGCTCTCAGTTTCATGTTATGGAAACATCAAACTACAACACAGCCCTTGTGTTACTTCAGACGTGGTGAATTGCAAAAGACGATGTCATACTAAATCGTGGTTCTGGCTTTGCCATAGCGATGGGAACACACTCAGGACCACGTGTTGCAAAGTGTAGACAATGTCTTTCTGCTCTAAATGAGGTTTGTCCTCAACAGTAAGAAAGCAAATCAGTATGCATGCTTGTCTCCAGAGCCAGAGTTTGGTCCTTGTCTCCTCCTGTTTATCAAACAAGCATAGCCTCTGTGTTCCTTTATTCCTTTCCCAGCCAGTGAAGATTGTGCTTTAGCAGATTGTGATTATTTCTTACAAAGTCTCATCCACATTCTTCATTTGGTATCCCACTCTTGTGTTGTATGTATGTTTTCACTTTTCACCTCTACCCCAGCGATTTTCATCACAGTTCTTCCTGCATTCAAGACCTCAGATCTGGCCTATGTCTTTGATATGGAACAAGCACTCCCTTTTCTCCAAGAACACACCATACCCTTCTATGTTAATATTTCAATTATGTGAATTTTGTCAACAAGACTGTTCTATAAATTAAATCACATTCTTATCCTCTTCATCAACAATTTTAGGTTTGCAGATGATTCCCCATGGGTTTTATTTTATACATAGAAACCTAAAATGATTGGCAGCCTACTGTATGATCCCCTTTGTTATTCCTACAGCCCTATACTGAGCAAATATCCATTTTAATTTCTCGGTCTTTGTGCAACTCAGAAAATCAGAATTGTTTACTCTCGTTTATAATCTACTATCCCATACTAGCCTTGATTCTGGATTAAAACTCTTCTCAACAGATCTGAAAAGCAATCTTCAAAGTTTCTCTTCCCCCTTCAAGTATTTTGGACTCTGCCATCAGTCAATGAATGACTCGTGAATTATTCTTGGATAAAGCAGTGAAAGCCCTCCTGACTGTACCATCTGCTCAGCCATACATTTGTCTACTGGATGCATCTTTATGTGGATGTGCTTTATTCCCTCACTGAGGAACAGATGGAAGTCCCCGGTCACTCACTTTTCATTCCAGTATCTTGCAGTCACTTTGGATCAGAGTAAGATCATTAACAGCGCTCACGTGACCATGCGCTCACAGAACCATGCCTTGGCCAATGAATTGGATATATCTCAGCAACCATCAGTAATATTTCACCTCCCAGATACTCTCTGGTACATCTCAAGGAGTCTCTGGGCAGAGACACCCCTGCCGTGCTCACAATGCTGGCTTAATGACTTGAACAAAGGCTTAGAAACTAGAAGAGACAGGATGAAAACAAGGTTATCAAAAGTAGTCAAAATAGATTCACCAAGAGGAAGTCAGGTCTGAATAATCTGATAGCCTTCTGTGAGGGCATGACTGGATGAACAGACCAGGGCAGGACACTGGATGTTTTCTACCTTGACTTCAGCAAGTCTTTTGACACCATCTCCCACAACATCCTTATAGGCAAGCTTAGAAAGTGTGGGTTAGATGAAGAAACAGTGGGGTGGATTGAAAGCTGGATGAAAGATAGAGCTCAGAGGGTTGTAATCAATGGCACAGTCTAGTTGGAGGTCTATAACGAAGGGTGCATCCCAGGGTCAGTATAGTTCGACATCTTCATCAATGGCCCAGATGAAGGGATAGAGTGTACAGTCAGCAAGCTTGTTGATGATTACACAAAACTGGGAGGAGTGTCTGACACACCAGAAGGCTGTGCTGCAATCCAGCATGACCTGGACAGGCTGGAGAGTTGGGCAGAGACCAACCTTATGAAGCTCAAAAAGGGCAAGTGTAGGGTACTCCATCTTTATTTTATTACCATGTTATTTTTGAAATTTCTCTGTTTTGAAAAAAAAAAAATATGCCCAAAAAATAAATTTAAGGAAGATTTTGGCATTTTGTAACTTTAAAAATTTGGAAAGTTTGAAAGCTCAACGTGGAACTAGAGACAAAGAAAAATATCTGAAAAGTCTAGGCAGCAGGTGAAGTCTCTGGTGGCTAGAAGAGAGGAAACATTACACACATTTTTAAAAGGGTAGAAAGGAGAACCCTGGGAACTACTGACCTGTCAGCCACACCTCTGTGCCTTGGAAGATCATGGAACAGATCCTCCTAGATGCCATTCTAAGGCACATGGAGGACAGGGAGGTGATTCAAGACAGCCAGCATGTCTTTACAAGGGGCAGGTCCTGCCTGACTAACCTAATGGCTTTCCATGATAAAGTGACTATGTCAGTAGATAAGGGATGACCTATGAACATGATCCATCTGGACTTCTGCAAGGCCTTTGACACAGTCCACAACAACATCCTGTTCACCAAGCTGGAGAGATATGGATTTGATGGGTGGACTGTTTAGTGGATATGGAATTGGCTGCCTGGTTGCATCCAGAGGGTGGTGCTCAATGGCTGGAAGTCCAGATGGAGATCAGTGACAAGTGGTGTCCCTCAGGGGCCTGTACTGGGACCTGTGCTGTTTAATATTTTCATCAATGATATAGTGAGATTGAGTGCACCATCAGCAAGTTTTCAGATAACACCAAGCTGAGTGGTGTTGTCAGTACACCAGAGGGATGGGATGTCATTCAGAGGGACCTGGACAAGCTCATGAGGTTCAACAAGAGCAAGAGCAACAAGGCCAGAACAATCCTCACTATCAATACAGACTAGGGGATGAGGTGATAGAAAGCAACCCTTTGGAAAAGGACTTGGAGCTGCTGATAGACAAGATATGAGCAGTCAGTGTGTGCTTGCAGCCCAGAAGGCAAATCACATCCTGGGCTGCATCAAAAGATGTGTTGCCAGCAGATCTAGAGAGGTGATTCTGCCACTTTGCTCTGGTGAGACCTCACCTGGAGTACTGCATCCAGGTCTTGAGCCCTCAATATAGGAAGGACCTGGACCTGTTGGAGCAGGTCCAGAGGAGAGCCATGAAAATGATCAGGGGGTTGGAGCACCTCTGCTACAGGGACAGGCTGAGGGAGCTGGGGTTGTTCAGCCTGGAGAAGAGGAGGCTCCAGGGAGACCTAACAGCAGCCTTCCAGTACCTGAAGGGGACCTAGATGAAGGATGGAGAGAGACTGTTTACAAAGGCCTGTGGTGATAGGATGAATGGCAATGGCTTCAAACTAGTGAAGAGCAGATTTAGACTGGATGTTAGGAACAAGTTCTTTACTAAGAGGATGGTGGAACACTGGAACTGGTTGCCCAGGGAGGTGGTTGGGGCCCCATCCTTGGAAATATTCAAGGTGAGGCTCAACAGGGCTCTGGGCAACTTGATCTAGTTGAGGATGCCCCAGCTGACTGCAGAGGGGGTTGGACTGGATGACCTTTGGAAGTCCCTGCCAACCCAAAACTTTCTATGATTCTATGAAAAAAACCTAAAACCTTTATATTAGTGATTTTTCTCCTTTCCTATCCTGTTTTTTTTCTCATTTTTTGTTATTGTTGCTTTTCTTTCCCAGAACTGTCCACTTAAATGAACAGTTTACCTTTTAAGAACAGAATACAGCCAGCCCATCACACTGCAGCATCCACAAAAGGAGTATTACAAAGAAAAATGATCACTTTATGCTACATCATCTTTTTTTCAGCTCTCATGAATATTAATACCTCTCTGAATTCTCAGTAACCAACATCAGCCACCGCAATTCAGAGCAGTGATGTTGAGCACTCCCAGGAAATTCCCTCAAATGAGGAAGCTTTTGCAAAATGCTTGTAAAATATCTGTCTCTGAGGGCTTCAAAACACAGCTCTGTGTAAAGTACATTACAGTGACTATTCAAGGCAGAACAGCATGGATCACAGCAACTGTGGTCAGACACCTTCTTGACAAGATGGAAATGAGAAAGTACCATGGCTTCATGTGAGGCCTGGGCATGCTTAGGGTAGTCAGACAGCTTTCAGCCATCTGCTCCCCTCAGGAAGAATACTTGTTACGGCTGAGGGGAGCATCTCCCTGAAAGCTGGCAGCTGGCAGTGCAAGCCCCACATGACACTGCTCACACGACCCAGCTCTGGGACATCTTTCTCACCACATGACTCATGGCCTCCATGGAAGTGGTGCACTCTCAGTTCTCCTTGTTCCCCAGTATCATGGAAGAAAATGGAGACAAGCTTTGCTGGCAAGGCATAATACTTTGAAATTATATTTGCAAGGTTTGCAAATAATCAGTGACAAGGACAACAAATTGCAAAGCATCATTTTATATATATATATATATTTATATATATATATATTTATATATATAAAACAAATGAAAAGGATTTTCCTAAATTCTTCTCTGTCCTGTCTTTTCCTTTCCTTATGCCAGAGATCAGCAGAAGTTAAGTAGTACCACTGTTGGAGCAAATGTGTTAGTTAAAAGACTGTTATGTAATACTGATCATTTTTCCTAGATTTGTTTCTCAGCTTTACAGGAAAATTTTTTACAGAAAATATTATAGAGAAGTATTGATCAAGAGGCAGAGAAAAGAATCTGGCAGAATCTGTGATGTTCAGTCTGTGGTTTGGATCCTGCAATTCTCCATTTTGGAGAAGAGTTTTGGAAAGCTTACTTGAAGCATGAGTTTTACATGCTTTTCTATTACACTTCCATTTTGTAAGTGTTTTTAAATCTAATAGGCCTCACTTCTTACTGGATAGATTAACAATTTTAAATTATATTAACATTTATTGTTGTTTTTCTGCAGCTTTATTATTAGTGTACTTTATCTTGCATTTTATTACTAATCCAAACCAAGTCTAGTAAAGAATTAAAGCATGCTAACAGAAATAATTACCTCTATATTCTAAGCAATAAATAAGACTCTATGAACTTTCTAAGCAGTAAGATAGCTATTTCAGCATATCTCCCATGCAACTCTCTCACATGAAAAAATTCTTAGCCTTAACATTTCCCATTTAGATTTGCAAAAAACTAAACTCCTCAGGAAAAAAACATTTGCCATAAGTGGCATGGTTCTTCACCATGAGAGTGGTGAGAGCCTGGAATGGGTTGTCCAGGGAGGTTGTTGGGGCCCCATCCCTGGAGGTGTTTAAGGCCAGGCTGGATGAGGCTCTGGCCAGGCTGATATAGTGTGAGGTGTCCCTGCCCATGACAGGGGGGTTGGAACTAGATGATCCTTGTGGTCCCTTCCAACCTTGACTGACTCTATGATTCTAAGTGACCAGCTCAAGTTCTCATTGAATTCCAATCTTTTTTGATCCTGGAAGCGCTAGACTTGGCTTCCTGCTTTTATCAGTTTTAACTCTAATATTATTTACTGAAATCTAGTCTTTATATATTTTAACAGAGCTGTTATCACGCTTGTTGGCATGGAAGTTGAATTAATGTCCGACTGGTAACTGGGCACTGCTGGCAGATTTAGAGAAGTGTCTGTCACGACACTGGTTCACTCTTGCCATAGGATTACTAGGCAGTTCTATGTTGTAAAGCCTAACTTATCAAACATAAATATTTATTTGGTTGTATCTCCTCCACTTAATGAGTATCACTTCTCTCTTTATGAGATTGAATGATGGTTAGATAACCCATTATCCCTGACAGACAATAACACTGAAGACTTCCAGAGAAACCTCATTGAAGAAAAGCTGTGCTTTATTATTATTATTATTATTATTATTATTATTATTATTATTATTATTATTATTATTATTTCAGGCATTTTATATTTCTATTGCTTCATGCATGTGGTTTTAAGGGACTAGAAACTATCTGTTAAGTAATTTTTCCTCTGCCAACAGTTCCTCTAAATATTGCAAGGCCCTGGGTCTAAAAATCAGTAGAAGAAACACAATTAATATCCTTTTCATTTCCAAAACCAAAGCTATTGCCTTGGATGCCAGTACCGAAGACTGAGAAGAGGATCTTCAGCCTGCATCCATGATTAAAACTTTCCATATCTTCTTAAGCTACAATGTGGTGACATTGAGTCACTTCACCCAAGGGAAATCCCTTTTAAAATGCCTTTTATAACTTATTTTATATACATTATGTTGTGACTTTTCAAGCTTTCTGCAAAATATATTTATTGAACAATATATTTAAAGATTCTGAAGTACTAAATTATCATAGAACAATTAACTTACACTTAATTTGCCAAGTCTTTACCACTATAGTGTGCTGTCTGTAACTTTATTACTGTATTACTTTTGTTTTGTACTTTATTGATAGCCAAAAGCAATTCCAATGACCAATTCCAGCCTTACTGTCCTATGCAATTAATATGCTGCGCCCCAGGAAGCTCCTATACTTCAGTGAGTCTTCCCCCACCTCCTGAATTCAGTTATACCAAGAAGCTAGAGTTTTAATGAAACATCTTTTCAATGTCTGTTTCTTTTCTGTCTGCATTCCTATTCGTCAAGGAAAAAAAAAACTCTTTGTAAGGTTAATACATCAAGCAACAAATAGCACCAGACTGTCTGCAGTACAAAACTAAATTATCTGCTTCCCATTATTTGGAAACTTTATGCAATTTATCAAAAGTACAGGCATAATTTAGAGGTACAATCTTGTTGCTGCTTGTGAGATTTTTATTTGTAACGTAACAATCTTTGTTCCTCACTGCACATGGTTGAAACCCACATGCAGCCTTGCCAGTAGGTGAGTCCTGGCTATGTTGGGTTCTTGCCCAAGAAACAGCAATTTAATTAGTGACAACAGACTGGCAAATTAACAGTGGTCACTCAGGACCTGACTACAGTTACAGCAGTTGCTCTGTCCAGGATCTTCCCATTAGCAAGGGCAAGCAGCCCATAACAGAATCACAGAATGTTAGGCACTGGAAGGAACTTCAAAAGATCATCTAGTCCAACCCTGCTGCCAGAGCAGGATCACCTATGTCAGACCACTGATAAAAACTTGTAATTTTATTCTTTTGTGTAATAGAGACCTAATACATTCACCTGCCAATTCCTTGTGGCATTTTGGCAGTACCCACAAGTATTCATGAAAACCAAGGTTTTTCATGGCCTCAGAATACATATAATACTCTACCTATCTCCTTCTGTCTGAAAATTGTTTTTCTTTAAGCATAATTGCTTTCAATGGTCCTCAAAACTGTGGTGTTACAGCTTTTATTTCACCCTCAGCACTGGGTGTTTTCTACTTATCACTGGGGTGCAATTCTGGTTTTGCACCCCTGCCAAAATTCTTAGGTGGTACCTCATTTGTGAGGATTTATTTTCCTTACATTAAATAGTTTCCTTTGTTGCTGCTCTCACTATTGCCTTCTGCCCTTTCACGGTGCACCTCTGAGAAAATGCTGACTGCATCTCTTCCACAATTCTCCTTAAGAGAGCGAACAACTGCAACTAAATTACCTCTTAGCTTCCCTTTCTCCAGGCTAGACATATACCGTTCTCATAGCCTCTTGTCATAAGTCATGCCTTTCTTCATGCTAATTATCTTTCTCTCTGCTCTCTCCAGTTTGTTTATCCCTGTTGTGCACTAGGGACCCCAAAACTGAACTAGTGCATTTCCATTTCAGTTGTCTTCTTCCCTAGAGTCTATGAAAAAACTCTGAAATTCAGTGTCTGTATTTTTTGAGCGTCTAAATCCATGGGGCTCTGCACCTGTGTGGGTTTAGTCTAAAGAGGGAAGAGCTTCTGGATAAAAAGATGACAGGCTTCAAGCCTGGAAGTGTTTAACATCATGCATGAAAAGCACACAGAGAAGTGCCTTTAGGAGTTCTACATCAGAGAAGCAAAACAGAACTGAAACTGTTAGAAGAAACTTTGAGCAAAGAAGAAACAGAGTCATTAGGATGTCCAAATTGCTGAAGGTTTGTAAAACATGAAAACTATGTCCACATGCTGACACCTATCAAGAGTACAGAGGCTATAAGTTAAAACCTGTAAAATTAATCAAGCATGTCTTTTCTGTAGGCAGAAGACAGCTGGCCTCCCTGCTGAACATTGGGCTTACTGCTGTGCACATTTACCTTCTACTGAAAGATTCATGAGCCATTTCTCAGCCAGAGTCTGCTCCATCTGTAGGCATGGGGGGGACCAGGTGAGTGGTTGAGGCTGCCGCTCAGCCCTGCAGCCAAACTGGAGAATTCAGAAGTGAATCAGAGTATCATGGTCAACTCAGGAACTGCAGGAGGTACCTAAGGATGGCAGCTGCAGCCCAGGAACCTCCTTACACAGCTGAGAACCTGGGGAGAAGCTGGACTCCACTTCAGCACCTCCCACTGTGGGATGTCAACAAAGGCACATTTGTAGCTGCTGCCTAAACCCTGCCTTCACAGAAAGGATATCCATGTAGGATTTATATCCTTTTGTTTTGTTTTGGGGGGGGTTGTTTGTTGGTTTGGTTTTTGGGTTTGTTTTGATCCAGTTATTTTACCAACGTAAGAAGTCACACAAAAAGTAAATGTTAAAAGAGGTTTCTGTAGTACTGTAATTTTTTTTGGCAATAAATAATATGCCTCAACATCTCTTACCCTTAAAATCAACCTTTTTTTCCTCCATAATAAAGTATCTCTCTACAATAAAATGAAAATACAACTGACAATGAACTAGGATATTATTTTAAACTGTCTGACCGTGAAAGACAGAACGTACTTTGAAATGTTCATTTTACTCTACAGCCTGAGATGAAAAAAGAGTTGTCATCACTCTCCTACAAGTCAGCCACTATAATTTCTATTTCGTAGGATGCAATTATTGTGAGATGTTAGGTCCCCTCTAAAAGATGCTTGAACTCACTGAACGGCTATACAAATTTATCAATCTCACATCACAGAGGTCTTGATGATTCTTCTGCCTTTGATTTCAGTTTGTATGGCCTCACTGACCTCAGGTTTCATTTAAATGCCAGATTGAGATCAGATCTACAGCATAGGTAAATTTTAACTAGCCACTGTGATGTGAAACTTTATGGCTATGCTAGGTTCACACTCATAAGATTATTTTATCATTTAAAGTATCCAGGGAAATAGATAGCTTTGTCTAGAAAGACAAAAAGGGACAGTAACAGAAACCAGGGCAGAAATCCTAGATGATAACAGCTCATCTCAGAAGAAAGGAAAGATGCAGAGAGCAGTGTATTTGACAGCATATTTCTTCTCTTGTGTCAGGGAGTAGAACAGTATAAGGTGACTCATTCATAATCTTTATGCTTGCATCAGTTTAGCTTGTAAGTCTTTGTAGCTGTGCAGGTTTTGGCTAGGACAGAGTTAATTTTCTTCATAGTAGCTAGTATGGGGCTATGGTTTGGATTTGTGCTGAAAACAGTGTTGCTAATACATTTCATTACTGAGCAGTGCTTACACAGAGTCAAGGCATTTTCTGCTTCTCATCCCACCCCACCAGTGAGTAGGCTGGTGGTGCACAAGAAATTAGAACAGGACACAGCTAGAACAGCTGATCCAAACTTACTAACAGGATATCCCATACCATACGAAGCCATGCTGAGTACATAAAGCTGGAGGGAGGGAAGAGGGAATGTGTGGAGTGATGTTTGTCTTCCCAAGTAAACATTAAGCACGATGGAGCCCTGCCTTCCTGGAGATGGCTGAATGCCTGTCCAACAATGCAAAGTAAATGTTTTTTTTTTTTTGCTTTCTTTGTGTGGGAACCCAAAAAGGGAGTGATAACAAAATGTTTAGATGGCCTTCATGTCTGTGAGGCCCTGGAGGTAACAAGAGATGTTGTACCTCCGAACTGTGTGAGAAAAGGATGGGAGTAAAAAATAACAAAGTGGATGGGAAGGCAACTGGGGAGAAGAACACCTGTTAAAATAAAGATAAAACAGTGGGCATAGTGGGGATAGGCTGTGGGAAAGTGGAACTGTGACATTCAAGTACATCTCAATAACTAGACAATGGCTCTGCAGGTCTGGGCCATCTCGCCCACACTGCCGCAGTGGTCACCTCCTCACAACTGGTCTGTCAGTTGTATTTCTGCTCTCTGTGTTGGGATCAGCAGGTCTGGGATCAACTCAGTGCTCAATGAGCTCAGGAAAACCCACGTCTTTGCATGCATGGCCTTCACCTATTTTAACTGCTGCCTATTAAACTATCTGTACTTTAACCTGCTAGTTTTCTTACTTTTACCCTTCCAGTTCTCTCCCCTGTCCCACTATCAGGGCAGTGAGTGAGCAGCTGCTTGGGGCTTAGTTGCTGGTTGGGATTAAACCACAACACCAGAGTATTCAAGTTACTGCCGTGAAAATCTCCCCACAGACATCCCACAAACTAGGACAGAGTGTGTCATGCTATGATGGCAATTTTAAAAAGTGAATAAAAGCTTACATATCTGAGAGAGAAGGATAGATAGTGTCTTTCTAGCAAAAGGTGGCTTAGCTGCTCAGACAGCACACGAGAAGTCTTGGCACATAGAGCTTGCGATCAAAATGCCTTTCTAGTCACGCGTGCTGACACATCTGACTTCCTCAGCTCATTTTAAAACCTGGCTGTTTGTTTGTAGTCTAGATTTCAGATACTGTCAAGAGTATCAACTGCTTGGCCAACCCTCATGTAAAAAATAACAATTGTGATCTCCCAAATACAGAGTTCTTAAAATCATGAGATGTAGAAACTAACACTTGGAATACCTGCTTTTTTCTGTTAAGAGCCTTCTGTCTTTTAACCTTCAGAATTTACACACTCAAATTTATCACCCAAAAAAAAGGATCTTTTCTGAAAGTTAGGATAGGTCTATGTCCATTCACAAAACTAGAAATGATATCTTTTAGTTTTCCCCCTAAAAAATTCAACAGTCTCCAATATGAAGAAGAAGATTTTTTAAAAAAGCACAATATCATTATTTCTATGGACCTTCAAAGTACTCTGTGTAACAAATTAGTAAGGAATGCCTATGCTTCAGCTGCCAAAGCATAGGGTCTCTAGATCTGATTCAACTCCAGGGGCTGGCAGGCTGGAAGTCTGCCACCAGTAATTATATTCTGGATCGTCCTATTACTCTTTTTCTCGAGGGCATGTAGGCTAGGTTCTTCAAAACAAAAATGTCATTTCATGTAGTTTTATCTTATCATGCTTCACTGTATCCATAAGTGAAGTTATCACCTTGCACATGACACATCTTCAAAGCACAAAATAAAATTGTGCACTGCCTCCTGCACTACAGATGAGATGCTCAGATAACCTTGCACCTCAGCTTCTGTCAGCCCCAAATACTTCCATCAGTGTTACTCAGAAAAAATCAAACTGTCAAAAAATGCAGGCTTCTGACTCTGTTCTCATTGCAGGCTGCTCCTTTTTTTTTATACTTGGTGCCAAGGTAAATGTCTGTTATTGGATTTTCCCTCACTCACAGTAAGACAGTGCTGATCATGTTCACTTCTAGCCTAGGAGTTTCTCATCTGTGCATCACAATGGATACCTCTGTGACCGAACATGGCTAGCGAAAACTACTCAACCTGGATTTTCCTCTCCAAATGTCATTCTTTATTAAGGGCAAAAGGGAAGGAACGTTCAGCATCATCAGGATCATCAGCATCATCTTTCAGGCATTCAGAGGCATTAATCCAGGACGTTGTAGTGAGTGGAGCTTAGTGTTCATAGTATTAAATCTATCCCTTTTCTTGTTTTGCCATATATTGTTCCCAGTTGGCTGGGACATAGGTTCTGTCTATTTTGATTAAACATCACAATGTACCAAGTAGATCATCACTTAATGGAAAGCACTCATTTGATACCAAAATTAAATTATTACAGTCACCCAACCCCTTAAGTTAACCCAAAATGCAGGCTCATTGCAAGTGTGCTCTCCTCCCCACCCCATCATGCCCTCCTTCTTCCTCTTAACCACATATGCACACATTTCACCTTAAACTTATGTATGTATGGATATTTACCATACTCCACACCACTTGGAGTTCTTAGGACTGTATTCTCACTTTGAGGAGTAACCCTTTGCACTGCAACCCAAACAAAAAACATACAAACAAAAAAAACCAACCACACCCCCCCCAAAAAAATAAAACAAAACCCAAACCACAAGAAAACCCAAACCAAAACAAAAAGGCAAAAATCCCACCAACACAGACTCACAGAATCAATAAGGTTGGAAAAGACCTCAAGGATCATCAAGTCCAACCTGTCACCTAAGACCTCATGACTACTAAACCATGTCACCAAGTGTCATATCCAATCCCCTCTTGAACACCTCCAGGGATGGTGACTCCACCACCTCCCTGGGCAGCACATTCCAATGGCTAACAACTCTCTCCATGAAGAACTTTCTCCTCACAATAAGAACAACAAAAATAAACACCAACCAACCACAAAAACTAACAAACAAACAAACCCAAAAGAACACAGGGACAGGTTGAATGCTGGAAAGTAGATTTGCTTCTGTCTTGTAGTCTGGGCTGTGGGTGTTTCTGGCTCTGAGTCTCAAAGCTTATCCTTGTTTACTACATTGAAGCAGAGCTGGAGCACATTAACTCTCATTGCTATTCCTCTGGTAAATTCTTCTCCAGCTTTCACCTCCCCTTTAATGCCCTTCATTTGGCACCTAGCTCTGTTTTCATGCTTTTTTTGCTGTCAACAAGTCTCAGACGATTAATTTCCTACAACTCGCAGATACCCAACTTTCTTACTGCCTGTGCAGTCTCATGTCATGGATTTGACTTTGCTTATGGATTGTGCAACATCAGTTTGATTTAACATCATTCTGTATTGATGTTTCACAATGATATGGATCAGATGCTTTCTCAATGATGAACTTCAACAGGCTGGAGTTGACAGGAACTTCCTGAAGTTGTAAGTGCAAGTCCTGCACCTGGAGAGTAAAAGCTCCATGCAGTAACATGTGTTTGGGCCATCCAGCTGGAAAGTGGTTTGGTGGAAAAGGACCTGGGGGTTGAATAAGAGTCAGCAATGTGTCCTTCCTGCAAAAATGGTGTAAAGTATCCTTAGATTCATTAAACAACGTATTGCCTGTAGATGAAGGGAGGGAGCAGTGGTGAGGCCACACCCAGAGTACCATGTCCTTTAGGAAGAAGGGTGAGATTGGGATATTGTGGGTGTTTTACTGATTGGAAGTAAGTCTCACATGCAATTGGGATGAGGAGAATCAGGACTGTCACATTTTATTGCTAGTTCTGCTGCTGCTTTGATAGATGAAATGGCTTAGCCTCTCTGTTCCTTACTTAATCTACATGAATAATGCAAATACGTTTTATTCCCTTATATAATTATCATTGGATGAGGCTTATCAATTAATGTCCTTAACACACTTTGAGATCATTATATGAAAGGCACCACACTTAGTATTAAAATCAATTATTTAAGTAGGTATATTATCAGGAGACAGAGATTAACAGGAGAGAAATATTAAAGGCCAAATTATCATGTGGCATTATGGGGCTGTACAGCAGGTTGATACAAATATTACTGATTCATTAAGTACAGCCTATAGAAATGCATTACACATATGGATATTGACAAGTGCAGCGTCCCATTTGAGCAAGGTACAGTCTTGTACTCCAAACTTTAGAAAAAGAAACTGAGTCAAAACATAATTAACTCAGTCGTTAGTGTTAGTTGTCTTCATTGTGCAGTCTCTTCAGCCACATATTACTGTTTCCTCTGACCAAAAATCAACAGCATTGTTTTGAAATAAATATCTGAGCATTAAATCATTTTGGGCTTTTCTTAATCCAGCTACAATTTTTTGCCAGCAAGGCAATTAATTTCAACATAGCTCAACCAAAGGCAAATTCAAGCTGTGGAAGTGGAAAATAACCGGTCATGTTTGAAGAGTTTGGGAGCAAAGCAGCAACAAATCTTTTATGTTTGATGGATTGTAGAGAAGCAGGCACCTTGGCTAGGTGGAGCATTTGCCACAAAAAGAACAAAAGCAAGATGATGTGGAGCTGAAGAGACCACAAGATATAATGTCCAAAAGGGGAGTTCAACGTGGTTATGATGCTGTGTTTGAAATACTGCAGCTAAAATTTGGGGAAATGTTCTGCTGTAAAGGCAGTTTTGATCACAACTCTAAATTATTGACACTGCATACTTACTTACTATCAGTGTTTACTTCCTGATATTTAATTCTGTAAGAATTTGATGTTTTTCACCACTAGGAGAAGTAGTTCAATGAAATCTGAGAGCCTCAGCCTCAAAGAGAGGAGCCTCAAAGAGAGGTAATGTGCAGTTAAGTGTTCTTGAGCGTGGAGTTACTGCCAAAATGGCAGTAGAAAAGGGAGAGATGTAGGTTTGGAAGAGAATTCTAGTATCCTACCCTGCTGCTCTCTTTCAGAGTAATTATCTCAATGTTGCTTGAAAGAAGATTTTGGCTTTTCAGTTTAAAAAGTACCCTGTTGCAGTCCTTTGCATGCTTATTCCTTACTTCAAGATTCCTGCTGGGATAGCAAATCCCAAAGTGCTTCAGTTTTAACTCTTGGCAAAACTATTTGACAGGAAATCAGGACTGATCAAGATTGCCTCACACACAGGGAAGGCAGCAGTCAGAGAGCAACTGAACCATAACGATTTCTAGAGTCTCTTGGCAATGCTTTTACTGAAATGTTTTGTAGCAATTAAGATAACAATGCTTTTATCTATTCCCCCTAAGATTATCTCAAAGGAGGACACTGCAGCCAAACCAACATGCATAAGAGGAGAAGGTTAGCATTCAAAGTTTAGCTGAACACTTCCAAAATTTTACAAACTTATTGTTCTGATTTTTTGACCTCCATATGTTTACCTGGTTTTTGCTATCAAGATGAGGTTTTTTATATCAATGATCTGTCTCCCAGAGGAGCTATAACACCTGCTAATCTGCAACTCCAGAAAAACAATGGAAAATAAAGTTTTCAACCTAAGTAAGTCTACATCTAAATAATCTAAGTACTATTAAATGATGCAAATTTTGTAAGGTCCATGTGTAGCAATCTGCTGACTGCACAAGTGTGCTTACTTCTACTATCAGGTCATTCCTTTACGAAGTGCTGAATATTTAAGTTCTTTTAGTTATTTTAATTTTGTCTTAAATCTGTGATGAAAGCTTAATTCAAGAAGATTCTTCTGTGGGAGCTCAATCCCTCTGTGAATAAAGGCCAATAGAATCTGTAACTTTTGAAGCAATACAGTATATAATAAAGTCATGACAGCTACCTCTGTTGTACGTTTAACTGAAGAGCTTAATGAGGAAGAATGAGCACTCTCTCTACCAGTCAGGTAACTCTTTTGCTCATAGACATGTGAATGGTGAGTTAAGAGTTTCAAGCTGTGAGTTAGAGAACATGTAAGTTAGAAACCTCATGAATTAAGTGATAAATTCGTGGATTCATGTTTTAAACTAGGTTGTAGAAAGAGGTTTGAGCCTTTGATTGATGTGTTTGTTTGCTTTCCAAATGAGCTAATAAAATAAAGTTTAATTTACAAACTGTATTGTCCTGTAAGTCTGAGATCCAAACAGATCACTGCATGTTTTTTATAGGGGTTACATACTTAAACCCTAATGTTTATACTCTGCTTTATGTGTTACTATAAATTTGGGCTGTGTCAACACTGTATAATATTTAGAACAGGGACTTTACGCAAATCTACTACAGTTTACAACCAGCATTTAAAATACATCTAATGAGAAAGAAGGAAGTCTGCAGACAATTATGCCTAAGGAGGTATGCAGAACTCCATATATCTCCTGTTATTTGTAATAGCTATATTTTAGCCTAAATAAGGATTCAAAAAGTTATTTTAAAAGCCCCCAATATTTATATTATGTGTTGTGCAATATTGAAATTGGCTCTTGGAAAATATTTACGGACACACTGACCATGAATTTTTTTTTTTTTTAATTTAAGACAAATCAGTTGTGAATCTTCTTAGAACAATATGCACATTCATTTAAATAATTTTATTTAGGGTTTTTATTTTTTTTAAATGTTTCTTTATTTGAGCTCATCTGTAGAGGTACAGACTCATATCCACCCAGGGAAATCTCCTGGCAATCCCATGTTTTGTGATGAGTTTCTGATGATGTCTGCCACCAAGAGGATGATGCTGAATCATCACTGCTCACTGACTAATATGTGTTGTGGTCCTTCTGGTCTAACCTACAAAAGATGAGAGGCATGCAAGCAGCATAACCCTTTTGCTTGGCACATCATTAATTTATGCCATCAGAAGCCAATGGTATCCAGAGCTATTACTTAGCTATGATGCATCCAGATTGATTGCTGTCAGATATTTTGTGCCCTGTGTTGGACTGTCTGAGCAAGAAAGACCTCTATGGCCTTCTGTATCAGTGTGAGCTGAAATCCCCCCACATTGACAATAACCAGGCTATCTCAGTCTGGAAAGCAAATGAGAGCTGTATTTACAAGCAGAATCTACAATCTATGAAATGCAATGAATATGTACAAATATACAAAATTCACAACATTTACAAATATATACAATCAACAGAAAAGCACAACCAAGCTCCCTTTGCTTCCCCCCAAGGGGACTTTCTCAAGGGGCCTCTCTCTCCCAGGGGCCTCCTCCCCCGAGACCTCCCTGGCAGAAAGCAAAGAAGTTAAAAGCAGAAAGGCTGTTAACTTAGCTCGCCAAGGTCAGTGTGTTATCTTCAGCCAGAAGAGAAGCAGCAGCAGCCAGACAGCCCAGCAAGGAAGCCAAGAACTCAGACCCCAACTGCCCCTACTTTGTTTTGAGTAGTGGTTCTTAAACATTTCTATCTATCCAATGGAAGTGTTTAGAACAATCATTATTTAGTTTTCTTACACCCAGTAGTGACTTATTTACATTGTTTAGCTTTCTCTACTTGAACTCTGTAAATAAAAATTAAAAAGACAGTTTTAAACCATCACACCTTCCCAAGCTGTCCACAAATTTTGCTGTCCCTTTTGCTTTTCTTAATCCCCATTGCTGCTATTTAGGCCATATAGGATGTGGAAATCTGGTACTTCATTAGTTTACTTTACAGACAAATTAGTTCACTTTACAGACAAATTAGTTCCTAGTTGGCAGTTAAGCTGCCTTGGTTATGCAGTCTTGCAGTCATGCATCCAAGCACCAAAATTACTCTCTTTCTTTGAGCCACCTTTTCCATAACGGCAGCATAAGACTTGAACTAATCAAGATTCATAGGTTAGGAAGATCCATAAAGTTAGGCAGTTCCATACCTCGTATGAGGTATGGAACAAATGTGGCATTTGTTGTTTTTTTTTTTTTTTTCATTTTCCAATTGATTTTTTTATGTAAGATCAAGTAGCTTGAAAATGCCACTTTATAAATCTGCTTGAAACAAGAGGAAAAAAAAAAGTGTTCTGAGACACCTTGTGCTTTGGCTATTTAACAATGTGTCCTTTCTCTGGGAGTCTTGTCTTCAAAATAATTTTTCAAATTAGTGTACCTGAGCTTCAGAGAAAGTATCTCCAAAAAGACAGCCACATAATGTAAATTACCCAGTGCTAGCTGCATCATTTTTTAAGCTTGGCTCTTCATAGACAATCAGAGGGCCAGTCACCTTCAGAAGGCGATGGCACAATAAATCTGTTCTCCAGAACACTGGAGTAAATGGGTGGATTGATTTAACTGACATAGCTTTCAAAATGTCAAAAATAAATTCTCAGGGTTGTTTTATTTTTTTTTGTCCTTTAAATCACTTCTTCTCACTTTTTTTTCAGGTCTTTCCTCCGCAGAAAATTATTATGGAAAAAACATTCTTCACACCTCAAGAAAACTTCGACTGCTTCGGCAGGACCTTGGATCTGTAGCCCTGATCACAGGAAAGACTACATGCTGCTACATTTGTTTAAAAGTGATCATGTAATCTGGATACTGACATGAATTTTCAGAAGACGGACTTCTGAAAGACTTCCCTTCCCAAAGACTGAATTTGTTTTACCCAATTCAAAGTTTTTTGCAAACCCTCCTATAGTAGGATCTCAAGAGAGCAAATGGCTCATGCATGAAGATTCGGACTGAGCAGCAGCTAGAGCATGCTATGTGTCTCATAGATGGGAAGAGAGTTCAAACAGCAGTGTTTTGGATTTATATTGCAAGTTTTTTTTGCAATGGGGGCAGGCTGTAGTGGTAGCTTTTCTGAGAAGCTGCCAGAACCTGCCCCCATGCCAGACAGAGCCAGTTTGAGCTGGCTCTAAGAGACTCATGCAGGAGCAGGCCCTGGCAGGAACTGTGGACCCATGGAGAGGAGCACAAACTGGGGCAGGTTTTCTGGCAGGACTTATGACCCCGAGGGTTGCCCATGCTGAAGCAACCTGTTCCTGAAGGACTAGACCCTATCAAAAGGAGCAGCTTGTAAAAAAACTGCACTCTGTGGGAAGGATCCATGTTGAAGTTCTGTAGTAAAAGGAGCATTAGGCCCAGAATTATGCCCCAAATATTACTGAAACATGTTCCTACAAGTTTTGCTCAGAGCCCCCTTCCCCCTCCTTTCTGGGGTGGGTACTCAGCCAGAGCTGAGAAATCAAAGAGCCAGGCATCAACAAGCTGGGGTAAACAACCCAAGCTGCCTTTTTGGGGGTAAACAAGTGCACACCTTACGGGATGCTTCTGCTGTGCTTGTGCTTCTTCCAAATCTGGGCATGTTCTGGCCATATGCTTTGCTATTGGCTAATGATGTGCTGACCAAGTGCTTGACTATTGGCTAAATCCAAGCCTTGAGCAAATGATAAATATTACCCAAATGGTAAACAACTCAATCTTGCTCTTTTGTGCTTTCACTCTGTTGCTCCTTCCACTGCTTCACTCTCACGTACGGGTTCTGCTTTGTCTGCAGTCTGGAGAGAACCCTTGGTACCTGGGAAGTGCCATCGTGCCTCAGTTTACCTGGGAACCAGCAAAGAGTCTTCCACTTAAGCTGCACTGAACTACAGCCAGCTTGGCACTGTACCCCAGTCCTGCCAGTAGGAGGAAGCTGCCTTACCGTACCCTGAAGGGACAGAGCCCCATTGGCCAAGGCCCGGGGAGAATCAGGACTTTTCCTGCATTGGGAGAGAATTGATGCCCCTGTCAGCCAGGCAGAACTTGCCCGAATCTTTTGGCAGTTCTAAGTGTGTCTGCCACAAGCTAAGCTACAGACCTGTGAGCCAAAGCCAGTCCGTGTGCCGCCGCTCACAAAGGTCACAACTGTGCCCAGCCACTCCTGTGTGCCAGCTGCTAAGTCATGGGAGAAGGAGCTGCCTCTCGCTCCACACCTGTAAGCCAAGTGCCAGAGTGACCCAGAGCACCGTCTGTGTCTTGCCGGGACCCCTGAGTGTCCTGGACAGCTCACTCATTTCCGAGCTGAGCCAGGGGAAAGCCGCTCCACGCCACACCCCCCAAGCTCTCCAGCCACTCCGGTGTCCAATCCCCCTCTGCCAAAGCAGGATCACCTAGGGTAGTCCACACAGGAATGCATCCAGGTAGGTTTTGAAAGGAGACTCCACAACTTCACTGGGCAGCCTGTTCCAGTGCTCTGTTACCCTCACTGTAAAGAAGTTTCTCCTCATGTTGATGTGAGATCTTCTGTGTTCAAGTGTGTATCCATTGTTCCTTGTCTTATTATTGCAAAAAAAGATTCACCCCCTCCCTCTTGACACCCACCCCTCAGATATTTATAGACATTGATTAGAGCCCCTGTCAGTCTTCTCAAGAATAAACAGCCCCAGGGCTCTCAGTCTCTCTTCATAGGGGAGATGCTCAAGTCCCCTAATCATCCTCAAGGCTCTCTGATGGCTCTCCAGCAAGTCCCTGTCTCTCTTGAACTGGGGAGCCCAAAGCTGGACATAGAATTCCAGGTGTGATGTCACCAGGCCCAGAGTAGAGGGGATGAAGAACCTTCCTAGACCTGCTGGACACACTCTTCTTCATAAACCCCAGGGTACAAGGGCACATTGCTGTCCCATGGAGAACTTGCTGTCCATCAGGACTCCAAAGTCTTTCTCCATGGAGCTGTTAGTTCTTATTTCTCATTATCCTACTCTGTTGTTAACTGGCAGTAAATTAATTTCCTCAAGTAGAGTCTGTTTTGACCATGAATGTAATTGCTGAGTGATCCTACTCTCATCTCAACCCATAAGCTTTTTCATTGCATTTTCTCTGCCCCTCTTGTTGACAAGAGGGAGCGATAGAGTGACTTGGTGGGCACCTGGAAGCCAGATGAAGTCAACCCACCAAAGGCAGTTAACATCTCTTACTAGAACAACAGCATAAGGAGTTTTGGCAGGTTCATCCTGAGAAACAACCTGACCTCTACCTACAAGACTTGAGCAAATACTGTCAAAATCACAACATTTTGTTCAGATTGAAATTTTCTTCTTTTGAGGAAGTCTGAAGGAGTAGGTGGTTTAATGGCTTGGCCAGTAATCAAGAATGTTGTCCTAGATTAAAAAAAAATTAACAGAAGTGAAGTAATGCTGGCTCCCCACAGACTGTGTCTTCCCCTCAGAGGGACAGTGTTTTTGAGTTAATCTGTTCCTGTTTCCTCTAAACCAAGGGTGCGCGGGCACTTGAACAGGATCATACTGGAAGCCTCTCTTGGTGTGCTGTATCCTACTCCCAGTGTTCATTAGTAGCTAAATGTATTAAATCCACTGATTATTCTATGTTAAAACATTAGCAAATTAATCTTTGAACCATCTTTGCACAACAGATTTAGGGTCATTAAGTTAATTGTAAATAAATCAATAACAGTGGCAAAATTCTTGTTATTTTGGGCAGGCTTTGAAACAAGCAATTTAGAAAATTATTTTTCAAGGGTTCAATTATACTAACTGGCAAAAGAGCAAAAAAAACCTAATTTTTTTAAAATATCAGCTTCCATCAAGGCTGCAACTGCTTTTATAGAAGCACTAAATTCAAATTTTCAAGAGAGTTCCCCCAAATTCCCACCCATTCTGAAAATCTGCCTAGTTTCTTACTACTAAGAAAGCAGAGCACTTATTTTGCATCCCTCTTCCTCCTATTAGGAAGAAAACAAAAAAAAGTTGGAAGGCAGGTGGAAGAAAACTGCAGAATACAGCAGTTCAGGGAAATGCTAGCACATGGTTTCTGCATAGATAGTTTTTTTCAGCTAAAATGTTGTTATGTATATTATAATACTATAAATTAAAGCTATTATTATAGCTTTATATATATATATATTGATTGCTTTCATGCCTAACTGCTGAATCCCATTAGTAGGGAAAAAATACATTTGACTACTTTTTCAAAGTTTAAACTGCTAACCCTTTTGATGGTTAGTTTTCAAACTATATGGTAGAAGTCCATCATGGCCATTCCTGATTCCTGATTCTGAGGAAACTAATTAGGCCATGGTTTGTTTAGAAAAAAAAAAATTGCCAAATAACTTATCATCAAGGAACAATCAACATCCATAAGTAATCACAAATCAGGTTTTGACTACATAGAAACAATCCAAAATCCTGAAGATTATAAGTATTCTTCTGTGCCCCAGAGCAAGGCATGGACTTTGGGTGCTAGTTTTCCAATAGCTTTGATAAGAAACTAGACCATAGA
Organism: Indicator indicator; assembly: GCF_027791375.1. Taxonomy (NCBI): domain Eukaryota; kingdom Metazoa; phylum Chordata; class Aves; order Piciformes; family Indicatoridae; genus Indicator; species Indicator indicator. The sequence continues at coordinate 11,239,488 of NC_072010.1, forward strand.
CTAATTTCCTTCTATGGATTGATCTTTCACTAGATATACCAGTAGAACTTTTCCCAGTGGCTCTGGCTCTAACAGAGTCACTTGGAGGGATTGTATCAGCAGAATGTAGAAACACACTTTACTGCAATGGCTGTTAACCTGTGTTCCCTATAGTCATGTTTCACTAAATGTCCTAATCAGTGCTACTAAAATTATCCAGATAGTAGGCAATTCCATCCAGTCTAGTATTGCATTCATGCGGTCCAGTCTAAATGCAAATTTGCAAATGTCATGTTTGATTCTATCCCACCACACTGTCCAGTCAGCATCCAGAATTAAGCATGCTACTTGAAATAACAGGTGAAAATCCCAGTTACTCTTAATGCCTCCTGATGATTTCTGTGGGGCACGTTGTGGTTCCCTGCTGTGATTAATTGGCTGGTTGCACTGAGATAGACCCCTGAAATGTCACAGTGCTTTCCACTTGATCATTAGCATGCTGGCTCATTACATGACTTGAAAGCATTTAGGTGTTCAAGTAACAGGATATTGTTATCAAAACCACAGCATCATCACTGCCTAATGTGTAAGAACATATAAGCTCTCATATTTATCACGTGGCAAAAAATATATGATCACAGAATCCTACTTTATGTAAGTTCCCTGATTTTAGCAGTTCACCCTGTTGATGGGATTGTCATCAAATTCACAGAGCAAGCAGTAGGATTTGCTGTGATGAGAGCTCCCAACCACCAGCTGTCTCTTACTGATTATTGCTAGGTTTTAGACTGCTTGAGAAACAGATCAGCTCTATACAATACAGTTACTCTATACTATTAATTAGGGAACAAATCTATTATTTTGTGCAGCGGATAAGGAATTGTTTGGAGGCTTGCATACAAGGAGCAGTGGTCAACAGCTTGATGTAAGTGGCATCCCTCAAGGGTCTGTATCGGGGCCAGTGGTGTTCAGTATCTTCATCAACGATACAGTGAGATTGAGGACACCCTCAGCAAATTTGCAGATGATACCAAGATGAGTGGTGTGGCTGATAAGACTGAAGGATGGGATGCCATCCAGAGGGACCTGGAGAGGTGGGCTGAGGAGAATCTCATGGGGTTCAATAAGGCAAAGTGCAAGGTCCTGGACCTAGGTTGGGGTAACCCTCGATATCAGTACAGGCTGGGGGATGATGAAATTGAGAGCAGCCCTGCAGAAAGGGATCTGGGGGTACTGGTGGATAAGAAGCTGGGCATGAGCCCACAAAGCACACTTGCAGCCTAGAAGGCAAATCACATGCTGGGCTGCATCAAAAAAATGTGGCCAGCAGTTCAAGAGAGATGATTCTGCCCCTCTACTCTGCTTCAGTAAGACGTCACCTGGAGGACTGTGTCCAGCTATGAGACCCCCAACACAAGAGAGACAGATGTGCTAGAACAGGTCCAGAGGAAGGCCACAAATAAGATCAGAGGTACAGCCTTTGAAGACAGGCTGAATTGGGGCTGTTCAGCCTGGAGGAGAGCAGGCTCCAGGGAGACTTTAGAGTTACATTTCAGTATCTGACAGGGACCTACAGGAAGGCTGTGGAAGGACAGTTTCTACATTTCAATATCTGAAGGGGATCTACAGCAAGCTGCAGAAGGACTGTTTAGAAGGGCTTGTAGTGACAGGATGAGGGGCAATGGTCTTAAACTGAAGCAGGGCAGATTTAGGTTGGACATTATTTACAATGAGGAAGTTATTTACAATGAGAGTGGTAAAATACTGGAACAGGTTTCACAGGGATGTGATTTAGACTCCGTCCCTGGAAACATTCAAGATCAGACTTCTTGTGGCCCTGGGCAGCCTGATCTAGTTGGAGGTGTTGCTGTTCTCTGCATGGGGGTTGGACAAGATGACCTTTAAGGGTCCCTCCCAACCTGATGTAATTGGTGAATCTGTGAATCAGAAATAACAAATCCTATTACTTCCCCCCCCCCCCCTCTTATTTTTATCTCTTAAAGCACTTCTCCACCTCATGTCAGAAATACTTTTCCTTCTGAAACATTAAATTCTTGAAATTCTACTAGAATCATCCAACAACCTAGTAAAGACAGCACAATCAGGCCTGATAATTTTCTTCACTGTAGAAAAACAATATTAGTGGTTATTTTCTTTCATAGCTTGAACACCAACAAAATATCTGTTGCTGTGATTTTATTTACTTTTTTCGTGTTTACTCCCATGCTTTTGAACTTTCTGATGATAATAACAGTTCATGGTGGGATCTCTCCATCCTGGAGCTTTCTGGATGCTTGCTCTCAGCACACAGGCTGTTGTATACAGCACATCTTTCATGAATCCTTAACCTTAACTAGCTACGTCTTGTCTCTTCTGACAACTTGTCTGCAAGAGAACTTCATTCATGTGCCTTCCTCTATGGCTTGAAGTTTAAAGAACACTGACTCAGTTATGTCATTGATGGGATAAATGCTGCTACTGCCCTCTAGCCAGAAGCAGTCCTAAGAAGGAAAAGTTGCAGAGGTTTGCAGAGAGGGAAGTTACACACTTTCTCAGGGTAAGGGCACAGTTTCATTGCACTTCCCTTCCACCAGCGTAGAAGAGAAAGGCATTCTGGAGGAAAAGTATCATTAGCACAGGTAATTTTTCTGGGTTAGGTCCATTCAGATGATGGACAACCCTATGTCTATTTCTAAACCCTCTTTAAGAAAACACTCTTGAGTACACTTAGGATGCAAAGTTATTTAGGTTACATTGGTGTCCTGGTCTCAGTTAGAACAGAACCAATTCTGTTCAGTGATTTTACTTCTCAACTGTCTCCAAAGTGACTGTGCTTTCTGAAGTTAATGGCACATTTTTGCTGACAGCATCTGCTTCTAGAAGTGATTAAAGCTGATATTTATAGTAACTACCAAGGATTTGTATAAGCAGACATGGTCTTGTTTATACTTGTTCCTATGGAGTCTAAAGTCACCTCTAAGCTGGGGAGTCACATTAGGGGTGTGCTAAGTAAGAGACTGCACCTGTGGGCAGAGGTGGACATGACAGCTCACCCCAAACTAAATGAGAAAAGAGTCCATTCTGTGAACATCGTATTTAGTATACAGCTGAGGGATAACAAGCATGAAGCTCTTTTCTTCAATCACTGCCATCTGAAGAGGACTCTGTTCTGCTTTTCATCCCAACACATGCAATCCTGAATCCAGTTCCCAAATCTAGCTCCTGAATTCAGTTTCTGTCTGCCACTGAGTCCAGTCTGGGACTTCTTCACTGCCTGACCAGAGCAACAGTGGTGACAGTGACGTAATTGCCATCAGGAGGGTTGGGTTCAGTATTGGGTTTGCATATATTTGTGTAAATTTTATTGTTGTTATTTTCACTAAAGTAGTTTTAGGACTTTCCTCCAATCCATATATCTTTCTGCCTGATTCCCTTTCTCTTCCTCTTTGAGAACGAGAGGGGTTAATAGAGCATGCCTGTCATAATTTTAGTAGCCAACCAAGAACAAACCCTTGACAATTGGCAGTACTGAGTCACTGAGTTATTAAACATTTCTGGAATTTCTCCTACCTTATATTTCATCTTTAACTAGAGGTACATGCAGAAAAGATGTTTCAATTCCTACAATAAATGCTCACGAAAGCACGCAGAGGTGTGAATTTCAACATACCGCCACTAGAATCGAAAACTCCTGCACTGTAGGATATTCAGCCCTAAAATTACATCCTTACACACAACTTTACTTGGAAAACCAAACTTATCACAAATCTAAATCCTTCCTCTCCTTTCTCCTGTAATTCATTAAACAAAAGCTAAGAGCGTTTGCTCGTTATTGCTTAGCTAAATCCCTTCAAACATGTCACTCATCATATTGCTTTAATTCAGAAGCCATTTCCAGAGGATTAAGTGTGACATTGTCAGCTAAGGTTGACTTTTGAATTCTAATCCTACCTTTGCCGCTGACGTTTTGTACAGCCCTTGCAACTTCCCTGTGACTGGAATTGCTTATCTAATTGGAGCATCTTGAATACGAATGGCTGCGAGGCTCAGCCCATGTTCACGGATCAGCAGCTTGCATGTGTGAGTGCTGGGTGCAAATGAGGACAGGTGAGGTTGCACTCCATAAGCCTCTTTCCTCCCACTTAAATCCAACTGCCAATGTGACAAAAGAACAGGTGTCAGCTTGTTGCTTTGGTTTGACACAATGTCTTGGCAGCTGGGCTGTGATGACCCTATTGGGAGATTTGAAATCTGTGCAAACAGAGATAGGACTGTGTTTTGTGAAATGCTTCTGTTGCTTGAATCAAAGCCCTTACTTCCTGAAGAGTATGTCCATTTTCTTTCACACCAGGGATTGCACTGCAAAATCCCACTGCACCCTAAAAAAGTCAAGCCTCTCTCTCTCTATTAACTGTAAAGAGAGCAGTGGATATATAGTTTTATACATACAGTATAATGTAATATAGTATAGGTTAGTATAATGTAATACAGTTTAGTATAATGCAATATAATATAATATAATGCAATATAATATAATATAATGCAATATAATGTAATATAATGTAATATAATATAATGTAATATAATATAATGTAATATAATATAATGTAATATAATATAATATAATATAATATAATATAATATAATATAATATAATATAATATAATATAATATAATATAATATAATATAATATAATATAATATAATATAATATAATATAATATAATATAATATAATATAATATAATATAATATAATATATATAGTTCAGCTATAGATGTCTCAATTCAGCATAATTTCATGTCTGGACTCAATGATCTTGATGGTCTTTTCCAACTTAAATGATTCTATTAAAATAATTCTATGATAATCAAAGTTATAATCACCAGAGATTATCACATAAAACCCACTACATATTCTCAGACCCTTCGTGCTCACTTTCCTCTGTGTTTTATCTTCCCTCTTCTTCAGGTGGTTGCTTGAGATAGAGTGACTCACCACTGAACACCCTGGAATGTCTTCAATAGATAGAAATAGAATTGTTGAAAAGTACTTTAATTAAAAATGACAAGAACAGTGGGTTTACCTGTCTAATCTGATTTATTACTGTTTTCCTGCCAAGTAATTTGGATGAGATTCCAGCCACTTAAGCACCTTCATGTGCTTGGTGTCTTACAGACATTTCAGAAGAAATGGTCCTTTCTTATGGAGTTTACAGTATGAGAAAAACCTAGTGAATTCACTTAGACTATTAAGATTTCAACCATACTAGTAATAAATTCTTGTTTTATATATGATTATTTTGAATTCACCTGTGAGGGTGGTGACACACTGGAACAAGTTGCCCAGGGAGGTGGTAGAAGCTCCATCCCTGGAAGTTTTTAAGGCCAGGCTGGATGTGGCTGTAAGCAACCTGATCTAGTGCGAGGTGTCCCTGCCCATGGCAGGTGGGGTTGGAAGTTGATGATCCTTGAGGTCCCTTCCAACCCTAACAATTCTACAATTCTATGAATCTTTTGACCCAGTCAGTCCTTCAGCATACCACTCAACAGTTGGAGCATGCAGTTAATTTGGGAGAACTGAAGAACAAAGAGAAAGGCAGGTTTTCAAGTCAGCTTATGTCTGAACATTTTTCATCTAATCTTCTCTGGAAAAATATCTAATAATAATGTGTTTTATACAGAAAATTCATAACAGGCCCATAAGTGGATGCAAAAAGTGTGGGCAGGATGTGCCTGCAAACATCCCTAATTTAGTGATTGGATGTTGCATGAGAGGAATGGACTACAGAAAATGGGCAGGTTATTAACATGCAAACTTTTAATGTAGTATATTATTGCCGTTGTCACTAAGAAGACATCTGCATTGTACTGAGCTTTTAAGGCCTCCAGAGAAGGCTGGTCAGGCTTGCTCTGTCTGAGCTTTCCTCCACCTGTATAAGCTGCACAAGCTGGGCAAGACAGCTAGACAAAACTGGTGTTAAAGGTAACAAAGAACAAGGGTTTCCAACACATGTAAAACGCAACACATAAAATATATCTGGATGTAATGTGAAGAACAATGAAGAAAAAGTAAGGTGTAAAAGTGTGTTAGAAAAGACATAAACATGACCTCCTGTGGGTTTTGAAATAAGACAGAGGAAACCACCACCATGAATATCCTACTCCTCCAGCAAATGCCTCCCAATGCCAACACCTGGCCATAACACTTCTCTTTTGCTACCTCCACCAAAGAGAAACCATTGACCTTAGGACCCTGAGGATCAGGGGAAGCAGGGAGACAGAAAAGGTCTAGAAATTAAGTAGGGTGAGAATAACAATATTAACTATCTTCCTACCATTATTGTATTATTATTGAAGATTTTTCCTCATTGAAATGCTCTTTTTTATTTTTTTTTTCCCTGGAAAATAATTAGATCTGGACTATTGCTGATTTGAGGATTAGACTATTAAGATTGCAACCATACTAGCAATGAATGCTTGTTTTATATATGATTATTTTGAAATTCCTAACGTCCTACACACTCCCTATCTCTTATCCTTTGCTCCTTCGACTACACCTTCTGGAGTGGTGGTCACATTGAAAATGAACTGATGTCAAACAGAGTGTTATTTCAAGTGGTTTGTTCTGGGAGGGTAGATAAACTTTGCAAATGTATGAGAGCAAATGGAAGATTACTACTTGGTTTATTAATCCTGTAACCCAACTCAGTTTTACTATCTGAGCGTTATTAGCATTTCAAACCTATCTCATTCCAACAGAATGTAAATGCAATAATAGCTACCTGTGAAATTTCCTACAGCTGTGGCCTGACAGCAGTACAGCAGCAGCAAGTTTTTTCTACTCTTATTTACACCTCCTTGCCATACATATGCATTTTTTTCCAATGCTCTTTTCCTGATTATTGTGGCTATAAAAATAGCTATATCTCCCAAGAGATTTAATGCTGCTTATATCTAGAGCAGAACTGTGATCAAAATAAAACTTTTATTTTCAGTGCAGACTCTCTTAAAAATTATCATTCCCTCTGTTTTCATATCTCAATGCTTAAGGCAGCATGGGCAGTAAACACTACAATGAAGAAACCCAGAACTAATCCTTCAATACTTTCTCCTTATTTGTAGCATAATTCTACAGCTTATCATACAAGCTCATTTTATCTGAATTTACACAAATGCAACACCTTTTTTTGATGTATATGTAGAGAGGGGAGAGCTCAAAGATGTAGGAAATCTAACAAAATAAGTTATGAGTTGATTTGCAAAAGGTTATTCAAATTAGGAAGCAGGATGTCTGAAATACCTGTGTAAGAAAATTTTTTAAAACATCCACCTCACAAACAGGAAAGAATGTGAGGTGTGCAGGCTCAAATTGTGCATTCCTTTCAGGAGAGAGAATTCTTTTGTTTTTCTTCTTATTCAATAGTTATATAGAGGTCCTAACCAATTAAAGTCTTCTTATAAGGATGGTCACCACAGGAGAAGCAAATATTGTATAATTCTTTCTCCCTTAGTACAGACTTATCCTGAGCTGCTGCCTTATTCTGGAGTGAAGAGGCCTGCAGTCTTGAATGTGGGAACATCTGCCCAAGGTTCTACTAGGGTCTTGATTCCTTAGCTTAGTGTCCTTGTAGAATCATAGAATCAGAGAATCATAGAATCAGTCAGGGTGGGAAGGGATCACAAGGATCATCTAGTTCCAACCCCCCTGCCATGGGCAGGGACACCTCACACTATATCAGCCTGGCCAGAGCCTCATCCAGCCTGGCCTTAAACACCTCCAGGGATGGGGCCTCAACCACCTCCCTGGACAACCCATTCCAGGCTCTCACCACTCTCATGGGGAAGAACTTCTTCCTCATGTCCAGCCTGAATCTCCCCACTTCCAGCTTTATTCCATTCCCCCTAGTCCTATCACTACCTGATAGCCTAAAAAGTCCCTCCCCAGCTTTCTTGTAGCCCCTTCAGATACTGGAAGGCCACAATAAGGTCACCTTGGAGCCTTCTCTTCTCCAGACTGAACAGCCCTAACTCTTTCAGTCTGTCCTCAGAGGAGAGGTGCTCCAGCCCTCTGATCATCCTTGTGGCCCTTCTCTGGACACGTTCCAGCATGTCCATATCCCTCTTGTAATAGGGGCTCCAGAACTGGACACAGTACTCCAGATGGGGTCTCACCAGAGCTGAGTAGAGGGGGAGAATCACCTCCCTTGACCTGCTGGCCACACTTCTCTTGATGCAGCGCAGGCTCTGGTTGGCTTTCTGGGCTGCAAGTGCACATTGACAGCTCATGTTGAGCTTCTCGTCCACCAGCACCCCCAAGTCCCTCTCCTCAGGGCTGCTCTCCAGCCAGTCACTGCCCAGCCTGTATTTGTGCTTGGGATTGCCTCGACCCAGATGCAGGACCCTGCACTTGGTCTTGTTGAACCTCATGAGGTTGGCTTGTGCCCACTTCTCCAGCCTCTCATGGTCCCTCTGGATGGCATCCCTTCCCTCCAGTGTGTCTGCTGCACCACACAGCTTGGTGTCATCAGCAAACTTGCTGGGGGTGCACTCAATGCCACTACCCATGTCACCAACAAAGATGTTGAACAAGACTGGTCCCAGGACTGAGCCCTGAGGGACTCTGCTTGTCACTGGCCTCCACTTGGACATGGAGCCATTGACAGCCACTTTTTGGGTGTGGCCATCAAGCCAGTTCTTTTTCCATCTTGTGGTCCACCCATCAAACCCATGTGTCACCAGTTTGGAGACCAGGATGTGGTGTGAGACAGTGTCGAAGACTTTGCTCAGGACCAGGTAAATGACATCTGGACCTAACAGGCCTCTGTTATTCTAAGACTAAGCGCATTCTAAGGAGCTGCTTTTGGCAGTGTGGTGAACATCATGACAGAAAAGTCTGTATGAAATAACCTTCTCCAAATAAGAATGGAAATAATTCCTTTAAACTCTTAATCAGGAACTGAATTGGTGTTTGTCATCTAATTTGTGCTCTCCCACACATACTTCCAGTGAAGTCAGTGAAAGTGTAGCCATCTGGAATCTATTTTGAATTGACTTCAGTCTGTTAATCGATCAAGAAGGACAAAATGGGAATTCTGTACTTCTCCAATGAGAAGCAATCTCATTGTAATCCACTTATTTCTACAATTACATGTAGCTCATTAGGAGTGAATTATTTCATTTATTTTTTATCTCTTAGCAAGAAAATCCAATTAGACAGCCTAAGGCAAAAGTCAGCAACTGAGCAATCAAAATAAACTCTTGTTAAAACAAATAGTATGTCATGTTACTAATCTTCAGACTTTCCACTCAAGAACCTTCACTAAAACTTGTTTTCTTATCTTCTCAGACTTCTCCTAGCACTCCAGAACTTGTTCATCTGCTCTTTGTGGCTGACTCTCAGGATAAGGTTATTAAAACTACAGTAGCTACAGAGAGTTGGGGGGAGAGAAACCTAATGAATTTCAGCATGGGCAAGTGTTGCACCTCGAGAGGCACCAATACAGGTTAGAGGTTCGTGTGATGGAGAGCAGCTCTGTTGGAGGACAGGGTCACCATGAGCAAGCAATATGCCATTGTGGCCAAAAAGGCTAATGGTATCTTGAGGCCCATTAAGAAAAGTGTGGCCAGCAGGTCAAGAGAGATTCCCCTCCCCCTCCAGTGAGGCCACATCTGGAGTACTGTGCCCAGTTTTCACCTCCCCATTTCAAGAGAACTACTGGGAAGAGTACAGTGAAGGGCTATACAGACAGTTAGGGAGATGGAGCATCTCTCTTACAAGTAGAGGCTGATAAACACTTATCAATATCTAATGGGCAAGTGTCAAGAGGATGAAGGCCAGACTCTTTTCAAGTGGTGTCCTGTGACAGGGCAAGGGGTGACAGACACAAACTGGAGCACAGGAAGTTCCATCCAAACATGAGGAAAAGCTTCTTTACTATGAGGGTGACAGAGGACTGGAACAGGCTGCCCAGAGATGTTGTGGAGTGTCCTCCTTTAGAGACTTTCAAAACCCATTTGGATGCATTCCTGTACAACCTACTCTAGGTGAACCTGCTTTAGCAGAAGAGGTAGACTAGATGATCATTCTGTGATTCTGTAACTCCTACTGTGCAGTACATTTGTTGTCCCACATTAATTTGGGATGCTGTGCTGCCTGTTGATCCTGATATGGAAAAAGAAAGCAGTGCCCTAAAACTAAAAGTAGAAGGGAGAAGACAAATGGACAATGAAACAGAAGCAACAGAAATTGCTGCTCCCTGGCAGCAGTTATACTGATGATGATAATCACCCAATTTCAGCTCCACACAACCTTCTCTCATCTAGGTGACATGCTTGGGTGCATTCGTCTGTGCAGCTGCAGGGTACCACATCAGCTACACTCAGACTCTCTGATGCATATTTCCCTTACTTTACTTTACCTTACCTTACCTTACCCTACCTTACCTTACCTTACCTTACCTTACCTTACCTTACCTTACCTTACCTTACCTTACCTTACCTTACCTTACCTTACCTTACCTTACCACAGCCTTCTCCCTCTTTTCCCCAGGGTCTTGCCTTGTACTCTTACCACCTTCTTTTGCAGCAGCTTCATACCAGAGTCATCCTCTCCTCTCATCCTGCAAGAGCTTTTCTACCATCTCAACTTCAAGCTGTTATTTCTCCAGTTTCCTTCCACCAGTCAATCCCTACTCCATTTTTCCTGTCTAGATTTATATTCTGATTCAAAAAACATGACAGCTAAATTAATGGCTTCAAAATCATGCTGTAGATCATCTTGAGAAGAGACTTAATAGGTTTATTATAGCCTATTACCAAAGGCTTTCTTTGTGGATAAGGTCAGCAAAACTGAGTATTCAATAATTTATACTCTGTTCAGGGAAATAAACATCACTAATTAGCATGTGAAGATCTCTTATTAGCAGTTAGTTATTCAGGTCAGACTTCTCTAGTTGGGAACTTCAGGATAAAGCATCCCTTTATTGTAGTTGCCCTCCTGGCTACATTCTGGTTATCTAATGGGAAATTCATCTCCTCTAGCTTCTGGTTATCCTCATTACTAATTATCCATGAGCCCACACTGGACAAAAGAGATACAAAAGAGCCCCCACAAATAGCACAATCATAGAATCATAGAATGGTTTGGGTTGGAAGGGACCTCCAAAGGTCATCTAGTGCAACCCCCACTGAATGTGACCTTGAATGTCTCCAAGGATGGGGTCTTAACGACCTCCCTGGGCAACTTGTTATAGTGTTCCGCTACCCTCATGGTAAAGAACTTCCTCCTAATGTTCAACCTGAATCTACTCTTCTCTAATTTAAAACCATTGCCCCTTGTCCTATCACTACAGGCCTTTGTAAACAGTCTCTCTCCAGCCTTCTTGTAGGCCCCCTTCAGGTACTGGAATGCCACTATTAGTTCCCTCCAGAGTCTTTTCCGGGCTAAACAATCCCAGCTCCCTCAAGCCTGTCATTGTGGGAGAGGTGTTTCAGCCCCTTGATCTTTTTCATGGCCCTCCTCTGAACCCCCCTCCATCAGGTCCATGTCCTTCTTGTGTTAAGAGCATACATTCTTCCAAAAACCTGAGGAGAAACCTATCTTAGTCTGGATGTCTAACACTCAGAGGGCTCAAACTAGGTGGAGGTAGCTGTCCTTTAGTGTACTTCCATTATCCTTATTAATAACATCACAATTACATCAGGACTCCTTAATGCTCCATCTCTTATAGTGATTACATATATGTTCTCAGTGCTACTGGACAGCTCAGTGGACTTTGCTGGAGGCCAGCTGTCAAGCTATATTCCTCCCCTTATGAGTATTACTGTTTGAAGTGACCCCTGAGGAACACCACTATCCCCAGCTCCACACTCAACTGTAGCAGATCCCTGAGTGATGAGTGTACATCAGTGAGTCAGCTGTCACAAATGGACGCTTTTTCCTTTGGCTCCATCCTCTTTCCCATGCTCTGCAGTGCTAAAGAAGAAACTGTAAATTTATTCTTCCATTTGCTGCATCAGCAAAAACTACCCTGAGCACACAGCAGATAGAAACCTGCTGCTGTTTTTACACAGCTGCATTTTTTTCAACAAGCCCTGTATTTATGAGATTATAGCCAGGGTGTAGCACCACTGTTGTGACTGTGAAATACGATTGCTAACTGGGTGGCTAACTGCATGGTATGCATGGTGGCTAACTGAACAGTATGCCATTTGCACCCAAGACTGATGTGTTAGTAGCAGCGAGTGACAAAAATATCATTGGGTTTTTTTTTGGTTGGTTGGTTGGTTTAAATCAGGTTGATGCATTAAGGATATGTCATCCAGTCGCTGCACTCTTTGTACTAAGAATGAAACCACTGAAAAGCACATACATGTTTTTGTGTGTCATCTTTTTTTTAGCACAGAGAGAATAAGGATCTGTGCCCACCTTACTTCACACATCCCATTCTATCTTGTCCTAGTACTTTTTTAATGTCATTAAAGTGATGTAGTTTAAGAGTGGATGTGCCTCTGCCCCTGGGGAGCCTGAACTCCTCCTGCGGTTCAGGAGCATTTTGTTTGAAAAGGCTTTTGCCTATCAACAGTTGTTCCATGGCTCTGAAAAGTATTTTACAGAAGAAATCTATTACCTTGCTTCTCTTTTATGCATGGGGAGGGGAAGTCATTTAGGTCCTGCATTTAGAAGCAGAACCTCTGGCTCTTCTGAATTCAGTGCTCTACCTTTCTCTCCACACAAGCTCCTGATGTTAGATCAGCTCAATTCTCCTTAAGACATCAGGAAAAAAAATCCCTGAGGAACTGTTGCAGAGCACAAAATATATTTGCTAGCAATAAGAAATATCTGAACCCTGCATAATGTAAACCAGTAACATTTTATGGTTACTTAGTATAAATGGCAATACAGGAATTTAATCTAGGAGAACACCATTACTGCTGAACGTTATTTGCTACATGACAGAGGGAACAGTATGTTACTAAATTCATTATACCCAAGCTATCCACTAATCAAACACAAATTAAATGTGATAGGAAATGTTAAGCAGTAACACGTTTCCCATGTCACAGGGGTTATGCATGTGAGCCTCAGCTAATATTTATTATTAGAAAACATTCTTTTTTTTTTTTAATGCTGCAGTAGAGTGATACATGTGGTTCCATTTGAACAAATCCAATTGGCATAGTATTATTGACATATACTCGACAGATGTGATTTCAAAATGACCTAAATTCTGAAATTATCATTGTTCTTGCATTTTGTTGAGAGTTTGTTTCTGTGGTTGGGCTCTTTTCTTCATAAGAAAAAAAAATATAAACCACTAATTCCATGGGGGGAGGGGGGGGGAACAAAACAAAACGAGCAAAACCAAACCAAACAAACAAAAACCCCCACAACACTTTATGTTACCCCCACAGAAAATATAGTTCTAGATGTGAGCACCTGCAGGAGCTGTTAGTGGGATTCTGACACTGACTGGCTCAGTATCTCTGCTACAATAATAAGAGTCTTGATCAGAAACTGGAGTTACACTGGCCATGGCACATTTTCTACACTGCACTACATTGCGTAAATAGCATAAAAGGGAAAAAAATCTACATTCTTCCAAAAGTTTCCATTCTAAATGAAGATACTTGAAAAGGGACAAAGATTCAAGTCCTAGGATGTAACTAACTTGAAGGTAAAAATGCAAAAAAAAAAAAAAAAAATCATCATATATAGTGAAAAAAGTTCACAGTATCACAGTGTCACAGTATATCAGAGGCTGGAAAGGACCTCAAGAGATCATCAGGTCCAACCCCCCTGCCAGAGCAGTAGCACTTAGGGTAGTCTGCACAGGAATGCATCCAGGTGGGTTTTGAAAGTCTCCAGGCAAGGAGACTCCACAACCTCTCTGAGCAGCCTGTTCCAGTGCTCTGTCACCCTCACACTGTAAAGAAGTTTCTCCTCATGTTGAGGTGAAATCTTCCATGTTCTAGTTTGAACCCATTGTTCCTCGTCTTATCATTGTGAACCAACAAAAAGAGCCTGGCCCCCTCCTCCACTTGACACTACCCCTCAGATATTTATACACATTGATCAGATCCCCTCTCAGTCTTCTCTTCTCCAGACTAAACAGCTCCAGGGATCTCAGTCTCTCTTCATAGGGGAGATGCTCAAGTCCCCTAATCACCCTTGTGGCTCTCCGTTGGATTCTCTCCAGTTCTTTCTTCATTGAGCCACAAACAGAAATCCTTGGCTTATTTCCTTGTGCAGAACTTTCACTATGTTGAAGGTATTACATTTTAATAATGAGATCACAAAGGCACTGCATGAAGCCAACGATGATGCAAAGCTGATGTTATTTTTACCAAAATGCCAAATAAAAGGTGAATATGAGAACAATCAAATTAGCATCCTACCTCAAATGCAAGAAAAAAGTCTCAGCACCACCTGGCATATGGGAAGGCAAAAGCCACAGGACAGGGGAAAGGCAATTTTCTGTCACAGTTTTTCCCAATAATACGGTGGTGGGAATTAATGTCACATTGTCAAATACTGAAACAACACCCACTCATGACAGAGAGCTTCATTATCAAACTATTAGTGATTCAATTAACAGTCACCCTCTTTCACAAGCTATGAGGTCAGGGAAAATTGTGCACAGAGGGCTGCAGGAAACAGCCCTCAAATGGATTTTATCGTCTCCAAGGAATGCTTTTGCTATTCATGGCATGGAATAATGTTATTACTTCCTTCCATAAGAGTAAGAAATATTTTAAATACTGCCAAAATATTTACTATTAACTCATCTAAGGAAAAGACCACTCATTTCATCCAGTTCATGCATGAACTGATGATATCTAATCTACCTGGATGCATTCCTGTGTGGACTATCCTAAGTGATCCTCTTCTGGCAGGGGTGTTGCACCTGATGATCTCTTGAGGTCCCTTCCAGCCTCTGATATAGTGTGATACTGTGATAATTCCTTAGCTGTCCTTAATCAGGAACAGATCATTTATTCTGACTCTGGTGGGTCAAAGCCTATACGGAGGTTGCTGAAAGCTCATCCTAGTCATGCTGCCAGAGCCAGGCTTGCTGCCTGCATCTTCCCAAATCCAGTAGCTAAGGCTCTGCCTTCTTTCAGCCGAACACCCACAAGATGAAACTCCAGTTGAGGTATTAGTTCCACCGCCTGCCCTCTCGCTTCCATGACACCTGTGTCTCTCCACCCCTACAACCCTTGAAAACGGTGCCATCACCCATCTGTGAATAAATCATTTTCCTCACGGCATACATGTGGAAAAGCCACAACTACCTCTGTTTCATCTCTGCTTGTCTTCTTTGTGCTCCAGTTGAATGAGCTACCGATTCATGAAACCCTCAGGCTGCTCAGCACTGCTGCAGCCCTGGGGGATGTGGAGTATTCTGAGTAAGAAGAAACGCCACCGAATTAATCACTTGTTCCCTCTTAAGCATAGGCTTGAACATCTGCCAATCTGCAGTGATCATGTTGCCAACCACCCTGAAGAACCTGAATTAGTCTCATTTTCTCCCAAATCACAGATTGGGGGGAGGGGGGGAAAGTGTTTGTGTGTGTGTGTTTATGTGTGTGTGTCTGTGTGTGTGTGTAAAAGGGGGGTGAGTCAGAATTGCCATAAACAAATGCTGCTACTTTTGCTTAACTTTTCAGTTTAATTTTTTCTGCCTGTCTGTAAAATTAAGTTCTTACAATTATTTGCCTCTGAGGGCATACAATTGACTCCAATACAATTTTTGTGAGAAAAATAAAAGAGAACAGGAAGAAATGTCACCAGCTTTAGAATCTGATAAGCTTACACAGTTACTTCTGTCAGAGTGATTTTCTAATTAGCGTTACAGAGAACTGGATGTTACTGCCTTTATTCACAAGCACAGCATACTGTAAGAATCCCTGACAAAACTGGTCACCAGTTCGTTCAAGTGTCCCATGACAGAAGCTCCAAAGGAAGAAAAATTCCTACATTTTAATACCAAATCTTTTCTTCCTCAGTTTCCTCAGGAAAGGCAATGAGCCCAGCCACATTTGATTCCAAGGGAGATTATTTCAAGATCTGAGCTGGCACTTTATCAAAAAACAAACCAAAACCAAACAAATCAAAGCTGACTAAAAAGGAAGGAAAGATTTTGTTGCCACTCACGCAAAAAGTGTCTGTCTAAACCAACAGTGATGGAAAATGAAGTATAGCCCACTGAATTAACCTTACCATTTCAAACTTAACATAATGTCAGCAACTTGACAATATTTAATAGAATCCAATCATTTTGTAAATGTGCAGTCATAAAGAATCTGTCATCTTGAACAAAGGCAGAAGATGAGCCTTTCTTTTCAGAAAAGGATGGGATTGAAATAAAAGTCTGAACAGAAAGAATATTTTGAGTATCCCTGACAGATGGGCACAGCAAGCACAGTAAGTATTCAAAGATGTTTGTTAGTCCAGGGTAGATCCCCATGAATTTACTGCTGAAAGCCAAGTATCTATCCCCTGTAATGTGTTAAGGTCAGCATGTGTAAGACATAAGTAAAAAAAAGAAAGATCTGAACAGTTCAGAGAAATTCTATAATTTACACATTTGGCTTCATAAAATACAAGACAATGGGGATTTGGGGGGAGGGATTGTTTGTTTGGTGTTGCTTTTTTGTTGTTGCTGGGTTTTTTTACTTTTTATTTTGATGTACATCAACAAAACAAGACATTTTTAAATTTAAAATATTGACACATACTGTTTTGTTTCACAGGACACACATAAATCACTGATAGAAGTCTTTTCAATTTTAATAGCTCTTTTATTTCAGCTATTGCCTTCTATAAGCTGTTCATCTGTATTCATTGCCTCCACTGACCATATTCCCTGGGCTATTATCAAAATATACCCAGTGCCCTTGATAAATCTCTTCACTAGAGAGACAGAAATCAACACATTGTCTGTGAGTCTCCAGACACCTATACTCAGAAGCAAACAAAATTGGTCCCTGGTAACAGAGATCCCAAAAGGAAATGTGCTACAGAGAAATGCACTCAATTGTCTGTAACTGATTCAAAAGTCAGTGCTTCAGAAACACTGACTTTATTGATGTATTTAGTCATTAGAAGGTCATTTTGGCTAAAAGTAATCTAAATATAAATGTTTCATTTTTATTTCCTTGTGAAAGAGATTTAAGTTTTCCTGTAGCAAACTTAAGGCTAAAAACCCCATATTGTGATCTGAATCACTTGAGTATTAAATGTCAGGGTTCGTGGATAACAAATGGACAATTCTGATCGTACCCTGTGGAGGGCAGCAAGCTGTGCATTAGTAAATCCTTTATGATGACAGTTATCTGAGCACAATAATTACTCTTGCCTATCCCTGTACTTCTCAGAAGTCAAATAATTTCCAGCCTGAGGATAGGGGGGGAAAAAAAAAAAAACCACCAACCAAAAAAACCACCAACCAAAAAAACCACCAATCAAATTCAGGTGAAGATCATGATGTCTTTTCACTGAGGTTTTCTAAGTAAGAGAACTCCTAATTTTGGAGCCAACAATGTCTAATAAGCAACTTGAAGTCAAGAACCTGAGGTGTTGTAGGGGTGGTCACTGAGTTCCCTTTTTGGCACACACTGTTTCCAACTTGACTTGCCAATAAGAACTCTAACTAGGTGTAAGTCTCACTGAATTTGAAATCCCAGAATTTGAAATCAACACCAGCATAATGCATTGAGATCCTTTCCATTATAGCAATGAAGTTGTGGGAAATGATGGTTCTTCTACCACAATTTTCAGCTTCTGTAGGTAAGATACACCTGTATAGATACTGGTATATAGACACCAGGAGGATTTTGTTTTAGTTTGTTTTAATGACTTGAAGTGCATGTTGTCATTTTTCTTGAACAGATCATTTCTGACTCTCTCAGGCATCTTGGACCAATCATAAACACTCCATGGTTCTTAATCCACTATAAACAGATACATATATTCCAAATCCTGAATTAGCATAATGATTTTACACTTATCTAAACTGACTTGATGAGACTTATTAATGATGTAAATAGATGGATCCCATTGATCTTTATTACTGTTTGTAGAATCTGAACCAGAAGAATACCATCTTCCATTGCAAAATGTCTTCTCACTGAGACTGAGTTCCAAAACTCAGCTTTTTCCCCCAAGCAGCACTATCCATGGCAATTTTATGCTTTACAAAACACAGCAGCAAAATACTAATTGTATTGCTTTTGGCTGTCTGCTCCCTCTCTCATTCATACATCATTTAGCTTCCTTTTAAGAGGTGAAAACATCAGCTAATCTTTAGAGGGAGACAGCTGTTTTGAACTGATGGTTTCCTATAACACTGGGGGTTTTTATATTCTTTTGAGTGCCTTCATAGTACATCAATAATTTATACAGCACTTAATTACACAATAAAGCACAAGTGGGCATGTTTTCTATAGCTACTCCATGCACATCAACAAGGCCTTGTTCCCTTTAAGGCCTTGAAGCATGTGTAGTAATAGACCTATAAAACTTTCCCTAGAATATTTTATTTCTTTTGCTTTATGTTCTTTTTAATTTATTTTGAGAGTCTTTGGGTTTGTTTGGTTTTCGGGGTTTTTTTGTGTGGTTGAGGTTTTCTGTGGTGGGTTGGTTTGGTTTGGTGTTTTTTTTTGTTTTGTGGGTTTTTGTTTTGTTTGTTTGGGGGTGGTTTTTTGTTTGGTTTTGTTGTGTTTTTTTTTTAAAGGGAATTTTCAGGCAAAACCTAGAGAATTATTCTTACTGCTTTAACCTCATGCTTTGATGTGGTGAGCACATTAACAAATAACACAGTATTGTCCTGCACTGAATTGTACTTGTAAAAATCTTGCTAAGGCTTCACAGGAATGTACAGGAAGCAGAAGATAGAATCCCAAGGGAGAAAAGTCAGAATTTTTTTATGTTTATTCCTTGCTACTTTAGACAACACATCTGTAAACAATCCCATTCTTGGTATTCCCTTGATTTTCAAAAGGATTCTTGGAGTGCATGAGTAACACACTCTCATGTGATGCTCTCAATCACTTCAAGGTTTTCCCTCCTGTAATGGGCAAGGTGTGTGCCTGCTGGCTGTGAGGATTCATGTAATTCACCAGTAATCATAAATACTTACATTCTGTTAGTGTCATGCAATTTTTTGCTTCCCACAGCTGTTCCTCCACATCTGTGAAAACAGGACAAATTCCCAAAATACCTTTAATTGAACCTTTTTTTTTTTTACAAGTGTTTTTTTTTTCTTTAAGAAAGCATTTCCTTTGTCTTCATTTTGTTAAAGAACACAGTAACAGTTGTGACACCAGTTAAAAATTTCCTATCAGTCTTCCCTATCTGCCTTCAGAAATGGAATCACTATTCTGACAAAATATTTATTCTCTATAATAAAAAGCTAAAACATTTCAAAGAAAACTGATAATAAAGATTAGTCTTCTCATGTGTTTGAAACTGAAACCTTTCCTGGAAAACATGAAACATTTGCCAGTCAAACACATTTGTCATTCAATTTCCCTTCCCCTTCCACAGACTGAGTACTTTTCTCAAATATCAAAGAAGGTGCTCCTTTTTCACACCAAAAAAAACATTCACAGCACTAGGGTGATGCCTTTGCAACACATAAAGCACTGTTGTGACTGATCAGTGGTGAATTTTCACACTTAAGGACTATTTCTCTGTGAAAATGACTACAGATTCATTTTCCCCTCACTATTTTGAGTCTCTGATAAATGGCTCTCAGTGCTTTGGATATCATGCATGGCCTTTTCAGGTTACTGACTGAACCCTCTGTGCCAAGACACTGTGATAGAATACACCTTGGAGTGAAGTGTCTTTGTGTGGACCGTTGGTCTTCCTCAGTGAGCTGCCTTCAGGCTATTGCTAAGGAGCCAGGCAACATCTGTATCAGGTAAGACACTGGAAGTGTCCTTCACGAGAAGGCTGCAGTAGAGAGACTCACCAGGCTCAGGGGAGACCTCATTGTTATCTACAACTACCTGAAGAGAGGTTGTAGCCAGGTGGGGGTCAATCTCTTCTCCCAGGCAACCAGCAGCAGAACGAGGGGGGACAATCTCAAGTTGTGCCAGGGGAGGTATAGGGTGGATATTAGGAAGAAATTCTTCACAGAAAGAGTGATTGCCCATTGGAATGGGCTGCCTAGGGAGGTGGTGGAGTCATTGTCCCTGGAGATGTTCAAGAGAAGACTGGATGAGGCACTTAGTGCCATGGTCTCGTTGATCGGATAGGGCTGGGTGATCAGTTGGACTGGATGATCTTGGAGGTCTCTTCCAACCTGGCTGATTCTATGATTCCAATGATTCTATGAGTCTATGCTTCTATTCTATGGATGACACTGACTTCACAGCCAACAGTCTTATCTTGGCTTATATTGGCTTCCTTGCTTATTCTATAGGCTATCTGGATGGAAAATATTAAAAAGAAACAATTAATGTCTTAAATAAAATTCAAAGCTTTCTACCACAGAAGAAACTTAAAGTTTCCAAAACAATCAAGAATAATATAATACAAGCCTGCTCTGCTTTAGCAAATCCGTTATTTTCCCATATATTTTTAAAAATTCACACTCCACCAGCAATTTTTTATATATATTTTTTTTTTTTTCTTACAGCTGGTACAATGAAAATGGATGATAAAAATGGGATTTAGGTATCTGGGAACAAAGAGGGCCATCTGCTGCTGAAGGGAAAGGAAGCCAAGAACAGAGGGTGACCCCAGCACCAGTCATAACCTTACTGACCAGGTGCAGTTGTGAAGGACCCAAACATGGCAAACACCCAGGGACTGGTAATAGGATTCTTTGACAGCCCTAGACATGGAAAGCAATAAACCAGGGCTGGAGACCATCTACGGAGGTCTCACAAGCAAAACAAGATGGGGCCAGAGACAAGGTTGGAGATAAGAGCACAAAGTGGGTCAGACAAGTCCATCTAAGGGGAAGGATCAGAGACAGGACTGGAAACAGGGCTACAATATGGTTCCAAGGTGCCTATCCAGGAGATGAGGCTGGAGACAAGTCTGCAGTGTGATTCAAAGAAGTCCATCCAGAAAAGAGCAGAACTGGAGACCAGCACACTTAAACGCAGCACTGAGAGTGCCAGGCTGAGGTGTAAGGGAAGCCTCATGTGAGGCTGGTCAGGACCAGAAGGCCCATTAGTGCCCTCAGGGTCCTAGCACTAGGCAAAGGCAATGTGTTTTCCATTTCTGCTGCAGATTTGAATGGTCTTGGAGCAATAAGTTAACCCTCTGTGTTTCACTGCACTTTGTAAAATAAGCATAAGACACAGAAGCATATTGTGAGACTAATCAACAGTGTTTATGAAGAACTGTTGTATGTCCAGAACAAATGTGTGCTATAGGCAGTGTTTCTTTATCTTACAAGTGTCAGTCTGAGCAATAGGCATCAAATTCTTTCCTTTCCTAAAGCCACCAAAGACAGCAGACCAAGACCTACTCTCATACCTGATAACATGACAGAATCATAGAATGGTAGGGTTTTGAAGGGACCTTTGGAGATCGTTGAGTGAAACCCCCATCCCAAGCAGGATCACCTAGGGCAGGCTACACAGGAGCATGTCCAGATGCATCCAGTCTCTACAGAAGAAGACTCCACAACCTCTCTCTTCCAGTGCTAAAGAATCATAGAATCATAGAATTGTTTAGGGTTGGAAGGGATCTCAAGAATCATCTAGTTCAAACCAACCTGCCCTGGGCAGGAACACCTCACACTAGATGAGGTTGCTCACAGCCATATCCAGCTTGGCCTTAAAAACCTCCAGGGATGGAGCTTCCACCACTTCCCTGGGCAACCTGTTCCAGTGTCTCACCACCCTCATGGTGAAGAATTTCTTCCTAACATCCAATCTGAATCTACACATTCGTATTTTTGTTCCATTCCCCATAGTCCTATCATTACCTGACACCCTAAAAAGTCCCTCACAAGCTTTCTTGTAGGCCCCCTTAAGAATTTTTTTCTCATGTTGAGGTGGAACTTCCTGTTCCAGTTTGTGTCCATTGCCCTTTGTCATGTCATAAGACACCACAGAAGAGTCTAGTCCCTTTTCTTGACACCCACCGTTCAGATATTTATAAACATTTATTAAATCCCCTCTCAGTCTTCTCTTCTCCAGGGTAAATAGTCCTAGGTTTCTCAGACAGATGTTCCAGCCCCTTAATCATCCTCATAGCCCTCTGTTGGACTCTCTCAAGTATTTCCCCATCTCTCTTGAACTGGGAAGCCCAGAATTAGACACAGAATCACAGAAAACATCTGGTTGGAAGAGTTCTCAAAGATCATCCAGTTGTCTCAGCACTGAAGGGTCAACACTAAACCATGTCCCTAAGCGCCAGGTCCACACACTGCTTGAACACCTCCAGGGACAGTGACTCCACCTCTGCCCTGGGCAAACCATTCCAGTGTTTGATAACTCTTTCTGTGAAGAAATATTTCCTAATATCCAACCTGAACCTCCCCTGGCACAGCTTGAAACTATTTCCTCTACTCCTGTCACTTGCGACCAAGGAGAAGAGGCTGTCCCCTTCCTCATTCCAGCATCTCTTCAGGTAGTTGTAAACTTGTCTCCCCTCAGACTCCTGCAGACTGAACAATCCTAGCTCCCTCAGACACTCCTCTTAGGTCTCATGTGCTCCAGGCCCTTCATGAACCTCGTTGCCCTTCTCTGAACATGCTCCAGAACCTCTATGTCCCTCTTGTAGTGAGGGGCCCAGAACTGAACATGGTGCTCGAGGTGTGGCTTCACCAGGGGCATGTTTACACTGTACATATAAAATCTGTATTCTGCAGAGTAAAAGTTAGCTGAACCTGAAACCAGAATGCCAAGAGTATGTGGAATAAAGACAGAATGATAAGAGGCACAGCAAAACCACCACAAAAACAAAAGAAAGGTGAGTGAATCAGGGCTTTGCAGTGCTTAGAAGGGACAGAATATGAATGCAAGAAGTATTTTGGCTTTATAGAAGTTATAGTTTTATAAGTATAGGGAGAGTCAGGAATTCTTAAGAAACATACAGAGACAGAGTGTGGATCATCACCCCGAGTCCCAATCTACAAGCCCAGCCTTATCTACCAAAACAAATTAGTGTACAAGAGTTATCTGCTTTCCAGGTGCATAGCCATATAAAATTATAGAACTTTGTTGCAGATTTCCTAGGTTGGGATATACAGGGAGGGGGGGAAATTACATTTCTCTGGAAACAATGAATTATTTCCTAAGCTCTTGCAGAACACTGTGGTGGGCTGATTAGTAAATTGAATCTCTGTTCTCCTGCTCACATCGAGATGTGTGCCAATTTTCTTGTTACTTTTGTGTTCTCTCAACTATTATTTAGTTAGAAAAAAATTTTGACACACTAATATATTTTGGGAGACCAAAGAAAAAGAAAAAAACAACCACAAAACAAACCAGTTCTGCAAAGGGATCTCCAATGATTTTTGGATGAAAGTTTAAGAGTTTAGAACCTCTTGCAAGAAATTTCCCTCATTATCTACATATACAGGGCACATCCCAAGTAGGCTGCATTTACAGCATTTGTCAACATGTTAAGACTCTTATTTGGAGAAAGTAAATTAGAAACTACATTTTCTTTTCTGCTGAAATACACAAAAGGAAACGTTTCCAAATTACCTTTGGAAGATGCAGGTCCCTGTAAACACAGAGCCCTCTTTGGGACCAGTGTGTACTAGGATGATTACTTGGCTTGTCCATGCTGTTCCTGTATTTGGCCAAACAATGAGTTTGGCAACATGCCTTCGTTCAGCTTTTCTTTGGGAAACTTATTGTTGTCTTACTGAATGTGCAGTGAAGATATGCAAGTGTTTAAGCTGCTACAAGAAGGTAAGAGGGTTAATGATTTTGTAAGTTGGATTTTTAAAAAGCATCTCCTTGGCCTTGATGTACAATGACATCCACTAATTGACTAAGTTAGTGAGCAAGACTTTAAAATTAAAAAAAAAAAAGGCATAGAAATGTAAATAAAAATCTTGATGTTAATTCCAATGCAGAAGATAATTTAGAGAGGAAAAGGGCATATTAGGCTCAGCATCCCAATTTGACAAGACATTGCACGACACATACACATTTAGCAACGGTATTAATAAAACTGAAGTAAATGTAAGTATCTGTCTAGAAAGAATGCAATTAAAAATGAAGTTTATTTCCTTATCCATTTTTCACTTTTATCACTACACTTGCAGTTGCCCAGTAACTGTAATGGAATGAGAGGACTGATGCCCAGTTTTCAACAATGTCCTTCCCCCTTGAAAACATAGGCTTGACACTCAGCTTTTCTACAGCATCTCTGGTGATCCTCAGTACAGAAGTATTAAATCCCATTGCAATTCTTTTCTATAATCACTGAATCATCTTAGAATCATAGAATCAGCCAGGTGAAAGAGACCTCCAAGATCTTCCAGTTCAACCCATCACCCAGCCCTATCCAATCAACTAGACAGTAAGTGCCTTATCCAGTCTTCTCTTGAACATCTCCAGGGATGGTGACTCCACCACCTCCCTGGGCAGCCCATTCCAATGGGCAACCACCCTCTCTGTGAAGAACTTCCTCCTAATATCCACCCTATACCTCCCCTGGCACAACTTGAGACTGCCCCCCCTTGTTCTGATGCTGATTGTCTGGGAGAAGAGACCAACACGCACCTGGCTACAGCCTCCTCTTGTCCAGGCTAAACAACCACAGCTCCCTCAGCCTCTCCTCATAGGGTTTGTGTTCCAGACCCCTCACCAGCTTTGTTGCCCTTCTCTGGACACGTTCCAGTACCTCAACATCTCTCTTGAATTGAGGAGCCCAGAACTGGACACAGTACTCAAGGTGTGGCCTGACCAGTGCAGAGTACAGGGGAAGAATAACCTCCCTTGTCCTGCTGGCTACACTATTCCTGATACAGGCCAGGATGCCATTGGCTCTCCTGGCCACCTGGGCACACTGCTGGTTCATGTTCAGCCTACTGTCAACCAGCACCCCCAGGTCCCTCTCTGCCTGGCTGCTCTCCAGTCACTCTGTCCCCAGCCTGTAGCGCTGCCTGGGGTTTGTGTGGCCAAAGTGTAGAACCCTGCACTTACCTTGTTAAATCTTCCCAACCTCCTCATTAGAGCAGAGTGCCCTAGTTGAAGGTGTTCACATTCATTGGTGGGGGTTGGACTAAAAGACCTTTCAAGATCCCTACCAACCTGAAACAGTCTGTAATCTATATATGAACCAGATATACTGCATTTGTCACCACGCTAAGGATACAGGAGTGGTTTGCAACCTACATGCTTTGCCATACCTGCAGAGAGGCAGTATTTGAACCTAGGTTTCTAGAAAGAATGGTCAATGAATTAGCCATTCATGTTGCCCCTTCCCTAATGTTACATGTGTTTGACATATGTATTATGGACAATCATGCATATGCTCACTATGGCTCAAGACAGTTTTTATAAACTAATCATCACTTTTAGTCTCCTGTAGGTCAGAGAGAAAATGAGGATTATTTAAATCTCAGTGATGCTATTAGGCAGGTTTCCATTTATATGCCACTTGGGTTTGGGTCAGGCACTCATATATACCAGTAGAAAACCATACTTGTCTTTGCATCTATTTGTGGCTTAAACCATCAGCAGCAGTTCACTTCTACTGCTCATGAGACATAAAAGAGTCCCTTGAATGGAAACAGCCTCTAAATTTTGTGTTTGTGATTAAAAAAAAAAAAACAAAAACAAAAATAAAACACAAAAAAGCCCTTTAAGAAGGTTGTTGCCTAATAATAAGAAAGTGAGTTAAGCAAGACAGTCAAATTCCAGCCCCATCTCTGACTTAAGAAGCCGAGGAGGGAGGATTGCCTGAAACCTCAGGTGCCAGTATTTAAACATATCACCTTGGGATCCATTTATAGCTGAAGAAGAGCCCTTTAAAACAGTAAAAACTAATCCCAAATTTAAAAAACAAAACAAAACAAAACAAAACAAACACCAAAAACCTTTACTCATCAAAGTTAAAAAGAGGGCCCAGGATGGCAACTTAAGTGGAGGTATCTGCATTGCCCATAAGAGAAATCAAGTGAGATACATTGCACCTTGGTGTGTGCTTGAGGGTTTTTTCTGTTTGCCCTGAAATCCCCTTTAGAATATTGGAAAGGCAGTATTTTTTTTCCTATACAATTTGCATTATACTATAATTCAGGTTTACATGGCAAATCAATTCAATAAGGTGTAATTAAATTCTCATATATATCACCATGTTTAATTATGTGTATATTATGCAACACAGTAAAAAATTACTAGAGACTCTTGATCATCTCTTGGTAAGTTCTGCAGGGGCAGCTGAATATGAATGCTACTGGAATAAATGGAGGCAGAGAAAGAGGAAACAGCAAAGCAGAGAAACAGAAAAAACAGACTGCTGGTGGAAGAATACAGTAATCACTATTGTGTGTGTTCTGGCACCAAACTGCTCACCAGCATGTACCACCTCACTGAAACCAGCAGGTTTCAGCCTCTTGAGATGCCAAACATGAGCTGGATTGGCATCTACAGCCTTGGCTCTTCCAAGGGTAAAAACCTGCTCTGTCAAATGTACTACAAAAAGGAGGTCTGTGAGGCTGAAAGGGTAAGCAGTGCACCCAAACACTTCTTGCAAGTCCTAAATCACAGCACACAAATATTCCTCCTTTTCACTTGTGTTTGTCCCACACATAAGGACAGCCTAAGTCTGTTGAGGATGGTGCAGATTCTCTGGGACACCACTTCAGCAAATGACAGTGGAAGGACATAGGTGTGGCTCATTTGTACAAGATTCTATAAAGACAGCACCACAAGTTCCTCTCTGGCAGTTACCTTTCCTGTTCTCCAGATATCTATCTCAAAAAAAAAAAATCTCTGAGAATGCAAAAGTCAGATCTGAGATGTTTCAAGAGAGTGAAGCTGCTACCACGATTGATGAACTATAAATTCAGCAGTGGATGATTGCCTTTTTTTTTCTTTTCTTTTTTATTTTCAATTTCATTTTTAATGTCTTGTTTTCAATTTTAGGCACAGCTAAACTAATTTTTATTGTGGATTAATTTATGTGAAAAATAAGAATAATTTATCAGAAGATTTATTAGACTCTAACATGAGATGATCTTAGCAGAAAGAGTTCATATCTAAAACCCAGTAAAAAAATACTCTGATAATCACTTTGCCATGAGCGTAGAGCCATTTGATTTGAAAGTGTGAATTGCTGAGGAGAAATGATTGCAACTTGAAGGCATTAATAAACCCACAGAAATAAAATATAAGATACCAGAGGCCAATGACATAATGATATTCAAACTTTTCTTATTACTGACTGGAATGGCAATGAAGGCTGTGCTGGCCATCACAGAATGCCTTTATCAGGAAGCAAAATCTGCACAATGAGAGCTAAAATTTTAGAGATAGTGATTTTGAATTAATACACTAACTTGACTAAACGACACCAACCCACATCCTTTGAGAATCACACTTCAGGTTTATCTGATGTCTTTAGACTAAATCAAAATTAATTTTGTCAAGAACGGCAATTTGGGCAAGAATTTTAAACAGGCTGAAATACAAGGATTCAGATAAGTTGTTTTGGAGCTTGCACATTGTTTAACCTAGGATGGAAGGGTGTGCAACCCTTTTTTTATTAGGTAATGATAGGCTGTGTAACACTGGTAAAATCTTGACTAAAAGCATGGAATGGCAAGAATAGTCTACCTACCAGGAAAAAAAAGGTGATTTAAGAATTTATTACAAATTATCAAGACATTGTTTTGCTCTGCCTGTGCTCAGCACACTCAGGTTGCAGCCATATCTCACCCAATATTTTACCTATAGGCATTTTTCAGAGACAATCATTACATTGCTTGTCCCCACAGGGGACCAAGGGATGTGAAGGATAGGATCATCAAAGCCACCCACCTGAATATCACTGACAGAATTGACAGGGAAGCTTAAGCAAGGCTGATCCACAGCAGAGCTACCTTCTGTGTTCCTGTGTGCAGCTGCTTGCAAAGCACTCCCCAGCCCCTCCAATGAATCCACAACCGAAACCCACCAACTACAATATGCAACAGAAGGAGCAGACAAGATTGAAAGCACAGTGCTCTCTGTCAACATTAGGGAATAATTAGGTGATGCTAATGAATGCTGGTGGTAAAGCACAGCACATCCTACACTATGAATAAAGGCAAAAAATACACAGTGGTTGCTGTCAGTCTGACCTTGGAGAGGGTATCTGCCAGACACCAAATACAGGGATTGGTTTAGTCCACAGATGCTCAGAATTATTTTAATGGCAATTTGAACTACCAATATACTCTAATAGCATGGATTTAGCAGCAGCTAGACCTATGGAGATTTTAACTCCTGCTTGTACCTGGACTGGAAACACAGGCTCATGAAGAACTAGAGGTGGGGACCTGGCCCAAGGTCGCATGCCATGGTATACTCTTATGGTCCAACCCATCACTGAACCACTTGGAGGCATTTTTGCCCATGCCCACATCTGTAACTGCTGCAAAAGTGACCACATGGACTGACCTGTACCAAGTCCCCATTAAAACCCTAGCACTGGCTGCAGCTCCCTTTTGCCTCTGTCTCTGACCTCTCCAGACAGCAGCAAGGGCTCAGTGTTCCTGGGCTGCTTCTTTCATTTTTTTTACAGAATATCTGATGCTTTTGGGGAAAGAATATGAAGTTTCTTTTCTTCCTGCCTTTCCTTTAAGAAGTTTTCTTCTTTTTCTTTCTAACCTTCATGACACAGTTGTCCTATATTTGCTTTCTATTCAGTTTTCCCCCTTTCTCATGTTTCTCTTCTTTCTGTAAAATATGACATTAACACTGTTTTTTGCTAATGAATCAACTTTATTCTCCATCAAAATAAATTTCTCCACTTTTTGACATAGAATGAAGGTACTGCACACCACAGAGAACAAACCATATTCCACAATAGAGGTAAGAAAAAGTTGTAAGATTTAATATCATTTGGCATATTGCTTTTGTTGAAAATGCTACCTCTGTCCTCACTGTAGCTCCCTGATGGAAGATCCTGTTTCTTCTGGAGGGAGAAACACAGTCAGGGATACAGAGAGCAACTTTATGATTAATGTCTATTAATATGAGTGTAAGTTGTTCATTACCACAGTGCCCTCAATGTGAAAGATTTTGTGCTGTAAAGCATAAGGTGCCCTCTAAGAAGGGTTCTTTTTATTCTCTCATCATACAGTATATCTGGGGTATTTGTGATGTATTATATGAGACATGGAAAAACTGAGAATGAAAACTTTCCCATTGAAGATAAAAAGGGTTTTGACAAAGATTTCAGTTCTGCCCAGAGATTTTATAGGTATTTATTTATTTAGAAGTCAGTAAATCTGAATGAATCTCCTTAATTTTCTGTTGATTTCTGTACAGATGTTTGTATATCAGTTGAAGCTTTATTTTAAAGGCAGTATGTTCTCAGTTGTTTTAAACAGCCCTGCCACTTCATTTGGGTCCCAAAGGGAGGATTTATGATCTTCTGCAAATTCAGCCATTAATCTCTGCCCTCTAGTGCTTCCTCTTTCATAACTCTTCTGATTCCCACATTTTAAGTGACCCGTATCTTCAAATTAGAGCATTTTTTTGTTCCTTGGCTCTATGGCAAGAATTGTATTGAACAGTTTTTCCAGTGCCTCACTGTATTATTTGTTTTATTAGACTTAAGAACAACACAAATATAGAATAATGATATAGATTGCATTGAATTTACTGACACCAGTCAATACAGCAGCTTTCATCTACTCTGATTAAGTGTAGAAGTAACAACTGAAAATGAAGAATACCCAGAATAGAGTCCTAGACAAAATCAGAGGTGAGAACAAAGATATAGTCCAAGGAACTTACCTAGAAACTAATCAAGGAGTCAAGCATGTATCTAATTGTGTGTAGATGCATTGGGTTTATATGGCAAGGTTTTGCTAGCATGAGAGTCTGCAGGAGTGGTTTCTATGAGAAGATACCAGAAGCTTCCTCCATGTTAAGTTATTGCTTGGAGTTTTAGAAAAAAAAATTAATTCACATAGGAGAAAATCTTAATAAGGGTTCATCTCCAAGTAGCAAGGTTTGCAAATGGTTGTTGATTAGTTTATCCAGTAGAAGAGCAACAAAGAAAGAGAATAATGTCCAGCTATGTGAATAAAACCTGGTCACTATAAACACAAAGGAGTGGAGGACCTCAAAAACCTAATCAGAGCAAATGGAGTCTCTGACCCAGTCGTTCCCAGGACAAGCTCAGAAGAACGATCAGTCAGATTTGGCAACTTCTGACAAACAGTATGACAAAAGAAAGTCTTAAAATTAGTAGCAGAAGACAAAAATCTGATAAATCTACAGGCAGCAAGGGCAGACTCAAAGGTACTCAGAATTTCAAATAGCAACTTATGGAATATTAATATTACGCTTGCTACAGTCAGTTGCTGAGGGTGCAGCTACCTGGTTTGTCACTCACAAATACTAGTAGGAATATGAGTCTATGTCCTACATGAGATCTCACTCCCTTTCCCCTACTGGGATCACAGTTTGGCTCCAATTCTGTTTCTATCAGCTATCCCTGCATTTTCTTTATCAATGGATACCCTTAAAATCCTCTGTTACAGTGCCCTTATGCTTTCTAGTCTGTTTGGTAGAATACAGTCCAATATTTCAAGAGTATCTTTATGGGTGGATCCACCATCCTGAGGCGGATCAGCAATTATTACATTTGTTCTAGAGCTCCTTCCAGTGTTCAGCTCCCTTATGCTAAAAAGGCTTTGACATATTAAACTGTGCCCAACTGAGGCCACCATAATGGTTAAGGAACTGGAACATGTAGCATCCAAGAAGATACTGACACCTGGGGTTACTCATCCTTAAAAATAGAAAGCTAACCATGGGGAAGGGGTACTGCTGTCTTAACTACCTAACGAGACACAGAGAAAAAAGATCTGGATGTTTTAGGTGTTGCATAGTGATAAAACAAGGGGTAAACAACACGTTGAAGCATGAGAAATTCCAGACAGATAACACGGGAAAAATTCCCATGAAGGTGGTCAGACATTGAAACAGAGACCCATAGAGGCTGTGGAATCTTTTTTCTTGGAGACATCCAAAACTCAACCTGGAAAGGCAACCTGCCTGAAGACCAGCTCTGCTCTGGGGACTGCAGAACCTCCAAAGGTCCATTGCAATTTATGTGGCTCTTTGAACGGACAGAATTCTAGAGGACGGGATCCAAGCATAGGACATGGGTTGAAGTAACCCTCCAAGTACCCAACCAGCTACTGAAATACTAGCACTGCTTTGGGAATGCTGGCATTTTGTTCATAAGTTTACATCTACATAGCTGTCATGAGAGCGTCAAGATCGGATGGACTATGAGCAGATAGTTCAGCTAATTGGAATCATCCCTCCTACTCCATGTGCATCACTTTGCTTTCTTCTATCAACCTCTCAGCACTTGCCAGCCACTTAGCTGTTCACATAAGGGGTCTGTCCTTTAAGCACAGCCTTTAAATGCTACTGCAATGTACATGTCACCATTTTCAATGCTACCCACAAAACCACTCGCTGCTGAGTCTCATGGTGCTTTTTTGACTCTGTGGCACTTTTCCTTTCTTTCTGCTCTACTTCTGGCTCTGGACACACTCCTTCTTTGAAACTCCTTTCGAAAGGTTCAGCTTGAGAACACTGTTCATTTAACTACTGACAGCAGGTTCACACCTTCAGAACTAGTGCTGCAGAGAGCAGAAACTCACAAAATTTTCTTGATGAAATGCCTCACCATTTTTAAAGCAATTCAAAGGAAAAAAGTGGCTTGGCTCTTTTTCTCCTCTCTCCCTAGTGATTCAGCTACATAAATATGTAGATAGATGTGTGAGAAGCCATTCTGTAAACAAAATTATTTATGCAGAATTAAACCTGTACCTTTGTTTTTGTACAGGTCCTGCATCAATCCTGTGGGACAGGTTGAATTTAACTGTGACTTAAGCTCATATGAATGAAGTTAACCCTTATTTGCTGTCTGAGATGCTGTCATGAGCTCTCTGGAAGAACAGGCACCCCTGAATGTGCAATGTGAGCTGACACGCAGCCTGCGTCACCAACAGAGGAACTTTCAGAGGAAGACATACAGGAGATGCAAGGATGCAATCATCTGTGCAAACTGTTTGAGGATTAAATTGATTGCCTTTGAATTAATTGGGTCAGAGAAAAGAGATAACATGCTGGCAACTGAACACTGCTTGGAGGAATGCAAATTTCACTAGAAAAAAAAAAGTTGGAGTATGGTGCAGTGTAATTTATCGTAGTGAGACAATCTATTCCACTGGACTGCAAAATTGAAAGAGCTAAAGGAGAGTCTGAGCAGTTGAATGCAATCAGTTCTTGGTAGCTCAGAGAGACTGATAATGTAAGAAAGGATCCAGCACTCAGCTTTAGTAAAAAAAAAAAAATAAAAATTCTTCACTCTAAAAAAATCCCTATGCACAAATATTGCTGCCATGGCTCTATGTCAGAGTTACATCTGGAAAGGTGTGAAGGATTTTGAAAGCCTTTTTTGACATGTCTTTTCAGAGGATGTTTGATTCATGTCTAGTGTCACAGCCAGTATACCTCAGCTTTAGCTGAAATTAGTTAAATAAACATTCTGTGACAATTGGCTTTAAGTTTTTCCTTCCCTTATCCCCTTACAAAACAACATGAAGTAATGCAACCTAATAACAAAGCAAAGGTGTCACCTCCCTGTTGCAGTGTATATGGGCTGATCCAACAGGAGGATCTCTCCAGCAAATGATTTCCCATCCCCATCTGTTACCTGCAGAGGAAATAAAGTTTAGAAGTGGCCCCAGCATCTGGCTGACAGATTGCAGTGCCATCTCCTCCAGGAGAAGGAGTTTCTCCTGGTGAAAAGAGAACTTATGTTAGTGTGAGAAAGCCGATTTGGAATTTTTGAAAGCTTCAGGAAAGGAGAGATTGGCTGTTCCTGGAGGCAATTCCTTTCCCAACAGGTATATGAGAGTATCAGAATATTTGGCATGAATCAGTGGCCTCCACACTGGGTGGCTAGGCAAGCTTGTACTGCTGCCTGTTCATTATCAGTGGAGAAGAGACCTTTGATCAGTAATTGCATACTTTTTTTGCTAGAGGGAGAAACAGTTTATGACCTTTAAAATTGCCTATTCCTGAAATATTTCTCCTTACAAAAGACTGCAGAGGAAATTACAATTCTGTTAATTTTTTTTCCCTACCATCTGAGTACAAAATGAAATTAATCTCTTAATGCATTAATGTGATACCTGAAAATAAATGTGAGATAAGATCTGGGACAAAACCAATGCTGCCTAAAAATGTGTGAAACTCTGATGGGCACACTAATATGAAAAAAAGTAATTTGTTTCAGATACTAGAGCTAAGCCAATGTGATTTTTATTCTTTTTTCTTTTCCATTCTTTCTGCCTCTAGAGAATATTTTATTCATTAAAAAACAGGGGTTTGCTAGGACCAATAAAATCAGTAAAAATCCCCCATGTCTGAAAAAGTGTTTTACTCGCTAAGCTGTTACATAAAAAGTTGGTAGTGCAAATACTGCTCTTACTTTCCTGAAAGGAAGGGAATGATACATTATCCATATTTAAAAGGACAATAGTTGCCTAGACCCAGAGACTTTACAGGTACTTTCAGTCCACCTGAGATACAGAGATACGTTCAAGAAACTTAATATTCAGGGTATAAATGGGATAGCAAATACATTTTTCTCCTCTGCATTACACCTCCCTCAACTCTGTGAATTCATCACAGGCAGAGACGTGCTCAGTGGTGTGGGAACACCCCAGATCAATCTCTGCAGGTCTGGTTCAGAGAAGACACTCAAGGTCATAGAAAAAGCCTGCAAAAAATCCAGACTCCTCATCTGCAGCATGAACTTCAGAAGTACCACAGCAGACTTGTTAAGACAGTAAGAAGTTGGAGTCCCTTTCGACCTCTTTCAGACCCACAACCATTTGAGATGCAGCTCCTCCTTCTCCCTGCATTCTTCTCTTAACCAGAGCCACAGGATGGATGTTTGCAGTGCTACACCCGCAAGAACTAAAGATCCATTTAATCTCCATGCTAAGAACCTAGTGCCTAAACCCTTTAATATATTATCTAAGCCCCTTAATAGCATACTTGCAAGAGAAATCATCAACTTAGGTAGCAATTCCTTGGAGGGCAGGTTTCAAAGTTACTTTTCTACCAGGTTAAGTAGCAACCCAGCATAGGGCTGAAATACTCTCATTTTAGGGTACCATAGGCTGTTTTTTCTTTAAGTCCTGCCCCCTTTCTAGGTATAAATGATGCTTTCCATCTATGCTTGGGCATGGCATGGCTCTTAGAATAGACCAAATTTACCAGTGCCTGTAGAATTCAGCAATGGCTGCTGGAGAACAACTGGTTTCTGTCATGTTTTAAATTCAGTGTTAGAAGGTAACTGCAAATAGCAGCCGTGTGCCTTCTGCTAAAAATCAATGGTCATTAACACTATTGATTGCATGTAAAGACGGTTTAAAAGAGTTTGCTGATTGCCCTCTTTTCCTAAAACTCTAATCACTGCTGGTCCCCTCACTTCTGCCACTTTGACAGCAGTCAGCAGCCTGTTAACATAGACACAAACTGCAGAAGAGGAGCTGAAAATACCATTTTCAACAGGACAGTACTCCTTCCTTACCCCCCAAAAGACTTTTCATTTCTATCTTCAACAGTTTCTGCTACTTGTCTGCAGTGTCTGCAGTTGAAGTCAGGTAATAAATTATAAATGCAGCTTCAGATACAAAACGTATTGCCCATCCAACAAGATTTGACAGGAACTTACTGGACATACTTTGATGGCTGCCTCCAGTTAAACTTGAGAGGGTTTTTCACCCACTGAAAAGCAAAGTGATACAGAAATATCTAACTTAGGAAAGACATAAGCCAGTAAGTCCACAGGCACACGGTGCCATGAAAACCCAGAGCAATGCAAGGTGCAGATCAGTTGAGAGTTAGGCCTGTGCTGAGCCAAAGCTAATGCTAGTTCTCAGACACACACCAGTTTATCTGTCCAATGTGATCTAAGTCAGAGTTTTATTCACCCAGGCTTCTTTCAGCCTCTGCCTTGCTGACATACTTTGGAAGTGGCCAAGGAGCTACT
Organism: Indicator indicator; assembly: GCF_027791375.1. NCBI lineage: Eukaryota > Metazoa > Chordata > Aves > Piciformes > Indicatoridae > Indicator > Indicator indicator. The sequence continues at coordinate 11,274,707 of NC_072010.1, forward strand.
ACTGCCAGAGTTCCATCTTCCTCCAGCAGATCTATCTCAAGATTTACAAAAGAGGATGGAGAACATAAGCCAACACCCTGCTCTCATTAAAGGATTACAGAAAAGCAGAATGGGAAGAAAGAAACATCTTCCTCAACATTTGCTGAAGAAATTGGTTTCTCTCCTAAAGCATAAATCCATGGAATCAAGGAATGTTTTGGGTTGGAAGCAACCTTGATAATCATTTGGTTCCAGCTCCCCTGCCTTGGTCAGGGACACCTCCTACTAGACCAGGTTGCTCAAGGCCCCATCCAACCTGGGTTTGAACATTATCAGGGTTGGATTCTCCATAAGTTTTCTGGGCAAACCATCCCAGTACCTCACCACCCTCATAAGTGGTGTTTCTCAAAATGTTTCCCAAAGTCTCCTATGAAATGCCAGCAGTTCTCTGAGCTCAAGAGAAGTCAGTAAAACAGAGCTTTGCACTTAATAGAAAAGCCATTTTGACTGATCAAATGTATTTCCATTAAAAGTGAAAATCTATTACCGAAGTTGATTACGATACTCATGCTTGAGCATATAAGAAGAAGGGAAATAAACAATGTAAGTCATTAATCATTTGTTTACAAATGCAGCCTCCCCAAAGGCTTAATTGTGCTTTGATGATAACAAATAAATATTCAGTAATGGCTCATTTGCACTGGCCCAAGCAGAAGGCAGCAATGACTAACAGCGGTTTAACAAAATGTCACACAGAGCTTTTCCTTCAAATCATGCCAAAGCCTGACAAAGTCAGGGTGGTGAAGTTTGTCTTATGTAAATTTAGATTTCCAGCCAGGTATCTTAGATTCCACTTAAAATTTATGGAGGAAAAAAACCCCAAAACTTTCATATCATGATTCTTCAAGCCTATTTTTAGTCATCTGCTTTAGCATCACATGCTGCACTCTGGCACAGCCCAGTTCCCTCTATAGCATAGAAAGGCAGTCTCATATGACCAGCCAGATGTGGATATCTAAGTGTGGTCAGATGAATTTCACTCTCATAGTCTTTGCATTGACTTATCTGTGGTAAACAATACATTCTAGCAGGGTTAACCAGTTTTGAAGACTACAGGCCTGAAAACACACATGGCCTCACAGTATTTCACACTGGAAATAAGCAGTGTCCTTTAGCCAAGCACAAGCTGTCTTGATGGAAGACATTCTCTCCTTACTGCACTTCTTAGTAAGAACAGCACTGCTGGTTTTGACATGTTGTATTTTTCCTGAACTTCCTGTTTGCTTTTGTTTTTCTTATTTCACAGAATCACAGAAACATTCAAGTTGGAAAAGACCCTCAGGATCACCAAGTCCAACTGACAACCCTACTCTGTGAAATTCACCCCTAAACCATATCCCCAAGCACCACATCCAAATGACCTTTGAACACATCCAGGGTTGGTGACTCAACTACCTCCCTGGGCAGCCCCTTCCAATGTCTGACCACTCTTTCCATGAAAAAATTTTCCTAATGTCCAATCTAAAGCTACCCAGTTGCAGCTTGAGGCCTTTGCCTTCTCACACCTTTTTTCTTTTTCCTCTATCTTTTTCAGAGTCTTAACTTCATTGTTATTATGTTTTCTGGTCCCCTTGTCTTATTACTTTTATGAAATGCCCTTATTTGCTGTTTTGTATCAACAATCTCTCTTTTTAATACATTTCTTAAATGCATACTTTCCAAAAACTTTGGGATAGAAAATCAGACCTAATTCTTCTTCCTCTGCAAAACACCTATTAAATGTGTTAATATACGTTGTATTTCTAAATGGCATAGTAGATAAACACAGCAGAAAATCCTTTACATTCAGACTGTTTCCCATGTAAAGGTAAAACCTTGCTGAAGGGAAAATAAATTATCACCTCTTTCACTTCTATCACTTAAATTTTCTTTCCTGGCTCATGTTCACACTTTCCTTAATTATTTTTGATGCAACCTAGCTCAGCCACTCAAAGCTCTTAGAAATCAAACCCACCTTGTTCAGTCTTCATCCTGTTTAAAGAACAGGGATCCAACTCAAGAATCAAGTTCAAAAATAGCTTTTAAATCTTCAGAATCTTGCATATTGACCCTAAGCATACCTTTGAAAAGTCCGACATCCTAATTGTTCCTTATCTGTTCTCTAATGCTTGCAAATTGCTTGCAAGACTTTGTAAAATCTGGAAATAACGTTTCACCTCTAGTGAGGTTAAAACCAATTAATAGTTTCTGTATGCAGTGCATCATGCAGAAGATTGAATTCAGCTAATTACAGCTGGGGACCTGGGCACCAAGACTCTGAGGACCTCTCCACACCATGCACTGTAGAAGACCCTCAAGCTAATTTCAGAAAGGTTTGCTAACAAGTCAGCAGAGCTCTACTGCTTCTGGGATAAATGCTGATGTTCTGTTTTGCCATGATGATGCAGGAGCTCACGCAGTGCCAGCTCAGACCTCTCCAACCAGCACACTGTGCTGTATGCTGAAAAACACAGCCCTGAGCTGTGGCCTTGGTGCTAATGTAATAAGAGCAGAGAACATCACAGGTTTCCTGCAGGTGGATGTCTGTCAAATATGCACTCAAGTATTTTCTAAAATGTTAAAACAATATCTCAAGAATTCTTTTAGGTCATTGCTAAAGAGGATCAGGGATCTATGCATTTACGTACTTGGAGCCTGACATAGAAAAGCGTTCAAGTGTTTGCGTCAAGCACTGAGTGTCTGACAAAATTCTCTCCCAGCAATTGCTTTGCTCTGCTGCTGGCTACAGCCTCCTTCAGCTCATTTTTAATGTGTGGACATAACAAAATCCAAGATAAACACTGAGAACTCTCAGCTTGTACAACCCCAAGCTCCCATCCAAGCCAGAAAGGCTGTTTAGCCCTCTTACCCTGGGGAATGCTATTCTTGTGGGCATTTGTGGGAGAACAGAGAGTATCTATGAAAGACTTCAGAACAAGAAAGAACAGCAGGCCGCTGATAACAGAAGAATGATCTGATGATAAGAGGAGCTGACTGCAGTAAACACCTTGAAGCGTAAGAGAGGACAACATTTACCTACTGGCTCCACCTGATACAGGAAGAAGGTAACAATGGACAGCTACATATCAAAGAAGAAACTCAATTAGCAAGAGGGGTAAAAACATGTCAGGTTACTGTTCAGCCTGCTCGATTTTTCCTATATAAACTGCTTGTTTGATACCAATAAACAGATTCCTGCTACACTTACTTGGGAGTCCATGCATGCTTTCCAAGCAGACCTACTCAGCCAAGCCAAATTACCTTCATCCAAAACCCTCCAGGAGTGTGTCCTTCATGCCTCTACCCAGAAATAGGACAAGAGCTGGTGACAGGAAGGAATTGTTCATAAATCTCCCATCTGATTTTCAACACACTTCACCTCACTACCCATTTGAGTACCTGTGCAACCCAGATGAGAGGACTTTGTGGTCAGACCCTGAGTACTTGCTGCTCTTGCCAGTCTCTTCACATAAAACACTTTCATTTGGGTGTAGTGCTCAGCCCTGGCAGAACACAACCTGCAAAGCAACAGCTAGCAGAACAGCAACCTTCTGGACCCTGGTGTAAGAAATAGTGTAATTAGAGAGGAGGGAAATGAAAAAAATCCACCTCCACTGTGAGCAGCATTTGCCCAAGTTCTAACTGAAAACTTGTTGTTTCTGGACACGGGGTGTTTGAATAGTAAAACATAGTTTCTGGCCACAGCATTGAGACACTTACATTAAACCCATGGTAAAATTATAGAATCATAGAATGGTCCAGGCCAGTAGGGACCTCCAAAGGTCATCTAGTTGGAGCTCCCCACAGCCAGCAAGGACATCCCCAACTAGATCAGGTTGCCCAGGGCCTCATTGAGCCTCACCTTGAATATCTCCAGGGAAAGGGCCTCAACCACCTCCCTGGGCAACCTGTTCCAGTGTTCCACCACCCTCATAGTGAAGAACTTCTTCCTGATAACCAATCTAAATCTACCCTTCTCTAGTTTGAAGCCAATATAGCTTTGAATCCTGCACAAAGCATGAGAATATTGCAAAATATCTTTAATTCAAAAATATGGAAGAGCACTGCTGGAAACAAAGCAAGTGGATTTCACCTCTCTTGGTACCTGAAAAGGCTCAGTCTGACTTGTGTTACCTTCCAGTTGGATTCATAAGCTTCCAGGCAAGTCTGCAGCTGCAGGCTTTGCTTTTCCATGTAAGAGTGCATCCTAGTTCATGTATACTTGCTGATCCCTGACATATTACTGTCTGACCATTTTTTTAAATCTTCTAATGAAGTTTTTAAATTATGCCAATTTAATGATGCCAACCTTGTCCCCATGTAACTCGTGCTGTTGTTTCAATCCCGTTACAGTTAAATATCTTTTCCTAATAGCTCACCTCAATTCATCCAACTTAATATCAAACCAATTCTTTCTCACTCTGTCCCATGGTGGGCATGGTAAACTAAACACTGCCTTCCCTATTATAAACTTCATTACAGAATCACAGAATCACAGAAACATTCAGGTTGGAAAAGACCCTCAGGATCACCAAATCCAACCGATAACCCTACCCTGCAAAGTTCGCCCCTAAACCATATCCCCAAGCACCACATCCAAACAACCTTTAAACACATCCAGGGTTGGTGACTCAACCACCTCCCTGGGCAGCACATTCCAATGCCTGCCACTTTTTCTGTGAATTTTTTTTTCCTTTAGGCCATTCCCTCTTGTTCTATCACTAATTGCCAGTGAGAAGAGACCAGCACCAACCTCTCTACTACATCCTTTCAGATAGTTGTACAGAGCAATGAGGTCTCCCCTCAGCCTCCTCTTTTCCAAACTAAACAGCCCCAGCTCCTTCAGTCACTCCTCATATGACTGATTTTCCAGGCTCTTCACCACTTCCTTGCCCTCCTCTTCACTCTCTCCAGCAGCTCCACGTCTCTCCTGTATTGAGGTGCCCCAAAGTGGACACAATACTCAAGGTGTGGCCTCACCAGAGCTGAGTACAAGGGGACAATCACCTCCCTACTCCTGCTGGACACAGCATTTCCGATACAAGTCAGGATGCCATTGGCTTTCTTGGCCAGCTGGGCACACTGCTTGCTCATATTCAGTTGTTTGTCCATTAGAACCCCCAGGTCCCTTTCTGCCAGACAGCTTTCCAGCCACACTTCCCCAAGCCTGTAGTGTTGCTTGGGGTTGTTGTTACAACCCACACCATCGAAATTCATTGTATGGCATTGCAATGTCTTTTCTGGAATAAGCAGGGCAAACTGCACTTCTGCTTTCTACATCTGTTGTTACTGGTATTGTTTTCCTGCTGACTTTTGGCTATGTATATATTTGTTTCTAAAAATGCACATCAGTACATTAAAAATATGACATCAAATGAGACCACACTGAGGCCAAATCTACCTGGATAAAGACGACATCAGCTGCAGGTCATGTATGTAGCATCCAAGGAGAGCATATAACTGTCACATTCTCTAACCATGTTAACTTATCTCATGCTGCCCCCAGATCCTTTTCTTCTGGCTTAAGGCTTCACTGCCTTCCCAGTTCTTTTCTGTGTATTTTATTTCCTATTTGCCCACGTATTTACTGAATATTCTCTTCTTAATTTAATTTCATATCAATGATTTCAGACTATTTCTCTAGTGAAAAGATGTGGGAATTCTAACCTTGTTCCCAATAGTGCCTACAGCCATTCCTGGGCAAGTGTCAATTGCAAATTCAAATTATCTCCTTACACCACTTGAAAATAAAATTATTCAAATTCTGAAAATACGTCATATTGTCCTTAGACTTCTTAATGCTAACAGCTATTACAGAGTGCTATAATATCATAAATTAGACCATATTGCCCTCTACCCTCTCTGAAGATAAAATACCTAATATTAATAATGGCTTCCTTATCAACTAGGCCAATTACACCAAAAGAGAGGAAATTAGCTTGACAAATTGCTATTGACAAAACTATTCTGGCACTCTCTTATCTCCCTTCTGGAAGATTTTCAAATTTATTGTTTAATCATTTGTACTGATGTCTGTCAGTATCTGAAATAAGCCTGATTGGGTCATTATTCCTGAGGTCCTTTTTTTTTAAGACAAGGTTTCGTTTTCTCCAGTACTTATCTATCTTTCATAGCTTCTCAAAAGTAATCATTAAATGTTCTAAGATAGCTTCAGCAATCAGCAAAACACAGATTTTACAGATTAAGTTGTCCAACAGATTTTACAGCTTGATTTAGTATGTTTAACCTGTCTCATCGATCCTGGTCTTTTGCTAGTCTGGGCTCTGTTCTGAACTTCACTTTGTTTATGGGGTTAAGGATTTAGTTGCAATCAATTTATTTTTTTCCCTGAAAACTGAAGCACATGGCATCTTGAATGTTTCAACCTCCACTGTATTTTTTTCACATTCGTGTCATCTACTAAATCAAGGGAACCTCTAGAGCTTCCATCTCTGATTTTGGCTCCTCCTGTCAGTCTAATTTGCCTTATTTTGATTAAGACTTACAGGGAAACTGGTGATTGAATCAGAGCAACAGTAGCATCAGCCATCTGATATTCAGTCCCTCATCGTCAATCAAGCACACCATTTCTGTTTGCACCCACACTGGAGCTAATGTCATTTCCCAACACCTCCATCCAGGTCAAGGTCTAAAGGTTAATTCTGCAGTTGCTTTATAACAGCTCTTTAAAGTATGGAGAGATGGATGCATGGATGGAGTCATAGACTAAAAAAATCAATCTTTTGGTCTCTGAATGAGTTCAGAGGAAATGATTGCTTAATATTACAAGAGTATTTTCATCTATTTTAGCATTTCACAACAAAATGTTGCAGTGTCCTCAGTACTATCACTAAGATGTTCAGATTCCCCAAAAGATACAGATGAGGTAAAAAGCTGAGAAAGATGAGGTGAAAAGCAGTGGATAGGCTTTTCAAGGAAAAGAAGTACTGCTTTCTCTAAAGCAGAGGCAGTGGCTGCTCACAGTGAGAAATCATTACCCATCTGAAATAAATAATTTAGAAATTCTCCCTCTATATAACTTTGATTAAGTTTATTTCGAAAGATGAGAGAAATGTTGCTAGGACACCAACAGCCTAGAATTAAGATGATGTCAGAAAAAAGACAAAACATGCAGCAGAAGTAGCATTCTGGTACGGTGGTAATTTCTCACTTCCCATATGCAGTCTGGGAGCCACAACCTGGAGCTTTCTGAAAATTGTTCAGAGTAATAAATAAAAATAATTTTGCTTGCAGCACCTGCTGCTGTAATTTGGAAGGAGACTCTGTATCTTCCAGCAGCAGATGGCCCTTCCACTGCTTCATAGTTTGTTGGTAAACCTTTGACCTTCCTGAAGTTTTTTCGATAATCCAGTTAAGACTGAAGCAGAAAAAACCCAAGGCTCACAAAGAAGTTTAATCCCTCCTAATAACATAGTTTTGTGGCATTTGCAATCCTTCTGTTGTTACTTTTTCTCACCAAACTCTTTGCTTCCAAGGACTTTATAGGAGTTATTTAACCATTGTTCAATTGCTGCAAAGGATCTGAATTACAAATGTGCTGGAGCTATTCTTCTTTCCCACCCATGCAATGTGTGTTCTTGAGTGCTGATCTAACTGGTGTGGTTCCATGAGCCTTTGTCAACTTTTCACAAAGAGTGCTGCCTTCCCAGCTGGAAAAGTACTCACCTCCAGTGAGGAAACACTGAGATGTTTTTGATGACAGCCACCTTCAAGTCAGTGAAAACAGTCTAAACCAAGCACATAGCATCTCTTCCCTACTTGCCAAATACAGAAAACAAGTAGGGAAAGACTTTTGGAGGGCATCAACTTATACATCAAGAAGACATGGGGGGTAAGATAAGTAAGGTGAATGTTCCAGTGTTTTTATTTCCTCTCACCATTGGTTGCATAATGATCCCAAGCATCTTGCTTAAACTTGGTAGTTATTTTCTGATCGCCAAAGTTAGGTGGGGTGAATGCCAAACCTGCTCTAGCCATCACCAGAGTCAACAGCAGACTTTCCGCTGACTTCTGCTAACAACAGATTGGCCAAATCTTGCATCAGTTTGACACTTTGTGCAGAAAGTTTATGAGCAGTGTTCGGATAACCTAAATACTGCAGGAGCTGTTCAATATCTTGCAGGAGTGGCTCAGTGCCAGGGTGCAGCAGCAACAGGGAACGGCAACTGCTGATTTGCTCTTTTGACTCCACTGTTCTCCCACATTGTTCTCTCAGCACAAAAACTCCTGGAATCACAAATATAAATACATTTATTTCTTCATTTTTACATTGAATAATTATATGTTCCTTTAAAACTCATCAGTGAAGGCCTTCAGTCTGAGCCATGTACATTTGGCTATTGTGTAAAAAGCTTTGTATTGTGAGCCATGTATACTTTCCAGATTAGCATTTCTCTCTGTCAGAACTGAAGATTTAGGCATTCCCACAGACATTTCTCATTCTTGTACAGTGCAAAGTAGAATTGCTCTTGCCTAACTTTGTGCCTATGCTCACGGTGGTCTGCACTCTTCTTATACTAGAGAGAAACAGGCATCTCCACAGTGTTGTCTTACCCATGGGTTTCATCATCTACTTTTTGAAGGGCCTGTGTCTCTCCACTGATTACAAAGAGAAACTACTGATTTATTTTCAGATGGTTGCCATTAAATAAGATAAAAATAGCTATAAGCAGTTTCCCTGTTTCCTATACCAGAGTGCCAGACTTTGTTGAACTTATCTTAACTAACTCGTCATGGAATCATAGAATGGCTTAGGTTGGAAGAGACCTCAGAGGTCATCTACTCCATCCTTCTCGCCATGGGCAGGGACACCTTCAAGCTAGACTCAGCTACTAAAGGCCTCATCCAACCTGGCCTTGAACACCCCCAGGGAGGAGGCATCCACAACCTCCCTGGGAAACCTATTCCAGAGTCCCACTACCCTCGTACAGAAGAAATTCTTTCTAATATCCAATCTAAACCTACTCTCCCTCAGCTTAAGACCATTCCCCTTTGCCCCATTGCCAGACAGCCTTATGAGAAATCCCTCTTCAGCCTTCCTGTACTTGCCTACAGATATTGGAAGGCACCTATAAGGCCCTTCTGGAGTCTTCTCTTCTCTAGCCTGAACAACCCCAGTTCCCTCAGCCTATCCTCACAGCAGAAGTGTTTCAGCCCTTGGATCACCTTTGTGGCCCTCCTCTGGACTTGCTCCAACAGCTCTGTGTTCTTCTTATGATGGGGACACCAGAACCGGACACGGTGATAATCCCAGGCAGTGACAATCTTTTTTTTCTCTGTGGAGTATCCCTTCCATGTCCCAAACTGGAGAGAAAGCTGGAAACATATATGTTGTGTCAACTGCTATGCCTTCTCACGCTACTTCTACTGCATGGCAAACAATATCACTGCAGAGCAGGAATGAGATTTACCTTGAAAACAGTGTGCACAGAGAATTACTTCTTCTAATAAAGGACTAAAAGCAAGGAGATATCTGAGATCCTGCTCAAGTTATGAGAAACTATCAATGTCTGATCTGTATACTTTTAATTTTTTTTTTCCACAAATTGAATGTTACATTTCACAAGGGAAAAATCAGGATGCACTGATTAGAGCACCAGTGTCATATTAATAGTAACTACAGCACAAAAGCAGCAGTTTCCAGCATTACGTTTCCTTGATGTAGATTAAGAGAAATTATTTATGAGACAATGGAAAAAATTATGTAGGAGGGTGAATCACATTGGAAGAATAGGAAAAAATGGAAGTGGGGGCAGAGTTTCTTGAGTATGCTGTGTCATCACCAATGAAAACTAATTTGCTATATAAATGGAATACTATTAACTCCTGCTTGGTGGGACATAATGCATGGTGGAGGAGGGAACATTTCAGTCAAATGGAATGACAGCAATTTTTGGAGAAAGAGAATAGTTCTTATTGCATTTTTTCTGGAAGGGAACTCATTGACATCTTTACATTTAATTCTGATTTGTAGCCAATTAATCATAGAATCATAGAATCAGTCAGGGTTGGAAGGGACCACAAGGATCATCTAGTTCCAACCCCCCTGCCATGGGCAGAGACACCTCACACTACATCAGGCTGGCCAGAGCCTCATCCAGCCTGGCCTTAAATACCTCCAGGCATGGGGCCTCAACCACCTCCCTGGACAACCCATTCCAGGCTCTCACCACTCTCATGGGGAAGAACTTCTTCCTCACGTCCAGCCTGAATCTCCCCACTTCCAGCTTTATTCCATTCCTCCCAGTCCTGTCACTACCTGAGATCCTAAAAAGTCCCTCCCCAGCTTTCTTGTAGGCCCCCTTCAGATACTGGAAGGCCAATATACGCATGTGCACAACTGCAGCCAAACTTCTTTTGCTGTTAGCACTGCACAGCCTAATTCCCTAAGACTGAACACAGGCAAACACAGAGAGAGTGCAAGTTCTCCAGAGGAGGATTACAAACTTTTAGTGAGGACACAGTTTATTTGTTAATATTTTAGTTAATGATAGGTCTTTTTTGTCTTTCTTTTGTCTGAAGTCTTATGATTATATTATCCATATTCCTCTTGCTCTGAAACAGGAATAAGGAATGCTCTAGAAAACTCTCTACTGCAGGGATACAAGCCTTTACTAAATCAGAACTAACTTATCTATGATTTCTAAGAGGGGGAGTTGGCTATGCATGTTACACAAGAGTGACTCACACTGGATTTTTACGCAGGCTTTTAACAGGAAAAGCCTTCCTGGGTCATCCTCTCTCTTTACTTTTTCAGTCTTCCCTCTCTCTTTCCCTAGGGAGACCATTTCTTCTATAAGCAGAGATTGAAAAACATACTCATTCACCTCAAAGCCAGGGAATTAAAAAAAAAGCATTATTGCACCATAGAAGTCAATGTTAAGGGCTTAGCCCAGAGACAAAAAAGTGACACTACTTACACGAACACTCCAGTTTTCATGTGCACTTTGTTTCCTCTTGGGGCTGACAGTGTATCTGTCTGCCTGCTGTTCCCACAAGAGTGGAAAGCGACCTGGGCTCTCTGTGCTCTTTCATAGCAACTTCTACACCATTCTTTAAAAAACCTTTCCTAGCATCTGATCTGAATCAATATATGCAACTGGGTAGCACTTTGCAAAACCTACAGTGATTCTATGAAACCTTACAGGATTTCTTTCTCATTTCTGGGGCACAAAGTGTTCATGAGATGTAACTCAAAAAAAAAAAAAATCCTCAAATTGTCCAGTTTTCTGATTACAACATGGCTCTGAGCTGTGTAACTCATGTCTGTGTTGAAATTCAGCTAAATAAACCCACAGGTCACCCAAGCCACATTTCCCTTTACACCAGGCTGGATCTCCAAGAGCAATGCTGAGAGCAGCCCCAAAGCTGAACTCTCTCACCATGGGCCCAGGACCAGATTCCCATGTCTTGTTTCCCATCCTGGTCCTTGCTGCTCATCACATTGTTTCCACATCCTCCTCCTCAAATTGTAATGACATTTAGACTCCAAAACTACAAAAATGTCTTCCAAACTTGAATTAAATCCAGACTAGTGGTGTTTCAGTAAATGAAACCACGCTTGCTTTAATGCAAGACACTTCTTTGAGAAGCTGCACATTAATCTCAGGACTTCTGACAATCTCTCTTCTTCATCCCATGTTTGCATAACTACTTCAGAAGGTGGCTGGACAGATGACCTGAGCTCAGGAGAAGGAAACTACTTGGAACCTTCTTAGCCCTTTCTGAAGAGGACAGTTGTTTGTAGACCATTAAAAAAAAGAGATAATAGGCATAAATATATGTTAAATTAACTTTTAAGCTGCTAAAACACAGAGTTAAAAAAAAAAGTTTAATTTTGTCTCTGTAAAATATAAATAATTATGCTACAGGGCTTACATCTATGAGTTGATACCTCTTGCCATCAAGTCACTGTGTGGAAATGTAACCCTAATTCTCAGAAAATCAGCCAATTCCATAACAAGCTAACAATAAGGTTTAAGCTTTCAATATCTGCTGGTCTCTGGCCTTTGCATCAAGGGGAATATTTCAAAGGTGCTCCAGAACTTTGTGCTGAAAACATCTCCACTCTTGTATAAATGCCTTCTGGGCTTTAACCAATCAGTAGAAGAAAGATCATCAACATTCTGTTCTGCCTATGTGAATCTAATGGAATAATCCAATTATTTTTAATTCACGTCTACAGCCCAGAGAATTCTCTGACAAGTTTCTCCAAGTTTTCTTCTGATTTTGTGGTAATAAGATCAAAGACCCTGCTGAAGGGTCATTATCGACACAAGTAGTCCTTTTATTTTCAAAACCAAGTTAAAGACAATGCAGTGCTATATACATATATCTGCTCAATGTTCCTTAAGTCTTTTTTGTTGTTGTTGTTGTTGTTGTCTGCAAATATATTTTTCTATTTTATAGCCTATATATTCTCTCTCTTTCCAGATGAAAGACTACAAAAGCAAACAGAGTCTGGAGTGAGGCCCAAGAACAATAAAAATCACCAAGTAAACAAACTTAATCCACCTCATCCCACCAGTTATCACAGTTTGTGCTGACTATGTGAACAGGTTCCTCCATGAAGAATAAATCCAGTGAACCTTGAGAGTATATAGAACTGTGTTTAATGATGTTTACAGCTCCTTATTTACTTCCCTCCTTTAGCAAAACTCCTCAGCCATTTCCTAGAAAAAAAAAAGGGGTAAAAGCTGATGCAAGATGTGGCTGCTTTTAAGGTTTGGGAGCCAGCACGCTCCATGGGACAGTATAATAAAATGATCAGATTACAGTCACGCAGGATTACAGTATCCCAGTATCACAGTATACCAGAGGTTGGAAGGGACCTCAAGAGATCATCAGGTCCAACCCCCCTGCCAGAGCAGGATCACTTAGGGTAGTCTGCACAGGAATGCATCCAGGTGGGTTTTGAAAGTCTCTAGAGAAGGAGACTACACAGCCCCTCTTGGGAGCCTGTTCTAGGGCTCCATCACCCTCACTGTAAAGAAGTTTCTCCTCATGTTGAGGTGAAATCTTCTATGTTCAAGTTTGAACTCATTGTTCCTTGTCTTATCACTGTGAACCACCAAAAAGAGCCTGGCCCCCTCCACTTGACACCCACCCCTCACATATTTATAGACATTGATCAGATCCCCTCTCAGTCTTCTCTTCTCAAGACTAAACAGCCCCAGGGATCTCAGTCTCTCTTCATAGGGGAGATGCTCAAGTCCCCTAATCATCCTCGTGGCTCTTCATTGGATTCTCTCCAGCAGGTCTCTGTCTCTCTTGAACTGGGGAGCCCAAAACTGGACACAGTATTCCAGGTGTGGTCTCACCAGGGCAGAGTAGAGAGGGAGAAGAACTTCCCTGGACCTGCTGGACACACCTTTCTTGATACATCCCAGGATCCCATTGGCTCTCTTGGCCACAAGAGCACATTGTTGTTCCATGGAGAACTTGCTGTCCACCAGCACTCCAAGGTCTTTCTCTGGGGAGCTGCTTTCCAGCAGGGCAGCCCCTAACCTGTCCTGGTGCCTGTTGTTATTTCTCCCCAGATGTAGGACCCTGCACTTGTCCTTATTAAACTTCATTTGGTTTGCCTGCACCCAGCTCTGCAGCCTGTCCAGGTCACGTTGGATGGCTGCACAGCCTGACAGGTGTCAGCCAACCCCTCCAGTTTTGTATCATCAGGGAACTTGCTGAGGGTACTCTCAATGCCCTCATCCAGGTCCTTGATAAAGATATTGAACAAAACTGGACCCAGTACTGATCCCTGGGGGACACCACTTGCCACAGGCCTCCAAGTGCCACTGACGATGACCCTCTGAACTCTGTTGTGGAGCCAGTCTGCAATCCACCTCACTGAGCAGCCATCTGTGGCACATCTCCTCAGCTTTTCTATGAGGATGTTATGGGAGACAGATTCAAAAGCTTTACTGAAGTCAAGATAATGATATCCATTAGTTTGAAAGCCTTTCCCAGAGACAGAGTTTTGACAAAACTTTAAAGACTATCTTTGACACAATTTCCAAGATGATAGCTCTGCCCTCTCCAAGACTGGTGAATTGGCCAGAAGGTGTCAATGTCAGGTCATATCACAGGCAAAGATCCACATATGCAACTATACAATTCAGTGCCTTGTCAGGCTAAAAATCTAAAATTTTACAGAAAATGTCACCAGGCAGAAAATAGCACAGTCTATATGGAAACTTTTCAGTGAGATAACAGAGATTTGATTTATCTATGAAAGAGAAAATTAATGAGAATTCAGGTGTGCTTGTTTCATGCTTCCTTGAGGAATGGGTGCAAAGGATTCCCTCTGTAATACATAAATGCCATATCAAGGCACGAAGATTAGAGACTGAAGCTTGGACTACAAGGCCAGAAATAAAATGCATTTTTCAAGATCTGAGGGACAACTTAGTCAAGCAATTGATATGACAATCAGAGTAGAAGCAGTGCTAAAAAGGCAAAGTCTCTATCATTGCTTTAAAACAATAATAAGTACCATTACAAAAATACTTTATACTCCACCCCAAAGCCAACTGCAAGAATTATTTGGTATTCAAGACCTGTGATTCTGTGAGCTTCCATGTTATGTCAAACATTCATTTTGACTATCATAAGGCTGTATTTTGGCCTTAGCACCCAGTGATACACAAACCAGAAATACATATTATTTCCATCAAAGAGCTCCTATCCAGTGGCTCCTGTGCCATTTCATTTGCATGCAGGTCTTGAAATGGGGCAAATACAACACTGAGTTATCCTAGTTTGACCCTGTAGCAGCTCAAAATCACCTACAGTGACCATGATCTAAGAATCTCTAAGCATCTTGAGAACTCTCTTTACTGACCAAGGAACCTAAGGCACAAAGGATACAGAGAATCCTCCAGTAGATCAGTAGGAGAATCAAGGGTTGAAACATACTTCAAGCTCCTTCGTTGCTACCTTTTTCCTGGAAGAGAACCTTAACTTCCTGGAAAGAACTTAAACCTTCTGTCCCCTATGGTAGTGGCTTTCTGAGACCACTAAACAGTGTTTGTACCATACAGGTCCATGCAGCAATGCACCCTTCTATCAGCAGTAGCATCCAGTAACCCTGCCCAGGGCTGCCTCTTGCCAGCATCTTCACCTGTGCCTCAAATTCTCCTGGCCTGGATCTTTGTTCAGACCATTCAGAGCTGCTCACTGCCCAGTCGGCCTGTCACAGCTGAAGATCAGCATTAGATGTGAAACCATGCAACTTTTTAATCAATGAGCTAGAAGTAAATATAAAATCACTGTAAGTCTTGTAGAGCTGATGAAGGAAAAAATGGCAGTGTAAAAAATAGTAACAGAGACACAGCATCCTTCAGAGCAAGATGGTGTTAAGGAAGTGATTTCACTTAAACAAGTGCAAGTTCATTTTCCTGAGGGAAAAGAAATGCAATAGCTATGTACCAAGGGGAAACAGTAAGATCTGTGTGGGTTATAGGGCACTGGCAGTTCAGTGTGAGCACACACTGCAAATATGTTGTGAAAGACTATGAAAATGAAAGACCACAGATGGTTATTCTTCAGTGAGAGACTTGAGAATTCAATCTGTTTTCCCAGATAATCCATAAATTATCTCATACAAATGCTGGAATACTTTTATAAGAGTGTTCTAAATCCAGAATGGGACTTTAACCTGGTGGGGAACACTTATTTCTTACTATTTATTTATTATTTACTAATTATTTATTAATTATTTATCAATTGTTTATTATTATTAAGTATGTATTTATTACTCCTATTTATTTATTTATAACTGCCTGGAAGCAATGAGGGAGACTAAACTCAAGCAAAATACCACAGGAAGTGTTGGCATTTCAGTCCCTTGATGTGCTGACAGAATGATCTGAAACTGTTTTGTTCAAGGGTTAATGTTACTGGATGGCAAGTAACAGTCTGCAAAGCACTGGGCTCAGATTTGGTGATCTCTTGATGCTTTTGTCATCTTTAATCTCTATGAAGATGTGAACATTGTTGCCTTCACACTTTCACAGATACTCCTTTTCTTGTTTCAGCCTCTAGCAAAACTGAGAAGGAATTCAACACTTTTTGCCTAGATTTACTCAAAGCAGTCCCTGTTGCTATTAATACACATTCATTTCAGCTCTGACAGAGCAGAAGAAGTCTTAGTTCCTTCCCCTTACTCCTGGGCTATATCCCTTTTCCTCTTTTTTGCAAATGTCAGGTAAACTCTGCAAGAAGTGAAACCAGCAAAGTAGAAGTGTATTTTCTATAATTCTACAGCATTTTGCAAAAACATATTCTACTTTTTTTTTGTCTTATATTGCCTGGAAGGCTGTGGGAAAACAATGGAAGAATGGCAAGGAGGATTGTAAATACACTTAAGTGTTTTGCAGTTGGGAGTGTTGAAAAATGCATGTATCATTCTAACTGTAGTCTATCCATGTGTGTTTGACATGTAAAACGTCTGTGTTCAGATAAGAAAGGTCTGTGATAGACTTAGAGGCACCTAATGAACCTTGCTGGAAGTTCATGCCCTGCTGTGGGCTAGATGAAAGTACAGTGATAAACTATGCTTGCAAGAATCCCTGAGCTATAGGCACCAAGAGCAGGCTGGGCATTCCTCTAGCAAGGACTGAGCTCCATGGTGCCTGCATTCCTACCTGAGAGCCTCTGCCCCAGTGCTGCTTCAGGGATCCCCTGGTTCGTGAGGTAATGAAAATAGATTTAGTGTTTGTATTGCATTTGTGGTTCACAGGTGCAGAGATTGCATCGGGTTGGAAGGGACCCTCAAAGGCCATCTTGTCCTTCCCCACTGCAGTGAGCAGGGACACCTCCAACTAGATCAGGCTGCCCAGGGCCACATCAAGTCTGATCTTGAATGTCTCCACGCATAGGGTCTCAACCACATCCCTGGGCAACCTGTTCCAGTATTTTACCTCTCTCATTGTAAACAACTTCTTCCTTATGTCCATCTCAAATCTACCCTGCTCCAGTTTAAAACCACTGCCATTTGTCCTGTTGCTACAAGCCCCTCTAAACAGTCCATCCCCAGTCTTCCTGTAGGTCCCTTTCAGATACTGAAAGGTAACTATACAGCCTCCCTGGAGCCTCCTCTTCTCCAGGCTGAAAAGTCCCAAATCTTTCAGCCTGTCTTTAGAGGAGGTGGTCCAATCTTCTGATCACCTTTGTGGCCCTCACCTGGACCCGATCCAGCAGGTTTATGTCCCTCTTGTGTTGGGAATCCCACAGCTGGACACATTACTCCAAGCAAGATCTCACCAGAGCGGAGTAGAGCAGCAGAATTATCTCCCTTGACCTGCTGGCCATACTTCTTTTGAGCAGTCCAGGATGTCACTATCCCGAACCGCATTATTTCTTGTAGATACTTATGCTGCCTCTATATGTATTATAAGTCCAATAAAAACTGATTTAATAGAAAAGTTTTTTTAAAGTGATGAGATTTGTGAGCTGTAGGTAACACAGTTATTAGAGGAAAGTTTGAATGCATTTACTTTTATCAGGCTCCAATTAAATACACCATTTAAAAGACAGATGATAACAGCAGCATTCAGGCTGAGGGAGATTAGCTAGAGAAAAGGGGGCAAAGAAGTTTCAGCTCAAAAGAGAAATGTTTTCCCAATGAACAATTCAACCAGCCTTAATCTGCTGAGAAAAAGAGGCATTGGACTGGATATGAGCTTCCAAACTCCCAGCTTCCAGATATTTATGACTGGACTAGACAAAGCTGAGGTTTAGCACCAGTTAATTGCCGACATGGATGAGCTAGATGCCTTATGTGTCTTCTGTTTGTGCTTTCAAATTGCATTTGAATACACTTTAATAAGCTCATCAAACTAGTCCTGAGCTTGGGGGTTCTACCCTAACCCTGAGCAATCCTGCCAAAGGCAAGAGCTACCAGAGTTACTGCTGCTGCAGTGGTAGGGAGGAAAGCAGCACAACATTTCCGAAAGAGCAAGTAGTGGGAGGTATGACAAAGGTGTACATCAACAGTACATTTGGTGAAAACAGGGAAAGAGAGGATTAAAGCAAGACAAAAATCCAGCATATCAAGAGCAGACCTGTGCAGATCTTTTTTGGAGCCACTTGACTGTGCAGGGTCATAGACCAATTTCTCCACACCCGGGGCAGCACAAAACCCCTCAAGTGCCTGCAAATTTCTCCAAAGTGATAAATAGAGCCCAGAAAATGGCAAAGCTAAACAGAAAATATATCTCCATGGTGAAATAAAGAAAGAGGAGGTTTTGCCAAAACAGTATTCACTTACATGTTGTCCCCTAAATCAGCCTGTGTTCTAACTATGTACATACTGAGCTCCAAAAATAAGATTTAATCCATGTTTGGGCTTTGCACTGAATTGGAAACAGGAGGAAATTCTACCTAGACAGAGAAAACAGAACTCAAGGCCTCTGGAGAGCACATAGAACAGATGGAAGGCAGCATACCAGTCACACCATCAGGGAACTGTTTCCAAGCTTAATGTTCAGCTGCACGATCCATGCCCAGTAACTGGACTTACTGGGAACCCTGCTTGTTCCTGTGATATTCCTTAGCCTTCTCTTTGTTTTCTGGGCAGGAATTACTTTTTGCCAGGCAGTTTATGCAAAAGTGGCCTCAGTGTGTAGTGAATCTCAATCCATATCCTAAACATTCATAGTAAAGCATAGTAAAGTGTTTATTTCTTGCCAGAACCAGCCTCATGGAAAGCCAGCCTCTGAGGACACAGTGAGTTCATTTACATAGTTATCACTTGTAGATAACTGTAAAATAAATGAAAATTAAACTCACCTCTAGGTAATAAACTTTACTTTCTCAAAATTAGTAGCTTAGGGGACCATAAATATTTACAACAAAGAAAGAAGAAAAATGGGAGGAAAAAAAGTCAGATAGAACTCATAATATGCTCCTTTAGAATATTAGATCATAGGCAGCATAACTGACTGTGAAATTTAGTCTTTTCTACCTTTAGATATTACCTTTCAGTTCCAGAGTCATCTCTCTTTGGCTCCCCAGAACAGAAAGCCCAAGATACGTGAAGTTACAAAGCCCAGAAGATTTTTCTGTCTTCCAGCATTTGGCCAGTACATCAGGATCTGAAGTGTCCTCCAATGTGCTAAAAGAGAGGGGTTTTGGGTTAAAATGTTTTGAAGCACACATGATCTAAACAAAGCACCTACTTATTCATGTACCCATGGCATTCACTGCCACAAAACAAGAATAAAAGTCCCGAGACTCCTAGCTAGGGCTATAAAAAGCAACACAGCCACTGGAAAGGCATGTTTAAGACAAGCAAACATCAGATGATGATTCCTCAAGATGATCTGGCAGAAAAGATTTGTTTCCTAATGCATGTATATGCACCTGCCATGTGTTTTGTGCATCAGCAAGAAGGAAAGAGGGAAGGACAGGCCAATACGTGCAGGTGTTTGTCCAATACATGCTTGAAGCCCCCTTGCAACACAAGTTGAAGGACTCCTAAATACTTCAAGACTATAGTTAATCTAGGAGCTCTTCATATGGCTGCAGAGAACGGTGATTATTCATGAATTAAGCAAGTAAGAGTGAAGCTACATTTGCAGATGAGCTAGTCAAAGAAGCATAGATGAATATTAGCCTCTGCTCGTTATAAATCCAACAGGCTGCCAATGACAGTACAATCCCATTTCACTAACAAAGTTTAGGAAAAATGCAAGAGAGTCTTTCAAAAACACTGGGGAATGCTCAGGGTCCTCAGTTAGCAGTTCCCAGGCCTAGGAACTGAAGCATCAACCAACAAAATTTGTGGCTGACCTCCCTGCTGAAGTCACAACCTAGCAAAAAAAGCACGGGGGGGTAGTGAGATAATGAATGTGAGAGACAGTTGAGTAGGGTAAAAGTTCTCATCTTATTGGCAAATCAAAGATGCACTACAAGCTGTTGCTTGCAGCTATTATGTATGTGGGCATCAGGCACAGGGTCTCATGGCTCATTGGGGTCTGTCAAAACAACAGAGAGCTCATCAGGAATTTACTGTGTCTGTAACCATTGTGCCTGCGTTCAGAAAGGACACAGATCCCCTGGCTGGCTGCAGGCTGTGGTGCCACTGTTGCATGTGATCTTTGAGACACCATTGTTAGTGGGATCTATGGCACCACTGTACAAAGCTACATCTGTCTCAGGAAACCTTCCAATGAATTTTCTTGCTTCCTACCTGAAGGAATAAGCACAACAACAACTGAACACACCTTGTTTCATTTCTTAGCTAACCGTACTGAACACAGGCATGTTTTCTTATTAGCATCACTGTCAGCCCAGTTCTTAAACTCCCTCTGATTCTCTTCTTTTAAAATCAGCTGTGCCAACTGGATTCAACAAAACAAGTGGAAATTTGAGATTCTGGAATACATTTAATTCAGATGTGCATTATGATATATTGGTGTTTTGAACAAGCAAAACAGAGCATAAATAACAGCCCACAGCATGATGATAAGCAGCATGACTTATTAGTCTAAAACAGAAAGCCAGGAACAGAGCAAGACTTGCCCTCTGAGCCAGGAAAGAAGTCTGGATGCAAGGCATAGCAGTGACTTGCAAGAAAATGAGTTAGACAGGAAGAAAATGTGAAATTTCAATACATATATATCAAATACCCCCCCAAAAATAAAGAAACTTTCACCCAAGATTACATGAAATCAGCAATTTCAATAGCAATATAGAATTTCAAAAGGCAAAGAATTCAGGCTAAAATTCAACAAAGTAAGAATCATTAGGTAACAGGCAGGTTGAAACATTAGGTTGGTAAGGCACAGAAGTATCTGAGCTTATCAGACTCAGGAAGGAGAGAAGTCTGATGCAATAACCCTGCAGAGGCAGCATATGCACAACGAGTTTTGATACAAAGACAACAAAGAGCTGTCAACTGAGAGGAGTAAGCAAGATGAATGTGATCCATCTCTTTGTGCAAAAGTTTGGAAAGTCTGATCAAAGTTATGGAGATTTAAGTGCAGTAGCACCTGTTTTATAAAAGATAACACATATGCAGGAAAACCCACCTACTATGCACTCCTTCAAAGGTGGCTTGTAAGACCAACATGGTGAAAAAGGCCAAGTTCTCACTCAACAGACTTCTTCCCTGTGTACAGCTGAGTCATATTCAGCTACTTCCATGACAAGTTTTGCTGAGACCTAGGTTGACACTGTTCAGAGCCTGCCCAGCTGTGGAAACCAACAGATCCTCTCCCTTCTACGCCAGAACTGCTCCAATACTTTACATCAGTACACCCATGAACCCATTAACTCCCTTCACTGTTCATCATCTCTTTTCATCATCAGACAGATCACTGTAAGGAGGAGCTTCCTCAGCACGAGTTACTCTCTCCTCTGGAGGTTTAGCACAGCTTGTGCCTTCTGGCCAGTTTGTGATCACCTCCACCAAACCAGGCCTTTCGAGATTTCCCATTCGAGCTCTCTGTGTTATTAGAGCCATCCACTTAGACCAGGTAGCATCTGTTGCATGATGTGGTGAAGAACCTTTGCCTTTGAACATCCAATTCAGAACTGGCAATCTAGGAGCTAGAAGAAGTTGTGACTCAGTTCCGATCACTTCAGAAGCAGCTTTCACTCCTTCATAAGCAGCTAAAATCTCTTTCTCTGTTGGAGTGTAGTTTGCCTCTGAGCCTCTGTAGCCACGACCCCAGAAACCAAGAGGACGTCCTCGTGTCTCCCCTGGAGCTCTTTGCCATAAGCACCAGGTTGGACCATTGTCACTCGCGGCCGTGTACAGAATGTTCTTAATGTCTGGACCAGTTCGGACAGGTCCCAGACCCATCGCTTGGACTACCTCTCGCTTGATCTGGTCAAAGGCTGCTTGTTGCTCAGGACCCCATTGGAAACTGTTTCTCTTTCGAGTCACATCATATAGAGGTTTCACAATCTGACTGTATCCAGGAATGTGCAGTCTCCAAAATCCCACTATGCCTAAGAAACGCAGAGTTTCTTTCTTGTTGATGGGATTTGCCATGGTGGAGACTCTGTTTATCACATCCATTGGGATGTGACGGCGACCATCTTGCCACCGCACTCCCAGAAACTGGATTTCTCTGGCAGGTCCTTTCACCTTGTCTCGCTTGATAGCGAAACCAGCTTGCAAGAGAATGTCAAGGATTTTGTTACCTTTCTCGAAGACTTCTTCAGCAGTCTCACCCCAGACGATGATGTCATCGATGAACTGAATGTGTTCTGGAGCTCCACCTTTCTCCAAAGCATCATGGATCACTGCATGGCAGATGGTTGAACTGTGAATCCACCCCTGGGGCAAACGATTGAATGTGTACTGAATGCCTCTCCAGGTGAAAGCAAACTGAGGCCTGCATTCCTCTGCTATGGGAATAGAGAAGAAAGCATTAGCAATGTCTATGGTAGCATACCATTTGGCCTGCTTGGATTCCAGCTCATATTGGAGTTCCATCATGTCTGGTACAGCTGCACTCATGGGTGGAGTTACTTCATTCAAGGCACGGAAATCAACTGTCAGACGCCACTCTCCATTCTGCTTTCGCACAGGCCAGATTGGACTGTTGAAAGGTGAATGAGTTTTGCTGATGACCTTCTGACTCTCCAACTGACGAATCAAGTTTTGAATGGGCACCAAAGAGTCACGGTTGGTTCTGTATTGTCTGTGATGCACAGTTTGAGAAGCAACCGGCAGCTTTACATCCTCTATCTCATGTTGTCCCACAACTGCAGATTCATCTGAAAGCTCAGGTCTAATGGACAACTTCAATTTTCCTCCATCAGTTTCTACAGTTGCTATTCCAAAAGCCCATTTGTAACCCTTAGGGTCTTTAAAACGCCCTTCTCTCAGAAAGTCAATTCCCAAAATACAAGGTGCATTAGGACCTGTTACAATAGTATGTTTCTTCCACTGCTTCCCAGTTAAACTTATATCAACCTCTATCTTAAACAACTCTTGAGATCCACCAGTGACTCCCTGAATAGTTATAGATTCTCCCCCTTGATAATTTGATGGTATTATGGTGCACTGAGCTCCTGTGTCAACCAAGGCCCTGTACTTCTGAAATTTTGAAGTGCCAGGCCACTGGATGTACACATCCCAATAGATTCTGTTATCTCCATTATCCCTTACCTCCCCCTGGCGGAAGGCAGGGCACCCCTAATGGTGGGGATTACCTCCACATGTACAGCTGGCACAACGTCCAGCACCAGAATTAGGATCACTGTTGGAGCTATCAGAGTTGTTCTGGGAAACTGAGGAAGCGACAGCTACCCTCCTGGTATTGCTACCTCGGGATCTGCCCCTCTGCAGCTCCCGTAACCTCTTGAAAAGATCAGAAGTTGGTTGACCATCCCATCTGTTCATGTTCTCACCAAACTGATCACGTAGAGTTATCCAGATACTGCCACGTGATTGCCTCTGCTGTCTGTTTTGGTTTGACCTGTTCTGGAATGGCCTCCTTGGAGCACGTCTGTTCCTAACAGCTGAAACTTGTATCCATCTGGAGGAAGAGGAATCAGAATCATCCCCCTTCATCAAGTTGGATATGGAGGTTTTAAATTCCTCCTTCAGCTCTTTCATGCAATTCTCAATCTTTCCAGACAAAGTTTCAATGGCTGAAACCAAAGAAGTACGTGCAAGACTATCCTCCAATTGCCTCATTTGGTCAGTGAAATAGCCAACAGTGGGAGGCACTCCACCATAATTTCTTGCCACAATCCTGCTTGCCAGAATAGTAGCATAATTAGGAGGAGCAAGCTTAATGAGCTTTTTGGCAAGGCCTGTACCAACAGGAATTTCATCAGGATTCAGAGTCTTATGATCTCCGTATATTATTTCTCTCACAGCAAATTCTCTCAGACGCTTGATTCCCTCATCTATTGTGGTCCAGGGTTTAGGGTTCCATGGTAAATCATCTCTGCTGGGGTACCTCAGCGAGACTGCCAGTAGGAGGCGTGCCCACAGAGAAGCTTTACCAATGCACTTGCCTAGGTGCCTGTCTATGCCTGTATCCTTTGAGAGCATCCCCAACTGAGAGGCCGACTTGTCGCCTACCACCAGTGCTGGGGCTCCCATATCAAAACACCTGGCTAGCCAAGACAGGACTGGCTCATTATCTCCTCTGATGTAATCCTTCCTCACATGTCTAATTTCCTGTCTGGGTGCATTAGCTGACTGTATGTCATCCTCATCATCATCATCATCATCATCCTGAGGTCGCTGTCCCCATAATCCTATTTTAATCCTCCGTTGAATTTCCTTGAGTTCAGAGGCACTGCCTGCAGTTGCTAATTCAGCAGGGTCTACATCTCCATCATCCATGTGGGGTCTCAAGAGGTCTGCCAGAGTTTTAAGGCTAACCTTCTCTTCCTCACCAGAAGGATCTTTCTTAACAGAGGGACCCTGAGTAGAAGGACCCTCATCTCCATCTGCACCATTTCCTGCAGCATCTGCATCTCCTCCTGCAGCTCCTTTACGCTTTCTGCTTACAGTGGCCACCAAATTTACTGGATTGGCTTTCACATTCACAGCAGAGTTGGAGGGAGTAGAGGAATTTTGTGCAGGGTTAGCAGGAGCAGAGGGAGTCTGTGCAGGGTTGGTAGGAGGTGTGCTTTGAGATCCTGCAGACACTGCTGCGTCCATCTGGGCAGCAGAGGGAGGAGGAGGAGGAGACTGTGCCTCGTTAATGGCGTCTGCCTGCACAGCTATGTCTGTCTGCGCAGCCATTTCTCTCTGTGTAACTATGTCTGCCTGGACAACCATTTCTCTCTGTGTAACCATGTCTGTCTGCACAACCATTTCTCTCTGTGTAACCATGTCTGTCTGCGCATCCATTTCTCTCTGTGCAGCTGTGTCTGTTTGTGTACCCCTGTCTGCCTGTGCACCCCTCTCTGCCTGTGTAATCGAGTCTGTCTGTGTCGCCGAGTCTATCTGTGTAACTATGTCTGCCTGTGTACCCGAGTCTGTTATCTCAGATTCTGGCAAAGGTCCCGCAGCTGCTGCTGCTGGCTCTGAGTCAAAACTATCGGCAGCTTTCTCACAAACCTGAACTGTGATTTCCTGGTCACCGTAATCAGAATCAGAAACCAATTCCGAACCTCTCTGAGCTTTTCTATGTTTCCTCTTACATCTAAGCAGGTTGGAAGAGTGAGTAGCCTTACGTCTTTCTTGACACAGTGCTATCAGCAGCCATATGATTATTCCAAGAAACAACAAAATTAAGGCTAGCACAAGGTATCTAGGGTACCACTGGTTCCAAAGACCCTCTGTAGTTGTAAGAGGAGTAACAAACTCAAATGTGTCTGCTAGCAGATTCATAGTTGAGTTACCATAGCTTCTAAGCCCAATAAGACCACAACAGAATTCAACAGCATTCAGTAACTTATTCTTAACCCAAAGAAACGACTTATATGCCACATATCTCACAATCTTGTCTATCATGCAGGAAACCACCCATCTGTAGACAATCACACTGATAATAGATAAAATAGAATGACTCAGAACCCAAAACAGCTTCATTTTGCTTCCTAATCTGAGCAGGAATAAATCAAACAAGCAATCGAGCCCCACGTTGGGCGCCAAAAATAAAAAGTGTGTCGGTGTGAGCTGAAATTCCCCCCCCACCGACAATAACCAGGCTAGCTCAGTCTGGAAGCAAACGAAAAGCTGTATTTACAAGCAGATGAAATGCAATGAATATGTACAAATATACAAAATTCACAACATTTACAAATATATACAATCAACAGAAAAACACAACCAATCTCCCTTTGCTTCCCCCCAAGGGGACCCTCCCAAAGGGGGCCTCCCTCTCCCAGGAGCTTCCCCCCCGACCCCCCTGGACAGAGAAGCAGAGTTTAGTTAGAGCAGAAAGTTGTTAACTTAGCTGCCAAGGTCAGTACGTGTTATCTTCAGCCAGAAGAGAAGAAGAAACAGCAGCCAGACAGCCCAGCAACTGCCCCCACTGCCGAACGCAGAATGTGCAGAATGCCTACTTTGTTTTGGGTAATAGTTCTTAAACATTTCTATCTATCCAATGGAAGTGTTTAGAACAATCGTTATTTTGCTTTCTTACACCCAATAGTGACTTATTTACATTCTTTCACTTTCTCTGTTTTGAACTTTGCAAGGAAAAATTAAAAAGACAGTTTCAAACCACCACAGAAGTCTGATGCAATAACCCTGCAGAGGCAGCATATGCACAACGAGTTTTGATACAAAGACAACAAAGAGCTGTCAACTGAGAGGAGTAAGCAAGATGAATGTGATCCATCTCTTTGTGCAAAAGTTTGGAAAGTCTGATCAAAGTTATGGAGATTTAAGTGCAGTAGCACCTGTTTTATAAAAGATAACACATATGCAGGAAAACCCACCTACTATGCACTCCTTCAAAGGTGGCTTGTAAGACCAACATGGTGAAAAAGGCCAAGTTCTCACTCAACAGACTTCTTCCCTGTGTACAGCTGAGTCATATTCAGCTACTTCCATGACAAGTTTTGCTGAGACCTAGGTTGACACTGTTCAGAGCCTGCCCAGCTGTGGAAACCAACAGATCCTCTCCCTTCTACGCCAGAACTGCTCCAATACTTTACATCAGTATGAACCCATTAACAGCAGTAGTGCCATGGGCTTTGAAGAAGGTGGTCTAGCACAACTGACATTAAGAGACTAACTAATTCTTACAATTATTTTAATAACCATGATGAAGTATGAAAACAGAGCACTGGGCTTGGTTTCCCAGAACTCTGGTTTCTCAGGGCTGGCAGCTGAAAATAACAACCAAAAAATGTTCTGAACTGCAAAGCAGTTGTATTAGATAAGAAAATGATCCAAAAAAATCAATAAACTCTGAACTTTCCAATGGTACTTTTACGTCAACATTTAGAGAAATGGAAACATTAAAGATTGGATTTATTTGAAATTTGGGGTGTTTACAATACCATTTTGGACAGCTTCAATTCTCCCTAAGTATCTGTGTGCAGATACAGATGGGAGTGCTCCTAAAATAAAACTGTTTCTGAGAGCATATGTTTGAAATGAAAAGACCTCACTGGCTTCAGTAGCTGGTGTTCACTCCTTCAAAGTCAAATAAATCCAGGCCTGGAGACAAAGATCATCCAGCATAAATTATCCAGAGAAGTCATGAAAAGAACTCCACAAAACTCCACATCCACAAATTTTAAGGAGTGATTGAGCTGTTTAAAAAGTACCAGAGGAGCCTTATCCCAAGCAAAGATGTGCTAGGGTACACACATACCTTCTACTGCAAAATCAGGGAAGGGCCAAAACTGAGCAGTATCAGACAATGAGATTGAGCCCCAGGAGAATCTATTTTTTCAGACAATATGAGAGGGGTGTGTTAGAAGCTGCCACATCTGGTCACAGAAGGAGGTGAGGCTGGCAGAGGTCCATGTCCCCGGGTCCAGCCCACAGTGAGGCTGATCACATATTCCCATTAAGCACATCTATGTAGATGTACACACAAACCACACAGGGACTTACACAGGCAGCCAGGAGCAAAGAGCAGCACAGACAGAAACCATAATGCTCTCACACACAGCATCAATGGCCTGATCAGGATAACAGGCTGCTAGTGAAAAAGTGTTACATATGCATATATACATACACATACATAGAGTGACAACATGGACCTCTCCAGTTTCTGGGTTAGACATTCAGTCTCCATCTGCTGACACTGAAGAAAACAGCTATAAATGGAGTTCAGTGAGAAAACAGGAGAGACTGGTCAGGCACAAGGCATGCACAGACAGACACCTGTACTGACCATCTTCTGCTCACATGTGATTGACTGACCCCTTTTATCTCCTTATTCATAGAATCACAGAATTCCTCTGTTTTTCCTCAAACACCTTGATCTCTCCCTTTTCCCACCTTTGGTTCCCACCCTTGATGTCTGTAATAAAACCTGTACAACCCCAAATACACTTCCCACCTGTCACACAGGATGTCTGCTACCCCTGTGTGCAACAAAGCCCACAGTCTGCAGAGTGATCGTAGGACAGCCTCTCCAGCTGACCCATTTTGGCAGTTTTCACTTCTGGACCAGGACCATGACAGCTCTGGGAGGAATGGTGTCAGCAGCTCCATTTCTCTGATGAGGTTATCAGGGTTCCCTTTCTCCTTTGTGTTTAGGGAGATTAGTTTTTAACCACACCACCTGCCCCTGTTCCCTTTCCTTATTGCTGTACAAGATAGACTCCTCAATCATGAGGCGCAACCATAAAACTTACTCATTGGAGCTAAACCCTTAATAAACTTTTACCATGTAGGAATGAATAAAAGAAGAAAAAAAAAAAAGGTAAATTTGTCTAAAGTGGCGTTCACCCACCCAAGATTGTGCCGTTGTCCTCCTCTATGTCTATGGAGATGAGCTCTCTGACACAGTCTTGCAGATTCTTTAATTTGAGAACCATCTCCTAACGTCTGCTTACATGCTGCTTTCTGCATCTCAGCTATTATCTGCATGGAGTGAATCCACACATTGTAAATTGAGGTCAGTTCTTAATTGTTAATAAAAAACACCGATCAGGCTACAAATAATGATTTGTAAGTAAGATTTAAAGTAAGATTTAAGTAAAGTAAGATTTAAACCAGTCTCAGTACATATGTTCAGGGCTGTAGTCAGCTCACAAACCTGTATTGTGCTAGTCAGTACAACACTGGAGTCTAGAGGGTATCCTGGCTGATTCTGATTCAGATTTCTCATGCAATGTAAGATGGTCTGCAGTAACCAAGACATCTGCAGGAGTTTTGTGTATTATATACAAAGGGACAGAGAAAGTCCTCCTCCTTTTCTGAAACCCCACAAAAATCTTGCATTATTTTGTCCTGTGGACAGCATGTGAAAAATAAACTGTAACAGATGTTAGCTGTGTTGCTTAATTTTTGACCAGAGGATACTTTGATACTTGGATCTCTTCAACACTTCTGCTTCACAAGGAGTGGAAATACAGATTTATTTTTAGATTTTTTTTTATCAGATTTTTTATTAGATTTTTTATCTTTTTTTTTTTATTAAATCATCTTATTCATGCCTGATTGCTGCTTCATTCACATATACTCAAATCTCTCACAGAGGTTTTTAATATCTTGGAAATTAATTTACCTCCTACATACTACAACAGTAAAAAAAAGTATTATTTTTCAGCCCAATAAATATGAATGTTTGAAAAACTACATTCTTGCATTCATTTTGTCTTTTACACTTGTGAAACTGTAGTTCTATCTCACAGACATCTAAGATATACATGAGCCAGCAATGTGCCTATGTGGCCAGAAGGCAAATGGTATCCTGGGGTATATTAGAAAGGGAGCAGCTAGCAGGTCAAAAGAGCTTCTTTTCCCCCTCTACTCTGCCCTGGTGAGGCTACATGTGGAATATTGTGTCCAGTTCTGGGCCCCTCAGTTCAAGGACAGAGAACTGCTTGAAAGAGTCCACTGCAGAGCCACAAAGATGGTTAAGGGAGTGGAACATCTCCCTTGTGAGGAAAGGATGAGGAAGCCAGGGCTCTTTAGCTTGGAGAGGAGGAGACTGAGAGGAGACTGACCTCAATGTTTATAAATATGTAAAGGGTGAGTGTCAGGACAACAGAGTCAGACTCTTCACAGTGATGCCCAGTGATAGGACAAAGGGCAACAGGTGCAAGCTGGAGCAGAGGAGGTTCCACATGAACATAAGGAAAAACTTTTTCACTATGAGGGTGACAGAGCACTGGAACAGGCTGCCCAGAAAGGTTGTGGAGTCTCCTCTGGAGACATTCAAAAGACACCTGGACACGTTCCTGTGTGACTTACTCTAGGTGATCCTGCTCTGGCAAGAGGGTTGGACTACATGATCTTTTGAGGTTGCTTCCAATCCCTAATGTTCTGTGATGCTGTGAAAATAATAATGTCAAGTGTTGTCTGTAATGTGTTTTGTTTTTTTTTTTTTTTCTTCACATATTGGAGACTAATGGAATTCAGTGTTCCTAGTAACTAGCCACCTAGGGCAAATTTTTCAAGAAACACAAACAGGCTTAAAGCACTCACAAAATTTAGGAACTGAAAACTCAGGTTAAAAGGAGTGCTGCTGAAAGTCATCTTATAAAATACATGTCCCTAATGGCTAGATCCAAAAGGCAATTCCACCATATGTGTGCTTTTGCTCATCTTTTAGGAAGATAAGGATTCAAAGTCTTTATCCCCAGGAGGCTGAAACCCATTTTTCAGCCTAACAGCTACAGTCTCTCTGCTGGTTTTAGAGAACTTTCAGACCTAGGCTTCTTATTTATAAAAGTTTTTTCCTCTCAAGAACATTTTTATACTGCTTCTGTCTAAATTGCATTTTTATAGGCATCTCTAATGAGCTGGGTGTTTATGGATACCTCAGTGAGCACACTTTCAAGGGGCCTTGTATTAAAATGCAAAATTAGCTCTCCAAATTCATATCAAAGAATTGGTGAGAAAGCTTATGCTGAGACTTTTGTTTCCAACTAGTAATTTCAAATTTAGATAGAAAGTACAAAACTTTTGTATCAACTTCTCCCATATTTAATTATCCAACATTTCATATTTAAAATTTAGGTCAAGTCCATGTCAAGTATGTAAAGGCTTGTCTAATTTTTAAAAGTCTTGCTGTTTCTTTGCAGTTTTCCAGGCAGGAACTGGAATTGCAGTGGGAACTCCTGACTCCTGTTTTTACATTTTAGACATTAACTCATTTATTAAAGCATCCCTAAAAAGATGTAGAAGCCTAACTTTAACTGTGTTCTTGTGAAAAACCTTGGAGTGGAGGTGAGATTCTTCAGGAATGCCTATGTGACTCTGAAATGAGGTTGAATAACAATGCAAAGTCAGTTCTGGAGCTTGTCTGACAGTCTCAAGTTACTCGATTGCTATTTCTTGGATATCTTCAAAGGTAAGCTAAACATTATAGAATTGTTTGGGTCAGACAGCTATTTCTTCTAGTGATGTAACAGTGGTGACAGTGAGTTAGCAGGGTAATATTATCACAGTCTTTATTGATACAGAAGATTTAAGTTACAGAACATCAGGCAAACCCACCCTCTTAACTTGGCAATATTTGAGGATGAACAGTTACAGACAATAAAATGATTCAGTTACTTATAGTGCAGCTACTGATGACAGTAAAAACTGTTAATATTATATTGCAAAATATAAGTGCATGTACAGTATATGAATACAACAGCTTTCTGTTCCTTGTCAGGAACATAAGCCAATCACATACATTTTTCAGTTTAATTTAGCTTGTGCTAAAGTACACTTCTATCTTAAATATATAATAAGGTAAACCATATCTATTAAACCCTTCAGTTTCATTCCTTGCACCTTAACTAGCAACTTATATTACAGTACTTTAAAATCTGAGTGAACACTCTTTTTACTCAGGTTTCTGCCAGAATTTCCTATCTTTGGCAATGTTTCACAGGAACAATCTTATTACTCAGACTTAGTATGTTTTTACTACATGACAGTTTAATCTTATCCAAAGCAAGATACTCTGCCTCCCAACTCTTCCTGTTTGAAAGAGCAGGCCATGGAAATGCACTGTATGAGTGTTAAAACAACAGCAATCCTACACTGTAGGAGAAAATTGGCATTGCACAAAACGTATTAATAAACATTTTACAGATTCAAAAGACACAGCATTGTTAGACATGGCAATGCTGGCCCACTGACTAAACTCACTACTTCATACCTGGTCAGTTCATGGCAATACACCAGGCTGAAAATCCACTCCTTGACAGGCTGCTCCTTGGTCAGACACAGATGTAAGTTGTGTAAGGGCCAGGTTATACACATTTGATGGGCAAAATCAGATTCCTCAAACCTATCAAGCTCCTAAGCAAGTCACCTGACTTTCAAACAGTACCTACCTATTTAGATTCTAGGTACCCAGCTCAGCAAATCTTCTTTGATAGTATCATTTCAATATTTACTTGCACCAGCAAAAAAAACACCACTGAACTCTGGTTAAGTCCTTCTGCATTCTGGTAGAAGCAGCTGCTCAGAGCTGCCTCACTAGGGCACAATCAGTCCAAAACAGGTGATATGAAAGGTCTCAATAGTCCTTTATTTTCCAAACACATGGGTAGAAAGACGCAGAATTAGCAGGAAAAATAGCTTTAATTCAAACCCCATCAGTCCTGCTGAAATTGTTCCACATAGAAGTGTTTGAGGTCAAGTAAAATATGCTGCACAGAAATTTACCCTATCAGTCTGCAGTGTATGTTTATGCAAAGGACAGGCTCATCATGAAACAGATGGAAACAGATTCAATGTCTTAAAACAGCTTAAAGACTAAAAAAGTCTTTAAGATGAAAAGCTGAAGTTACCTTTTGCCTCTCGGCTAACTGTGTTAGCTCCTCTGTGGCACTTTCATACGAAAGGTTATTTCTATAGCATCATACCTGCAGAGATTCATCCCTTTAAAGTGCCTGTCAAGTATTTAACTTTGTCCATGCTAAAATGAAAAACAAGAGCATTAGTCAGATACTATTGCTTGAACAACTACATGCAGTTTGAACTGCATGCTGTAACAAATCCCTATCAGAATGCCCTCATCAACATAGAGATGAAAGTGCTCAAATGCAGTCACCACATGGTGGAAGACTAGGGAAATATTCTGAATAGAAAATATAAATATAGATATATCTAGCAGTATTACTCTAGCACTGAAATGCCAAACGGTAGATTTGTAAGCAACATACCAAAAGCAAGCAAAATATTACATATATTCCTATCCTAATTTGTATGAATATAGTAGAGAGGTTTTGGCATACCATATTTTTGGGGAGGAATGCTATAATTAAAATACAGAGACATATAGAAAAAGAAGTTTCTTTGTAACAGGATTGAGTATGATAAATACAGTTCTATTATTATATAAAATATGGAGTGTGTACAGAAAACAAGACCAAAAAAGGTTTAGCATTTGGAGTAAAAAAAACCTATGAAGTGTGAGCCACAAAATCAAATCTGACCCTTGAAAATCAGGATTCCAGCTGGGGACTCAGTGCACAGGCTTGCTGAACAAAACTAATTTCTATCCAATTACCAACTTATCAACTTTTTTTTTTTTTCTTCCAAAACAGACAAAAGAAAAACTCTGTAAAGGGCATGTTAGATCCTTTTTAAGGCAGAACATAAGCATGAAAAAATAATTATTATATGCTCCAGTAGAAATATAGATAGGCAGTCGACAAAAGTTTTTCATACATTTGTATAGTTGAAATCAAGGAAAAAAGAAACAGTGTAAAAAATAGGTTAGGACAGCAGCTACCAAAAATGTAAAAAAATAAACTATTTCTCATTTGTGCAGTTGAATGGTTTTGGAGCGTGAAAGTAATACTGAGGTGATTAACAGCATCCTGTAGCTTTTCATTCCAAATCCAAAAGGGATATATAATTGCTTTCTAAAAAAATATCCTATTTTGAACATATACATCTCATACAAACTGTACCTCTCTACAAAATAACAGTAGTTGAAAGCAAGTCCTGAGTCACTTCTTCAGATAACCTGTAAGCAGGTGGTATGCTTGAGGAAGAAAGGGCTTCAAAACAGGCATCCTTGGTGGGCCTTCCAGCTCACAGTGCTGTGGAATCATAAATTCCTTCAGAAATAATCCACAGTTTGTATGTGTGAAAGTATAGCACAGACTTCGTTCTAGAAAGTAATGTCTCATCCTTTCCTTTCTCATGCAGAAATTAACATTGTGACCCTTCTAAGCTGCTCTGGGCAGCTAGACCTTCTTGGTTTCACCGGCCACCACAGTCGACATCTCCCTGGAGCAAGGGTTATGCCATGCTGAACAGCTCATGCATGGTACAGGAACATATGGTTACAGATTGTGTAAGATGGCAAGTACACTCCTAAGTAGCTAACTTTTGGTCTAACAAAGGATCCAGCCTTTACCTCAAAACCTTACCTTACAGTCTTGTCTATTCTTCAGCATAAATATTAAGATGTTCAGCATGAAAAGAATCCTTTATGCTTACTGTAACCCCTCAGCAGCAGTGGTCTGCTGTACTAACCAGGGAGGGCTCGGTACTTCCAATTGCTTGAAAAAAACCCTTGAAGCCAATGTGAAAAAAAAATGAACAAGGATGCACAGCACACTCTGCAGACATTGACTCCCAAGAACCAGAGGCAGGCAACTGCAACTGTGAAAACCACAGATGCTCTTTTTAAAACTAAGGTGCCTCTGGTTCAACAGGGTGTTTAGTTCACCCATCAGAGACAGCCATGAGAAGATCTGTGCATCGCTGAGCTCCCATTCCAACCCTTACAACAGAGCTGGCATGAAAACAGCAGTGTCTAGACCTGCTGCCTGGATATGAGAACTGGACTGATTTCTATCTTTTCTGAGGAGGAAGGCATCTTGACTTCCTTATAAAAATTCTTTTTTTTTTCTTGCAAATAACCTAAAATCATATTTCCTTACTATATTCACATATATATTTTAAAACATTACATCAATTCAGTTTTTCACAGCAGAGGTTGAGAGCAAAGGGGTTAATTCAGGTAGCAAGTGGGAAGGAATGAATGAGAAGGAAACGAATGAGAGTGAGAAAGGGCTGCATGCTATTTTTCAAAAATTCATGGAATTAGTCCCAAACATAGGTCTGCCATCCAGCTAGGATTTCTTGTTAAGGAACAATATAGTTCACAGTGGCTGGTTATTATTTTAAACCAACCACCAAGTTTGTAGCATTTAAATCCACAGAGATGCTCTCTGTTGTGTTTGCTAGAACTGTGGATGCAGGATAAATGATTTCTTCAACCGTCACATAGGTCCCCGTTAAAAATCCAACAACTCCAATAACAGCTATAAAAATGTCTTTAAATATTGTCCATAAGCTTAAGTTTTCCTTGTAGAAAGTGAGGATTTCAATCAAAGGTGGCAGAATCAGTGCCAGAGTGCTGCTGCTGACGGCTCCAACTAAAGAAATCACCAGGTCTAGGCGAGGAATCAAAACTGCTACAGCACCTAAAAGACAAGAGGAGGGACAGTGGTTTCACATTCAACGTCCTCAGGACAAACATAACTGTGGCAAACACATCTTCTGGTGCTAATTAAAAACTTCTGTCATTCACTAATTTTCCAGCTATAAGTGGTTTGCACTATACAGACTAATACATGCAATTGTGAGACACGTCTTCGTGTTCATGGGAGATACTCAGTTTCAATTCTGAATTTCTGCACAGGCTGGCAGAGCCTCACAGAATCACGGAAAGCATTCGGTGGAAAGAGACCTCAAAGATCATCCAGTCCAACCTACAACCCAGCACTGAACGGTCAACACTTAAACCATGTCCCTAAGCATGAGCTCCACATGGGATGGTGACTCCACCACTGCCCTGGGCAAACCATTCCAATGCTTGAAAAGCCTCTCTGTGAAGAAGTATTTCCTAATACCCAGCCTGAACCTCCCCTGATGCAGCTTGAAACCATTTCCTCTAGTCCTGTTGCTTGCCACCAAGGAGAAGAGGCTGCCCCCTCCTCATCCTAACCTCCCTTCAGGTAGTTGGAGAGAGTGATGAGGTCTCCCCTTCAAGTTAAAGTGTTCTTGTATTTACAGGGTAAACAAATTTGGCCTGCAAATCATAAAGAAATGAGAAATACTGAACTCCAAGGAGGCATTATATTGTTTTGGTTGTTGTTGGATATTTACAATGAAATAATAAAGTTCAGGAAGAGCAAGGGAAGGGGTTGTTGCATGCTGCTCAGGAGGCAGTAGGCAAAAATATATTGCCAGTGATTACTGTATATTACTAATAATCTAAAAGTGACATAAAATTATTCAAAATTGACCAAGCCTGCTGTCTGCTTGGCAGTCTCATAATCATTTAAGTTACTTTTACCTACAAAGCTTTCTCCTGAAAAATACTGGTCTATACAATTGTGTTCAATTTGTAAATGTCACTGTTAATAGTTGCTCAGTTAACTACACAAGAACTTTGCTCTGCCACCAGACGAGTCGGAACACAAGGCCCACTAAGCCTTTCAGCATGGCATGGCTGGTCTCACCTCCTGAAATGCATCCATTGGATTCAGAACTGCTTGGAGCAGAACTGCTTCTGGTTTTAACCCCTTTGGCTAGCAAGCCTAGGCAAGGTACCCTAGTGCTAACTGAGATGCACCAGTTATCATATCATGTTTGCAGTCCTCTACTAGAAAACAGCTTTCAAAGGCCAGGTGAGCACAGGGCTCTCTATGATGCTTTGTATGTGGCAGAAATGTCAGCCTTTTTTCTTTTCAACAAATACATCACCTTCTAGCTGTCAGACACTAGCATAAACATCCAAAACATCTGCTTGCTTGCCACTTTCTATCACTTCTCATCAAGACGAGCAAGTAATCAGGGAGAGAGGGAATGGGGAAAACTGTCAGCATATCAAAAATGACACATGTTGTGATTTTATTCTTCATTCTTAAGCCAAAATAAAAGATTGTCTTTAAAGCAACTCCTTTGCCAACAAAATATTATGTAGACAATGTTTATGGCAATAAACAAACAGAACTAGTAGGAAGGAAACCCTCACATAACGCATGGGATGAAAACCAGAAGGTGTGTATCAGCTTTATAATTTCTCAAGATGAGTTTCTGTTTGCAGAATGCCTTTACTGTGGGTTGAATACCACCAGCTGCTTCAAATGTTGACAACTTGTGATTCTGAAAGGCAACATACTCAAATTATGTTATGATGCTCTCTATTGAGAATATCTAACTAGGGGAAAATTACATTGGAAACATACTCAAAATTCACTTGCAGAACACAACAGTTATCTGCTGCTACCAGGTAACCATTTGCTACACGTGTTAATAAAATCTCTAACTACAGATATTGTACATAAAAAACAGGCAAGATTGAAGGTATAGGCTCACAGAGAGATAAAGGATTCTCCAGCCTATCCTATTTGAAAGCAGCATATCAGACACGTATCATCCACAGATCTGACAAGAAAAATAATTAACTTTTTCTTGCTTGTCATGACTATAGTTTATTAACACTTTGTGTTTCTATAGAGATATGAGAGGCACCATGTGGCCAAAAGAAGCTTGGGCAGAGACAAAAGTGTCCTTCAGGAAACCTTAGGAACACTCTGACACTCAGAATTATGAAGACAAGTTTTTTATCCCACTGTTACAATACACCTTCTCTCTGCCAAACAAACTGGTTTCTCCTTTGCGTGAATGTGACAATGAAAGACTGGAAATGTCATATGTTTATGCATTAACTAGGACAAAGTTGAACAAAATTAGAAAAGAACTGGTACTGGAACGAGTACAGAGAAGGGCAACAAAGCTGGGAAAAAGCCCGGAGAATAAATCTTATGAAGAGCTACTTAAGGAGCTGGGGCTGTTTAGTCTGAAAAAGAGGAGGCTGGGGGGAGACCTCATCACTCTCTACAACTACCTGAAAGGACATTGTGGAGAGGCTGGTGCTGGTCTCTTTTCACAGGAAATTAGTGATAGAGCTGCGACTGAGTAGGTTTAGACTGGGTATCAGGAAAAAAATTTCACAGCAAGAGTGGTCAGGCATTGGAATGTGCTGCCAAGGGAGGTGATTGAGTCACCAACCCTGGATGCGTTTAAATGTTGTTTGGATGTGGCGCTTGAGGATATGGTTTAAGGGTGAACCTTGTAGAGTAGGGTTATTGGTTGGACTTGGTGATCCTGAGGGTTTTTTCCAACCTGAATGTTTCTGTGATTCTGTGAAGAATTATGCCAAAGTTAAATTTTGCAGCCATAATAGGACTCAAGCCTTAGAAGCAGGAGGAAAAAACATAGGACAAATGCTTAGACCAGACTGACTAACACAGATGCACACAGTCCATAAGTAATTAAAAAGTTCAGCTGGAGTATATTTACAATGAATGGTAAAACTCTTAGCTAATGAGTATGCTGAATGTGTTCTTCTGAAGTAGAAGAGAGGGCTGCACATTTATTATTTTGTCAGTTAAACAGATACAGATTTCCAACTTATGTAATAGACCACTTCTGAGTCTACATGTGTCCAGAATATAGAAGGTATTCATTAATTAGTTCATAGGTTTCTTTGAAACATTCTGCTTCATTACAAATAATGAGGATTTTTTCTTTTTTTTTTAATTGAAAAAAAAAATCTACAGTTTGTAATTGCTTCAGGTTACAGAAAAGTAAAATGCTGTGTGTTGGTTTGGATCTTGCCAAATGTTTGTTTGGCTCATACCATTTTGCACAAATCTGGATACTGCTGTCAGAGGAGTTTGAAAACATGTTTCAAGGTTTTAATTAGTGCCTCTAACAATCAAAGAGAAATGCAATTCATGTTTACTACCTACTAAAGAAAGTCTTCAAAAGCTAAGAAAGAGGCCCAGTTTCAAGGACTAAACAAGGGGCATTCCTACAGGTAGGGAGCCTGATTTTCCCAGCCACGCATAGGTTTTAAATATACCACATCCAAGAAGAAATTCTAAACCTTAACAAACAGTCGTGAAACTTTCAAGTTTGGAAGCTCTGAGAATCTCAACTGAAGAAGTAAGTCCTACAACATTATTGCGATACCTCTGTTTTGACCAACATCTAAAACATTTAAAGTTTAAGGGTCAGTGTGTGCTACTCCTCAGACATCAGCTGGGAATGGCAGACTTACTTAGAGAACCACAATAAATCATTTATCTCTCTTTTGTAAAACAGTAACACACTCTGTCACAATTAAAACAATCCCATTTAAAAAGTAAATGACAAAATTTAGTATTTTAATACTTTTTGTCTCAATAAGTAACAACAAAAAAAAATAATTACTTCCCTGAGAGTTCCACTGCGGAAACTGTGTTTTGACACATATGTACAAAGGAATATGATACGAAGTAGAAACATGTTTCTACTCTGAAGATAAACTAATGTAAATAATCAATTAAGGCCATTTGTGAATAATTTACAGAGCTTTGCACACAGCTAGAAAAGAAGTTTACATATTGATGAAATCAGTTTAAGAAAAGGATTTTAGATTAAGTCCTGTGAATTAGAAAATGATTTTCCTCTGTCTAGCATTGCTAATTAACATAGGGTTTGAGGCGGCGTTTGTTTTAGCTATTCTTTTAAGACATCCAATGATTGTAAGACGCATACAGAAGATAATTTCTTTTAAAAATATTTAGATTCAGACTTCACAAAAAAAAAAACCCCAAACAATTCATGCTTTTCAATACCAGCTCAATCTCAAAACCAACACCGAACAGAAAAAGCAACAAAGCAGATGATAAATTGCAGTTGTACTACAAAGTGACAAATTCTACTTTCACACTGGAGAGGAAAAGAGATATAAATTGCACACAGGAAAACCACAGACATGATATGGTTTGTCCTTATTCCCTTTGGTATGAAAAACTCTTTCATTGTTATCTTTCTGCAACATACATTATGCAGAGACAAAAAGTGCACTACAAGACACTGTTTATGATTGCTTTGCCATGTGTTAGAAGGAAAGACCAGACTCATAAAGGTGAAGGTAGTTTAGATGTCCTTACCCTTCACAATGGGAGGCACTCCACGATACTGCCCCAACACACAGGAGACCCCTAATAACCTGTTCAGGGAATGATCCCTTCCACAGAGCCCTCCATGTTAGTTTCTCAAAATGTGTACGTAAATTCATTTTTACAGCAGGGATCACAAAAGCAA
Organism: Indicator indicator; assembly: GCF_027791375.1. Taxonomy (NCBI): domain Eukaryota; kingdom Metazoa; phylum Chordata; class Aves; order Piciformes; family Indicatoridae; genus Indicator; species Indicator indicator. The sequence goes on from NC_072010.1 coordinate 11,314,431, forward strand.
ACCCAAACAATAAGACGTTAAAATTTTTATCTTGCTCTCACCCTTAAAAATAAAATTTTAATTGTATACCTTTTCATACTATTACACTTTGCTCTGTAAATACTAAACATGTGCATATGAATTAAAAAAAATATTGCCAAAGACACCTTTAGGAATAGTTACATTTCCTTATCTTTATCCTTCAGGCTTCCTGTCCTATTTCATAAGCAAATGTTACTTTTTTATTAAAATTTATTAAAGGAACAGCTGATTAAAATGACAAAAATATCATTGAAACTGGAATCCTTTTGTCAGAATAGAATCCTTTAGGATGCCATAAATTGTAACGATTGTGCCAGATAAATGGTAATTAGAGAAGACAAGTTGAGGACTAAAATAATTATTAAATTATAGATGAAGTTTGCTCTCCCTCTTCCACTCCAGTATTAAATATATTACAGAGATTCTGTTCTGGATAAATATAATAAAACTTCTGAGGTGAATCCCTCGCCTACATTTGGAGGAGTTCTACATGCAACACGTTCTATTAGCAGGAACACATTTATTTGCAAAATTTCCAAACAAGGCCACCTATAAGACCAGCCTGCCTAAGGAGGGAACTCATGACAGAGCTCTAAATTAAAGAATACAGCATACAGTAGATGGAAAAGGGGACAGGTTACACAAGAGAAGTTTAAAAGCATCACACAGATGAGTCTGGGTGGTCTCAGTAAAGGCAAAACTCAACAGAAGCTGAGACATTGAAGGCATGACAAGGGCAATGAAAAGAGCTTTAAGACCTTTTACAGCCCCATTTGAGTGTGACCCTGCCGCTGAATGGGGTATGGAATCTAGTGACAACAGATGCAGTGAGACACAGAGGTAAGGCTGAGGTACTGTGGCAGTTTTAGGTTGATGCCTAGAAAATTTTCCACAGCTCTTGAGTAGAAAACGGTAGAATGTAAATAAATTACCATTGGATGTAAAGGGAAAATAATGATAAGGTCTAAATAATCTCATTGGTCTGATAAATAACAAACTTAGTTGTTTCTCTCTGTTCAGTCTCTTCACTCTAGCTGATACTAGCTGCTGGCTTTTGCTTGGCTCTTGCTGACCTTGGCTGCATTCTTGTTGTGGCTAAGTAACAAGCTACCCTCTGTGCTTCTCTTTTTCCTTGTACAGGGGGGAAGGGGTGGAGAGGGGGAAGCCATTGGTAGCCCCCTGGCTTCGTCCAGGGGAGTTCATGTTGTTTACAAATTGTAAATATATGTAAATACTGTATATTTTGTACATATTCATTGCATTTCAAATTTCTAGATTTTAGTTTGCTTGTAAATATAATTACATCTGCTTCCAACTGAGCTGGTCTGGCAATTTTTATTTTAGGGGTACTATCTCCAAATTAGTTGGGGGGTAATTTCAACCCACCATAGGTACTCAGTATTGCCTTTGCCTCAGCTTGTCTTTCAGACCCCCTGATCAGTGAAAGAGCTCAATTAGAAATAATATGTGTGAATAAACTCAAATTATAAAGGTATATGAGACGTGATGTGTTGCATCCAAGAGTGTTGAAGAGAGATGGACAATGTCATTCTAACACCACTCTGTATTGCCTTTGAAAGGTCCTGGGAATCAGGGAAGGTCCAGGCCTGGTGAGTGTGGGAAATATAGGCAGAGAAATACAGGCAAGTCAGCTTCACTTTGGTACCTGGAAAAACCATGGAGCAAGTCATGTTGGGGCACATTTCTGATCACATGAAGGAAAAAAAGATGCCCAGGAAAAGAAAATGGATTTATGTGTGATAAATCACGTTTGACCATCCTGATTGCCTTCTCTGATACAATAATTGGATTCATGGATAAGAGGAGTAGACATCATTTACCTTAACTTTAGAAAGATCTTTGACACTGTCTGCAACATTATTCTTGTATTTGGATGGAAGGACACCAGCTAGGTAAAAACTTGACTGCAGAAAAGAATAGTGCTTAATAGGTGTGATGGTTTTAAGACTGTCTTTAATTTTCCTTCTCACAAAGTTCGAGCAGAGAAAGAATGTAAATAAATCACTATTAGGTGTAAAAAAGTGAAATAATGATTATTCTAAACACTTTCATTGGAGAGAGAGAAATGTTTAAGAATCAGTACTCAAAACAAAGTCACTCAGTCTCAGCTTGCTCTGCTTCTTTCTCCTTCTCCTTCTGCCTTCAGAAGATAACACTCACCCCTGCATACTGACCATGACAAGCTAAGTCTAACAAGCCTCTCAGCTTCTTGTCTCTCTCTGCCTTCTGCCAGGGGATTCTGGGGGGAGTCTTTATGGCTTGGCCTCTTAAGGGGAAGCCAGGGGGTTTGGCTGTGTTTTTCTGTTGATTGTACCTATTTGTAAATGTTGTGAATAGTGTATATTTGTACATATTCATTGCATTTCATCATAGATTGTAGTTTTGCCTGTAAATACAGCTTCATTTGCTTCCAGACTGAGCTAGCCTCTTTATTGTTGGTGTGGGAGGAGGATTTCAGCTCTGACACAGTAACAATAGGTCATACTCTACCTGGAGATTGGTAAAAATTCCACAGCTAGTAGGGAAAGTAAAACCTTCCTGTAACTGATGAAAACATGAATTGATCACTTAAGATGTCGGGAAGGATGTTCTTCAAGTCTAGAAAACGATAATGCTCTCAGTACCATACTAATGTCATAGAAAAACATCCCAATAGCACACAAAGCAGAAGTGCTGAAGGTGGGCTGACATCATATTTAAGTCCAAATTAATGTAAATTGTTGCTTTTTAATCATGATTCAAAGCTGTACTAAAATTGATACTTTAACAGTGATACTTCATAGTTTTTTTTTTAATTTCTTAAGTAAAATCTCTATAAAAGATTCTCATTCTTGCTTATTGATAACCGCAAATGATACATATTGTTTAAACAATAGCACTGAGTATCTCACAAATACTTCAGCCCTCAGAGACATTTTAAACACATTCCAACAAGAAGTCACACTGATTTCACACAATGCTAAAAGTTTTTCATTAAATGTTTGTATTTTCATGTACTTTCAAAGTGTCTGAATTGGCCTGCTTATTTTGGGCTGTGAAAATGCAGAGGTTTTTTTTGTATGATCAGTACCTCTTGCATATAGCACACACTGAATTATTACTGACATGCTAATTAATAACTTGGGAATTTACTGCAACACAGCAAAAGTAAATTAAAAAATAATGCCCATAAAAAGACAACAATCACACAGGGAGATGACCAATGCATTTCCAAAATAATGCTTTGCAACAGCTGGTGTCACAGGCACTAGTTAGTTAAAGCCTGATGTGTTGACTGATGATATTGAAAAAACAAGTTGCTAAGTGCCTTGGCTTCCCAGAGAGAATCACGTGCAGTAGCTAGTTGAAGTTCAGCTCCCTGTATTGACAGGCTTAGGCAGATTAAGTACTGAATTATGGCCTTCAGTCTGAATCCATCAAAAAAATGCAGCCATCTGCACATGTTTTTAATCTTGATTTTTTGGCATTTCACCTCACAAAGAGAAGTTCAGAGAAAGCAGTTTGCTTCATCATGCAGGAAAACTCCACTGCCAAACACATAGCTGCCTACAGCTCAGCACAGGGAAATTCAGGCACAGTTTGTGTATGAAGTGCCATCCTTTTCCAAAGTCAGCTGTGCTTGCTGCAGGCTGGGTCTCACTGCACAGGGCACTCTTTGCCAGGTGTCTGGAAACATCTCCCATAAACTATGAGCTATGCATGCCCAAGAGAAGGGGTCAGTCTCTTTAGTATTCATTCTTAATTTTTTGTGACCCAAGTAAATTAATAACCAATGTAAACACATTAGTGTGTGTAATAAGCCTGTACTGCTACATGCTACCCTTCAGCTATAATTTTCAAAATTCTCACCATCTTCACCATTCATGGGAGAGGAAAAATAATACCCTAATGCTTAGAGTAGCTATAGGAATACGGGGACTCAGGTTCAACATTCTCCTACAGTGACAGAGGTTTAAATCCCATTAAAAGTGTTCCATAATACTGGGCTCATAGCTTTCAGCTACAAAATTACCTTTCAATTTTATTTTTCTAAACATAGTGCTCTTAATTAAATCACCCAAATAAGTTTACTAAAACCTTAATTTTACTCTTGATTCAGGTTATTTAAGGTACATCCTTTTTTTGAAAAAGAAAGAAAAGAAAAAAAAAATCCCTGAATTGCTGATTCACTGAACTATCACTAGCAGAACTCTCCAATTTTCTACAGGGTTTTTAAAACACAGCTCCATTTCAGTATTTCTAAAGGAAACATTTAAAAACCTGTGCATGCTGTCAAGGTACAAACGATAGAGCTACAGAAGTCTCATCTTTGCTTCAGGGCACGCAGTTTTCTGAAACCGAGATGTTTTCTACCATTCCCACGTTGAGCAAACTTAAGGTTAGATTTCAAATCAGCTTTTTACTTAAGAATGAAGCAGTTTTATTTCCTGACCCATAAGAGCCAAGGTAAAACAGCAAGCAGCCTTCATGTCAATAAAATTTCTGTTGGAAACTGTACTCATAAGAACCAGTGATTTGACAGATCTGCTTAGGATGTAGTCATAAGATGCAGGTTGCTCAGAAACAGCAGCACACCAAACAAGTGCTTTATCTCAGAAGGAAAAACAACAAAGTAGCAGAAAGCATCCCGATGGACTACTGACTGGAAAATGAACATTTTTCACAGTCTATCAGGAGAGAAGCAGTGCAGCTGGTTTAAAGAAATGGTCAATGAAAGCGATTTTCAACACCATAGAAGCCCCAGAAGAAGACAATCTTTCAAACACCTTATAAATCCCCCACGATTGCAAGTCCTGTGATTTTGTATCTCCATGAGCAAAGGGAAGGCACCATATCTTTAGAAATAAAGCTGCTAATCTGTGCATAGGAAATCTATTTTCAGCATGTTTCACTTCACTGGGTCATTTAGTAGCTTTGGGCATATCACTTCCTCTCCTCACACCTCAGCTTCCTTATCTGCAAGATGGCAACAGTGAGTTCCTCTGCAAGGCACGCTGACAGATAAAAACAATGTAAAAATAATAAAATGAAGTATCACAGCTATAGCTGTTAGAGCTTTAATACTTACATTGGAGCTCTGATATCAAACAGCATTACTATTTAACTGTCTCTGTGCCTACACAATAAATGGTAAATAAGGAACTCAGCTGGTGATATGTCATCAGACATCTTTTTTTGGCTATCCTCAAATGCTTTGCACTCTGTTTTAGGGATGTTTTCCTTCCCATACCAAACCCCACCACGATCCTTTGGTAATACTTTTAAGTGGACACTGAAACAATTATGTTTAAATATAAAGTGTATGGACTCCCACAGAATAAAAAGATATTGCTGTAATATAATGCCATTTTTTAACCAGCAGACATTACAACCACCACTGCCAATACCCTGAAAGCATCAGTTACCCAAAGTAAAAATGGTGCCTGCTGGTAGCATTCCAAATAAAGATACAGAAACCTGGCAAGTCAAGCGAGCATGCTTCCATTTACAGCACATCTGAGATGAGTGTGAAGCATGGCACTGATGTCTACCCTCCAGCTCTTTAGATAAGCATTATCTAACTTTCCTCAGGAAAAAAATCCAACAACTCATTTTTCTGTTGAGTTAATGTTTAAACTCAATTTCCCTTTTATTCACCAAAACTAAAGTGTCTAAAAAAGGTAAGATTTCATATAAAAGTAACTAAATAAACTTCAGTGTAAATTAAGTATGACATTTTTACCTAGCAGTATAATTAAGCAACTAAAGGTAATAGGATTTTATTGTTCTTTATATAAACTGGTAGTCCAAAGTTCAGTGTCAGCATAAAATGACATGTGAAAGAAGACACAGAACGTAGGCTAAAGTTCACATTTTCAGATGATGGGCAAACACCAACTAGTATCACATCTAGTACCAAATCACCAGATACCCTTTTAAAATAGCCTGAATTCTGCACATGGCCTCAATAACAGCTTCTTTATGAGACAGATGATCATTATTTAATTTATCTGAAATTGTTAATTTACAATGATAAATTGCAGTAATTTTGTCTGATAAAAATCTGTGTTTACATCCGTGTGTTTATAAATTATTTTTAATCTGGTAATCTTCAAGAAAAAAATTAATTTGATTTATTTTGCAAGACCAATTTTACATAAAACTATTCTGATTGCCAGCAAAAACTCATCTTTTCCCTTCTAGCTAATAAATCTAAGTAACATGTCAGTTTTGCATGACTGTTAACACTTGTCACTTCCTAATAGCAATAAGTCAATTTCATTGTCATATCACAGTATCACAGTATACCAGGGGTTGGAAGGGACCTCAAGAGATCATCAGGTCCAACCCCCCTGCCAGAGCAGGAGCACTTAGGGTAGTGTGCACAGGAATGCATCCAGGTGGGATGCTCTGTTCTAGTGCTCCATCACCCTCACTGTAAAGAAGTTTCTCCTCATGTTGAGGTGAAATCTTCTATGTTCAAGTTTGAACCCATTGTTCCTTGTCTTATCACTGTGAAACACCAAAAAGAGCATGGCCCCCTCCACTTGACACCCACCCCTCACATATTTATACACATTGATCAGATCCCCTCTCAGTCTTCTCTCAAGACTAAACAGTCCCAGGGATCTCAGTCTCTCTTCATAGGGGAGATGCTCAAGTCCCCGAATCATCTTCATGGCTCTCCGTTGGATGGTCTCCAGCAGGTCTCTGTCTCTCTTGAACTGGGGAGCCCAAAACTGGACACAGTATTCCAGGTGTGGCCTCACCAGGGCAGAGTAGAAAGGTAAAAGAACTTCCCTAGACCTGCTGGACACACCTTTCTTGATACATCCCAGGATCCCATTGGCTCTCTTGGCCACAAGAGCACATTGTTGTTCCATGGAGAACTTGCTGTCCACCAGCACTCCAAGGTCTTTGTCTGGGGAGCTGCTTTCCAGCAGGGCAGCCCCTAACCTGTCCTGGTGCCTGTTGTTATTTCTCCCCAGATGTAGGACCTTGCACTTGTCCTTATTAAACTTCATTTGGTTTGCCTGCACCCAGCGCTCAGCCTGTCCAGGTCACATTGGATGGCTGCACAGCCTGACGGGCCTGTCCAGGTCACGTCCAGGTCATATCATTGCTAAGATTTATTTTACTTCTGATAAGCCCCAAATTAGCCATCTTAATTCAAGTAACTAATAAAATCAACAATAACAATAAATCTTCAGAGTATGCAATACCACCTCCATATTTTGGTATAAATAAATTAAAATCTACTGGAAAATTATTGTGGAGATTATATATATTTGAATTATTTTTAAAAGTGTGAACTAACACACACACAAAAAAATGCATTACAGTATATTTGACATTCATCCAGCCTCTAACATTTTACTGTCAAAAAAAATAATGGTGCAATGACTTCATCGTTAACTCTGGATCACATTGTATTTATAATGTAATATTCAAATTTAGAGTACTTTTCTTACCAAATTAACCTTATGGGCTAAGTAAAGGAAAGCTGTTACACAGGGGTTTTTTGTTCCCAAAACATTGATCTGCATGTTCATGCACTGCTTAACTCTCTACCTATATTGAGGCAGCAACTTAGCCCTTGCCAAAAGTTTTGTAAATAGTGATTTAAGGATGTGATTATAGCCATGGAGTTAGAATACTGGTCTATCCATTGTCAGTATAAGAATCAATTTAGAAAATGAGTGAATTATTAACAACAGAAAATTGCCAGAAGCTTTGTCAATTAGAAGAGATGATACTGCTCCTTACAGATCAGACAGAGAAAAATTTTCCTTTCATTAGTTTTCCTCTAAAGGAAAAGTCCTTAAAGAAACAAGAAAAAAGGAATTCTGAAAATACTCACAGGAGAAAAAGAATGGATTAAGGGTTTTCCAACACAAGTACAAGGATGAAAAGATTGTAGTAGATGTGGATTTAAGTTAAAAGGACTTATGGTAAGGTTGACCAGCTATTGACTGATGCTTTTTGAGAAAACAAAAACTGATGGTTGGATCAATCTTGAATGTAAAATCCTATTTTGTAGGCTGGGCATTGCTAAACACCACAGAGCAGTGTGCAGGATTGTTAACATGGTCAGAAAACACAGTAGGTCTCTCCAGCAAATATCTGTACCTCCATGATGATGCTCCATATTGGTGTAAATGAAAGTTTACCATGTACCCCATGGACTGAATTACCCAGTATGTTTATTTGGTACTTATGTTTAATTATTAAAACATTTATTTTATAGAATGTATTTTATATTATTTGCATAAAGTATGCAATGATGGCCATAGTTAATTATTAAAATAACACTTCAGTTACTGTATGAAAAAGCCAGAAGGTATATTAAAAAAAAAAAATATATATATATATATACACACACATATACACACACACACTTAATTGCACTGGGTGTGGACAGGTCAGGCATACATTGAAGACTGGACTACTCTTCCTGACTATCTCAGTGAGGTCTATGAGATCCTCTCCCAATGGCCTTGAAGGATCAAATGAAATGAGGGATGGTTTTTGTACTAAGGAATCTCACGTTCTAGGGTGCATTAAGAGGAGTGTGTCCAGCAGATTGAGGGAGTTTCTCCTCCTTGTCTACTCTGCCCTGGTGAGGCCACACATGGAATATTACATCCAGTTTTGGGCTCCCCAGTTCAAGAGGGACAGAGATCTACTTAAGAGAGTCCAATGGAGGGCTATGAGGATGATTAGGAGACAGGAGCATGTGCCCTATGAGGAGAGGCTGAGGGACCTGGGCATTTTTTTTGTCTGGAGAAGACTGAAAGGGGATTTAATAAATGTTTATAAATATCTGAGGGCTGGGTGTCAAGAGGGAGACTCTTCTCCGTTGCATCCTGTGAGAGGACAAGAGGTAATGGATATAAACTACAGCACAGGAAGTTCAACCTCAACATGAGGAGGAATTTCTTCACTGTGAGGGTCACAGAGCACTGGAACAGGCTCCCCAGAGAGGTTGCAGAGTCTCCTTTACTGGAGACTTTCAAGACCCATATGGATTTTTTCCTGTGTGACCTGTGCTAGATTGTATGGTCCTGCTCTGGCAGGGGGGTTGGACTCGATGATCTTCAGAGGTCCCTTCCAGCACCTAGCATCCTGTGATCCTGTGATACTTTATCCTCCCTTTCATTATCACAAGACACCTTATACATTTGCAATATAAGCAATCCTTTCTAGATGAGACAAAGCACTCAAGTGTAAAAAAGAAAGAACTCCAATGAGGAAGAAGATTAAATGACAAAGTCTTATCCAATCCCTTCTGCTTATGGCATGAATTTGAATTTAGCAAGTATAACCACCCGAGCAGATCATGCAGCCATTCATAACCATCCTTCTCTTCAGAGTGAGCAGCAGTATTTCAATAAGGCAGGAAAATGAAAATCACGTAAAAAGAAAACAGTAATGTAAAAATATAACACTGCAAGGGTGCAATTCCTTTAAATATGCTATAATTTTTTTTCTTAATTTTGCTCTGACATTTTAAGGCTATATACCTTTATTATGACAAGTGATTATTAAAGTCCTAACTCTGGAGCAGGCTGGGAAAGTCATTATAACAAAGTCACAGCGGACTTAATTCTCATACAGTTCCATCTATATCTCAAGACTAAAAGTTAAATTTGCTGCCCGTTACACATGGTTAGGGAGGAGAAAACAAAACAAACAAACAAAAAATGCTAATTTTGACCAACAACCTTTCAGAAGACACAACTAGCTGCTACCACTCAGGAATTGCTCTCTGATCCTTTACAAAACAAGAGAGACATTTGAAAACCTATCGTGAGGTTCAGCTTATCAAGACACTAATGATGAATAACACTAAGACATCATTAATATTACAGCTTTTATGCTGTAATACTAATGAAGCACTAACAAAGAAAATATCTGGAGTGACTAATTCCAGCTACGAAGTAATTTAAGAAACAATTTAAAGCAGAGCAATTTTTCACATTTATCAAAAAGAAAAAGAAGTACTAGGATGCTGGTACACAAACTGGCAGAAAAGCTACCCTTTGATAGCCCTGAGTATTTTCATTACTGCTAATTGTTTTCGATATACAGTGAAAAAGCTCTCCAAGATTTTCAGGGAACGCTTTTACTACCTTTATCCTTTGCAATCTTCAAAAGGCTTATTGCAATCTAACAATTCTAGGAAGCAAAACCCTGGATGTTCAACTCTGCACAATGCATGAATGAAAACTTTTCCCCATCTATAAATTAGGAAATTATTTTGAGAAAAAAAAAAAGCTTTTCTAATTTGATGTCTCTGTTCAGGACCTCCCACTAGTTGTAGCCCAACCTTAGCAGCAGATGTCCTGCTGGGGCTTATTTCAAGAGACTTCCAACTGTTTTCTGATCTTTTGTCACTCAGTATACATTAAATGCAGTATTTTGCTGTTCAGATTTTACGTACTCTCTCATGTAGCTCACCTAGCAATACAGATGGGTAAGAATAGTGTTCACTGAGGAGCTCACACGAGACTATAGATGCTGACTGCTCTTTCCCTGCCTTGCCTGGGAAAGCAGAGCTTGCTCTCTACCAGTGCTGCTGAAGGAAAGCAATCACTTTGACTTCCTGTCACTCTTAAATTTGGGTTAAATCTTAGTCAAGTGCCCCCTGTCAGTTGAGTGACAGGAGCGCCACACACACATAACACATATAAGTGTGTGTTAATTCTCCAGTAAACTCTCCATGAGGACAGAGCCTATAGCAGAGAATTCACTAGATCAAAGCTTGTTGTTACTAGGGCCACAGTTGAGTATCTTACTTGTCTACTTACAGGTAGGAAACATAATTACCACCAGCAAAGTAAAACAAAATGTCAGCAATTTGCAAACATAAAATGTATCCATATACACTCAGCTGAGTCATTTCCTTCTTGCTCAGTAGTCAAATCTTTTCACCTGCCGTCTTTGTGGCTAAAACATTACAACATGTGCATGTCATTGCTTGAAACATTTTCCTATACACCATTTACTTCTACAATCTTATTGTGAGGACAATATAGCTAAAGAGAAACGAAATCCCATAGACTCTAGCTGGGTTACAGTTCTCTTTTCATCTTGTTTGAGTTAGAAAGCAATACCTCAAAGGAGAAACGTCTCCTGTATGTAAGTTGCAAAGACCAATAAATAACATCATCTCTTAGCTTTTGTTCCACATTTTACATACATCCCTGAAGGGAAAAAAAGCACTTTCAATGTTTTTGACAATAATTAGCAGTTTCCTTTCCTCACAGCATTACTTTGCTCCCTAGTTATATTCCTCCCCTTGCTCAGTAACATGCTTGATAGGTCTTATTTATGGTATGTTCAGATACACTTCCTCCTGGGCCATGTGCTTTAGCTCTACCAAATACTGTAAAAAAAAAAAACAACCTTTTGCCCCAGAATGGCTTTAACATTTGCTACAAAGCTTCAGAGGTTTTCTCTAATTAATAACAACTTATCATTGTACAAACACTAACTTACAGCTTTGGTAGATTTAAAAAAATTCCAAACAAACAAAATCCTCTAACCCACAAACCAACGAATTCTGCATGGTTTCCTTACTTAGTCTTTAGAAAACCCAAAACTATCCAGAAAAGTGCAAGCACTGAACACTAAGATCCAGTGCACCTTTAACAGTAGCCTCAGACCTAAAACATTGGTTGCAAAGACCAATAAATAACATCATCTCTTAGCTTTTGTACCATATTTTACATACATCCCTGAAGGGAAAAAAAGCACTTTCAATGTTTTTGACAATAATTATCAGTTTCCTTTCCTCACAGCATTACTTTGTTCCCTAGTTATATTCCTCCCCTTGCTTAGTAACATGCTTGATAGGTTCATGGTATGTATCTGAAAACAAATTGCAATTTTATTTAAATGCCTTTCAAATGTATATTGAGTAACATCAGTAGTTTCCCCATTAAGTAACTTGATAAACTTCATTGTGAATTAGCCAGAGGCATTTATTTCAGTAAATACTGCTTAGATGGCTTTGCTGATTTTTTTTTTCCTACTTTTCCCTGAAGCTGAACGACTCCTTAACTAAAATGTTTCTCTTTACTGAGATATATCCTAAGCAGGAGGGGGTAATGTTCAGCATCTTCCTGAATTAGCCTGAATGTCTCTGCTGCCTACACAAACATCCTGTCTGCAAACAGGAAAATTAATTAAGGGATTCACTGACTATCCCATCCTTCTTTTAAAAGCCAGCACCACAGGGAAGATCACTTGACCAAACATTCATGTCACTCCAGGATGACTGGATGTCACTTAAGACACAAAGGTAAAACAATTTATGAGAATGAGAAATATGATGCTTAATTTCATAGAATCATGGAATTGGTTCAGTTGAAAAAGACAGTCAAGAATCCAACCATCAACCTAACACTACCGTGGCCATTAAACATGTCCTGAGATGCCATGTCTACAAGTTTTTCAGCACCTCCAGGGATGATGACTGTACCACCTCCTCAGCAGCCTATTCCAATGCCTGACCACTCTTTCAATAAAGACATTTTTCCTAACACCCAATCGAATCCTTCCCTGGTGCAATCTGAGGCCATTTTCTCTAGTTCTATCACTTGACACCAGACTTTCCTTTCCTAAGCCATGTTCGTTATCGGGATACTGCAAGAAATACAGATCAGTCAAACAGTCTGACAGACTGCAAGAAATACAGATTAAACAGTCAGACAGGGTAAAAGATGTACAAGACACACCAGCTCTGGGCAGAATTCATAGGTCTAAAATTCTTGGGGCTTTACTGAGTAAATTCTTCAGATTTCATTTCCTCCTATGCAGAGAAATGCAAGTAATTAAATAAACAGTCACACTAGTAATGTATGTTTTCTTTAACAAGACAGCTTTATAAAATAGACTTATTTATTTAGTGCTCTAAAACACAGAAGTCATTCCCCAGGTAACGGACTCATTAATTCTTTTGCTGCAAACTGGCTTCCACGAAGTGACAGGCACATTCTGTGAAAATCTATTTTCAGTCATAGAAGTAAATGATTTTTTTAAAAATTTCTGAAACATAAGTTGTAACCTACCACCATATCACGGTTTAACCCCAGCTAGTAACTAAACACCATGCAGCTGCTCACTCACTCATCCTCCCTTCAAGTGGGATGGAGTGGAGAATGAAAAAATAAAACTTGTGGGTTAGGAACAGTTTGATAACTAAAATGGAACCAAATAAAATAATAACAATAAACAGAGTAAAATATTATTATTATTATTACTATTATTACTACTACTACTATTATTATTATTAAGACTATAATGAAAAAGAGACATAAATAAAACCCAAGAAAAGGATAATTACTCATCACCCGCTGACCAAGGTCCAAGCAGTGATCAAGGCGCTGCAGTCAACCCTTCCCAGTTTATACACTGAGCATGACATGAGCATCATATGGAATACGCTTTGGCTACTTCAGGTCAGCTGTCCTGGCTATGCTCCCTCCCAACTTCTGGCATATCACAGTATCACAGTATATCAGAGGTTGGAAGGGACCTCAAGAGATCATCAGGTCCAACCTCCCTGCAAGAGCAGGATCACTTAGGGTAGTCTGCACAGGAATGCATCCAGGTGGGTTTTGAAAGTCTCCAGAGGAGACTCCACAACCCCCCTGGGGAGCCTGTTCCAGTGCTCTGTCACCCTCACTGTAAAGAAGTGAACCACCAAAAAGAGCCTGGCCCCCTCCACTTGACACCCACCCCTCAGATATTTATACACATTGATCAGATCCCCTCTCAGTCTTCTCTTCTCAAGACTAAATAGCCCCAGGGATCTCAGTCTCTCTTCATAGGGGAGATGCCCAAGTCCCCTAAGCATCCTCATGGCTCTCTGTTGGATTCACTCCTGTAGGTCTCTGTCTCTCTTCAACTGGGGAGCCCAAAACTGGGTACCTGCTTGCTGGCAGAGCACAGGAAAGTGACTTAGGATAAGAATTACTTAGCAACAACAAAAACATCAGTGTATTATCAACATTATTCCCACAGCAAATCCAAAACACAGCACTGTACCAGCTACTAGGAATAAAAATTAAATCTATCCCAGCTGAAACCAGGACACATCAAAAGAACAATGAAACAGCAATGCAAAACCCAACCAAACGTAAAGAGCTCTGGCTGTGAAAAAAGCAATCACTTCAGCTGGATGCTCAAGCACTAAGAGAAAGAGATGACTAAGAGTAAAAGATTACTATATAAATTACATTACAACTATGATATTTTATCTTGAGAAAATGGCCCTTTTATGGCTCTTCCTTTCCATTATTACAATAATTTTATCCCTACCCCTGCCAGTTTAATTTTCTTCAAATGTCATCCCTAAAATCTTCTTCAAAACCTCTCCGTTAGAAAACTGAAGTATTTTGTTTTCATCTTGTACTCCCATACCAGTTCAGGTGCACTTCCTCCTGGGCCATGTGCTTTAGCTCTACCAAATACTGTAAAAAAAAAAAACAACCTTTTGCCCCAGAATGGCTTTAACATTTGCTACAAAGCTTCAGAGGTTTTCTCCAATTAATAACAACTTACCATTGTACAAACACTAACTTACAGCTTTGGTAGATTTAAAAAAATTCCAAACAAACAAAATCCTCAAACCCACAAACCAACAAATTCTGTATGGTTTCCTTACTTGGTCTTTAGAAAACCCAAAACTATCTAGAAAAGTGCAAGCACTGAACGCTAAGATCCAGTGCACCTTTGGCAGTAGCCTCAGACCTAAAACATTGGTGCTAGTTAAGAATGTTACATGGTGTTGGAGAGCAGCAACCCTGAGAATTATCTACAGGTGACTTGGTGCAGGAGGGCAGCAACCCTGAGAAGTGACTACAGAGCAGGCTGAGCAAGCAACTTGGAAGCAAGTCCCAGTGATAGTATGGCAAAACCATATTTGTTGGAGATGCACACAAATTTTAAGTCAGGACAGAAAAAAGATGTCACTTCTGCACATAACAAAAGTAAGACTAGGAAAAGGTGAAGTGGGCACAAAAGAGTTCTGTAAACTAATGAAACCTGGTGCAAGCAAGACTGACAGCAAGAAGTGAAGGTCAGATAAAGAATCATAGAATATCTAGAAAATACTCCATAGTGCAATATTTCAATCTTGTCTTCAGTTTAAGACAGCGTGTTAGTCTAAGAAAGGTAGTAAAGTATAGCACAGTTTACTGACATTTTAAAAAAAAAAATCAAACAGTTCATCAGTATTATTCATGAATTCCCACTGACCAATTAATGGTCTCTTCTGGTGTAACGTCTAGGGTTAGGAACCCAAAGAAGTTACAAATATCAAGAGATGAAAATAAGTCATGATTTGAGGTTTTAAGAGAAAAAGATCAGTATCTTCTAAGAACAAAGAAAATCTGATAAAATGAACAGAAATAAAACACTTTGATTTTTTCCAAATTATGAAATGTCCATACCTGCAGCCAAATACTCCCTAAAATAAAGTTAACTTTGTGGTAAAAGCAGTATTTTTTATTAGACTATCTCAGGGAGCTGGAGTAAGCAGGCAAGTTTGAAATATTAGAAGTGCTCTGACAAGGGATAAAGGATGACAAAGTCCAGTTTGGAACTCAAGCTATGTAATTGACAACATTAACTGGATGACCTTTAAAGAATTTACTCCCAGAAGTTTCAGTTTATTTTGCTAAGAAAATAAAAGCATTACAACTTGAGACCCCTCACATAATATGTAAGGCAAGTTGAGGCAAAAAGATGGCACCAGATCTTCTATTACTATGGGAACATACTCATGCTTTTTCTTGTCCAAAGTGGGGAGTTCAGCAGTTCTTTCTCCAAAGGACAACACACTGATCATCCCTCAGAAAAGATTTCCTATTCTTCATCACCAAGATGAAGAGTAGCTTTCATCCACATACCATTTTAGAAGGGATGAGAGGTGGTCCTTACTCACATCCTTAAAAAGTTAGGAGATGGGTGAAAGAGTAATTAATGCAGCTCTGCATCCAGTTCATCCACAAGATGTGACTTAATGACCCAGGCTTAAAAAAAAAAAAATTAGTGGGGCACTATTTATATAGCTATAATATATAATAAATATATATAACTATATAGAATTACTAAAAATCTATGCCGGGGCAGGATTTCAATAAAAAGAGATGGAGTCTCAAGCAGGAATCTGAACAGAAATCCACATTAGCTACTTACTCAAACCTGTATGGCATCTTATTTTCAGTTCCACATTGCAAATAAAACCAGAGTTTTCCACTAGGAAATGCAAACAGAACATATCTATTTTTTACAAACTAAATCATCACTGCCTTAAAGTTTAAATAGGATATAAAACTAGCACTAACCTTCTAACATAGACTAATTTCCAAAGGGAAATATACACATTTAAGGTACAGGTGGGCAATAATATCTGTGTTGCTGGCTGTCGTAAGAAGCTAAAATTAAGGCCAAATGCATTACTGTAAGCTGTAGAACAGTACTGAGGAAAAAGTTTCCCATATTAAGTAGAATCCCTGCCTATAATTTTAAAATACACAAAGCCACATCCAAGTAAGGAATGGGACAAAACTCACTGTCAAAGACATTATGGCAAATAGAACTTATGATTCTTCATTACTTCCAGGCTGCATTATTCCATCTACATTCCTTTGTCTCTCTGTGTGATGTCTAAAGTAAGTAAATAAATTCCAGGTTTTCTTACAATCTTCTACCTGAATTTACTAAATAAAGTAAAATATATAAATTATTATTCTAACTTTCCTCCTGAAGAAGGTTAATAAATTACACATTAACAATGTCTCTGAAAAATCAGCTTAGATTTTCAGAAGAAAATTTAAGGCAATGTGATAAAAATACATGGTTTAATTTCGTCCCTAGGTAATATGCAATCAAAAGAAGCAAAGTAAAGAAAACATGATGAGGAAGAGCTGCAGAGGTAGCAAGATGATGTACCCAGGGAGCCTGTCAAGACCGCTGTATCTACTGCAGTTTAAGTGGCTTTCTGCTCACATTTTCTCAATGTTGGTAAAGAGAAACATGTCTCGCTTTTCAATCTGAACAG
Organism: Indicator indicator; assembly: GCF_027791375.1. Classification (NCBI taxonomy): domain Eukaryota; kingdom Metazoa; phylum Chordata; class Aves; order Piciformes; family Indicatoridae; genus Indicator; species Indicator indicator. The sequence goes on from NC_072010.1 coordinate 11,331,526, forward strand.
ATACCACTTTTATTACTGGCAGACTTGTCACTCTCAATTCAATGTACTGAGTGTCAAACAGTTACAAGGCTGCATCAGTATGAGTAGTTGAAAACAACAGTGCACCAGCTGACTCAGGTTCTTGCCATGCTAATGCCTTTCTGGAAACCCTGAATTAGCTGCAGTGACAGAAATGGAGATGTAAAGAGGCAAAACAAAAGAGAAAATAATGGTTCTCAAGAGGAAAAAAAATAACAGAGAGATAACAAATGTAATAAGGTAAGGCACTGTGATAATTAGTATTTAGAAACAGTATCATTACGGCAGGAGTTCACTGTTCTAAATGCTGTAAGAGAACACAATCAGTTTGATTTCATAGATCTCTATTCCCTTCCAGAAAATCTCTCATGCCTTCGGGTGAACAAGAATCTCATTTTTCACTTCAGCACAATCTTCTTGTAAATAGATACCAACAGAGAAACATTGAAAAACTGCAAGAATGAGGTAATTTTATTATTAATCCTATTATAGAATGGAACTGATGTAGAATCATGCTATTTCTTACAAGCTGCTTTGTATCTGTTATGTGTAAATCCCCATCCTGCAGTATTTATAATCAAACGAAAAGCTAAATATAAAATGCAGCAGTTGCACATCAGGACAAAAATAGCTGCCTGCTTGAGTGCTAAGTGTTTTTTTATTTTCTTAGACTTGTATCACAGTGTCAGAAATAAAAAGGTAGTCTATTCTACATTACTGTTCATCTGCCCATAAAATTGTACACTAAAAATGAAATCTTTCAGAAATGACATTGAAAAGAATCCAAAACAATTTCTTTTCTCCATTCAAGAGAAAAAACAAAATCAATTTAAAGAATATATTTTCCTGAATAATATCACAGTGTAAAATAGTATAAAATAGAAACTTCTGAAATTTAGTGGTGTTCCTGGAGAACCTTACGTTTAGAAAATATCTACTTCAGTTAAGTACAGAGCAGCAGCCTGAAGTGCTTGGCAAGCTGTAATCAACACTGCACCACTACTTACTTATGTCTCAGCTATGCAGTGTCCAAAAAGTGTTCTTGTTTGGACACTGTTCAATTGTCACCATTATGCAGCTGCTACACCACATACTGTTAAAGACAATAATCCCTGTCAATATAAAGCCCAAGAAGTTTGCTTTATTTTCTGGCAAAATATAATTCAATATTTTGTTACGATCTTCAGAATTACTTTAGGGATGAAACTTATCCTGTTTCTTCTGTTCCTCTGTTGAGTAACTTAATTTCAATTCACATAACTATCCAGTTTGTACCCTAAAAGATGTTTACCGAAGCACTAGATCTAATACACAACACTTTCACACATGTTCCACAGAGGTTTGCTTCTGTACATTAAGGAAAGAGATACAGTCTGTTTCTTTTCTTGACAGGTACATATTCAGAAGCTCTAACTAACTAACTAACCTGACTAAGTAGCCTGACTAACCTAATGGCTTTCTATGATAAAGTGACTATGCCAGTAGATAAGGGATGACCTATGAACATGATCCATCTGGACTTCTGCAAGGCCTTTAACACAGTCCCCCACAACATCCTGCTTGCCAAGCAGGAGAGATACAGATTTGATGGGTGGACTGTTCAGTGGATAAGGAATTGGCTGCATGGTTGCATCCAAAGGGTGGTGCTCAATGGCTTGAAGTCCAGATGGAGATCAGTGACAAGTGGTGTCCCTCAGGGGTCCGTACTGGGACCTGTGCTGTTTAATATTTTCATCAATGATATAGATAGTGAGATCGAGTGCACCATCAGCAAGTTTTCAGATGACACCAAGCTGAGTGGTGTTGTCAATACACCAGAGGGATGGGATGTCACCCAGAGGGACCTGGACAAGCTGAAGAGAAGTGGACCCAGGTGAACCTCATGAGGTTCAACAAGAGCAAGAGCAAGGTTATGCACCTGGGCCAGAACAATCCTCACTATCAATACAGACTAGGGGATGAGGTGATAGACAGCAAGCCCTGTGGGAAAGGACTTAGGGATGCTGATGGACGAGAAGCTGGACATGAGCAGTCAGTATGTGCTTGAAGCCCTGTGGGAAAGGACTAGGGGGTGCTGATGGACGAGAAGCTGGACATGAGCAGTCAGTGTGTGCTTGCAGCCCAGAGGCAAATCACATCCTAGGCTGCATCAAAAGATGTGTTGCCAGCAGATCCAGAGAGGTGATTCTGCCACTTTGCTCTCATGAGACTTCACCTGGAGTACTGTGTATAGGTCTGGAGCCCTCAATATAGGAAGGACATGGACCTGATGGAGCGGGTCCAGAGGAGGGCCACAAAAATTATCTGGGTGTTGGAGTACCTCTGCTATGAGGACAGACTGAGGGAGCTGGGGTTGTTCAGCCTGGAGAAGAGGAGGCTCCGGGGAGACCTAATAGCAGCCTTCCAGTACCTGAAGGGGGCCCAGATGAAGGATGGAGAGAGATTGTTTACAAAGGCCTGTAGTGATAAAGGGGCAATGGTTTTAGATTAGAAAAGAGTAGGTTTAGGTTGGACATTAGCCCCATCGAGTCTACATACTGCTTGGATTGAGGGCACCAGAGCTGGACGTAATATTCCAGGTGAGGTCTTACCAGAACAGAGTAAAATATTTAGGTCTGGACTGCGACCAAACTTTCAGTTAAATTTTTCTAATTCTACAGAGTTAATCTTTGGCTGACAAGAGAAGAGAGTAGGTAGATGAGGGAACTTTAACATCTCTTTTAGCACAAGTGAAAATGACACTGGAATGCTGAAGCAGAGATGGTGAAAACTGGAATGACACAGTTTAGTAACACGCAGCTAAGAAGGGAAAACAAGTGATGGGAACAATTCAAAACCTGATCTGACTAAGTCTGTACCAAAAGGCAAAAAAATGTAGAAATCCAGATAGATTTTGATGAGGATAGTGTTTCAAAAATTCAGTGACTAAAAGCCAGACAAAATTGGACAGGAAATGAAAAATAAAGGTTGACATAACTACTTACTTTGGTTCACAAGTCATTGCATAAAATGAAAAAATAGTGCATCTTACTCAGACTTCTGTGACTGATGTGGGTTAAGGTATCAACCCCATTCAATGAAAGGTATTTCCATAAACAGGAAATACTATTAGAAGACAAAAATCCTACCCATGTTAGCTGTACCACAGACAGATGAAGAGTTGTACAAAATAAAGCAAGGGTTATATTCTGCATCCTTATTTTACAGATGCATTCGTAAAGCCTTGGTCTTGAAAAGCAGAATATGGAAGAATTAATGCTGCTAATTTCACTTCCCTAGTGGTCTGTTTATGAAAGCAGGAGCTTTTAATTTAATTTTTAATACAAATATTTTTCATAAACCTTTGCCAACAAGAAGAGTATTTAAGAATAAATAATGGATATGACACTACACATGTATGTATATACATGTACATAGAGAATGTAATATGCTCTTTATATAATAGGAAGCATTAAGACTCTATAGGCAATCTTGATTTCAAGATTTCTTGATGTCAGAGCTTCATAGGAAAACTAAGGAAGTGTACAGGTTAATACAATTTGAGGCCAGAATGTAAAACTGCATGCTAAATATGCCTTAATACAGTATGCCAGGTATTTGCAATAGGTTTTGCCTTCTATATGCACTTTGAGAATCCAGGGCTAAGAACTGTCAGGGATCCTCTTGCTAATCCAAGTGCAAGAGGAATGAAGTTTTCACCGTATTTTCCAGTATAAATGGAAGACTCCTGAAGAACTCAATGCAAATTGATGCAGTGATAATTAATATGCAAATTATACACATCTGTTCCCTTAGGATGTCACAATTCTGGTAGTTTGTTGTTGTTGTCTTTTTTTTCTCAATAGGAATGTGCTGGATATGAAGCACACTGAATCTATTTCTATCACTTTGTTTTTCTACAAAAGCAACCCACAAAGAGTCTCTGTTTTCAGACTCATTTTTATTGGCAAGGACTAACATAGATACACATCCCTTGTTTCTCTTTCATTTGCTCCTTTCACATAACTTCACAGTATCAGTTTTCTTTGCTCCTCTGGAGTAGGTGAAATCATGAAAATAATTTTGTTTGGATTATTTTATTTCATTTATGGATATTTTATTTTGTGGAGAAATTATGACCTGATAGTACTTCTTCAATGTCACAGCTGTCCTTCTTCCTCAGCTAAAGTATATATCCTTAGGAATCATGATTGGTTATCTGCACATAATGTGCTACATAGTAATTTCTAACAAGTGCAATGACACACCTCACAAGTAAGAAATGTCTTTTCCCACTTGTGCACAGCATAATGGATGCCAAACAAAGTCTTTCATGACAATAAAAAAGAAAAATCACAATACTATGAAGTACTACAATACCACTTAGAGAATAAGGTTTTGAAGTTTCACAAAATTGCTGAAAACCTCTCCTCAGGAAATTCTACTCTTCTTGATAATCGATTCTGCTCCTGAAGCTCACAGTGCAGCTCTGCTGCAGCACACTGCTTGACATCTCACCTCTTTGATTCCCATTCTTTGTGTTCTTAAGAATTGAGCAACTGGATATAAATCATCACTGTACTTAGATTTGTGTGTGTGTGTGTGTGTGTGTGTGTGTGTGTATGTGTGTCAAGTTTTGTTCTCATAACTTTTGAACAATGTGCTCTAAGTTTTTTAAATTTCTTGGCTGAAACAAATGGTTTCCTCATATATCACACTTATTGTTGTTTGGTTGGTTTGGGTTTTGGTTGTTTGTTTTTTTTTTTCTTTCTTTCCTCTAGATAAACTTGCAGTATATAATTACAGGTATTTTCATTATAGTCTCCAAGGGATAAGTCCTTTTGTCACCTCTGCTGTTCAGTGCATGTATTGATTTTAAAAACATTTCCAAATGACTGCAAAGCCAAAGGATACATTTATCTTGCTGGCTAAGAGTGGGTGCTCCCATTTTGCTGAATAACCTCACACTAGTAACAAAAAAACACCACTATCAACAACAATAAAAGAGACATTTTCTGCTTTCTCTGACAGGTTTCAGGACACAAACCATGAGATCCACGGTCAAGCATCTGCTGGATGTCAGAAATGCCAATCACCAAACAACCACCACTTTTCTTCAGGTACATCTGTTGGGTGGCCCAACATTTCAAAAAATCAAGCAACTGTCTAGACCTAGCCTGTATTCATTCTTGGCTTTCGTTTCTTAAAATGCTCACCTTACAAACCTAGACAATAAATATAGACACACAAAATAATTCACTTTAGACACATTCTACCATGTTAAATACTTACTATTTGGCTGGACACAAATATCAAAACTTTTTATGTTTCTATGATTCTTCATTATAATGGAAAAAGGAGTTTTAAGAACTGGCTGCCTCATGTTCCACACCTCTCTCACTAACCAAGGTGTCATTTCCTAAGGGCTTATACATCGATTTACATATGTGTTGTCCCACTGGGTTGTAGCTTACAATCTTATACAGGAAATACTGGGATTTTAAAAAATGCTCCTTTTTCAAAATCAATCTCATATTTACCCTTCTCACCCTACTTTGCTAGGCATTCACTTCTACACAAGACAAGAATGTCTCAGAGTGTTAGGCTGAAGCAGCTTTGAGAACAAGTACATCTGGAATATAAAGAAAAATTGGTCTTAAACTACTTAAATACATTTTAAAATCACATTTTTACAGCTAAAGGATGTACATATGCATAGTTCACAAACATAGTGGTGCATATTTGACAAAGGGCCACAAAGATGACTAAGGGATTGGATCACTTTTCATGGGAGGAAAGGCTGAGAGAGCAGGGACTGTTCAGTCTGGAGATGTCTCAGAGGGATCTTGTCAATGTGTACAGATACCTGTTATAGGAAGCAAAGAATATGGTGCCGGAGTCTTCACAGTGTTGCCTAATGACAGGACAAGAGGCAACAGGCACAAACTGAAATAAAAGTATTTGTTTTGGAACATGAGAAAAAACATCTTCAGCTGTGAGGGTGGTCAAATACCAGAACAGGTCACCTAGAGGGACCATACATTCTCCATGCCTGGAAGTATCCAAAAACCACCTGGACATAGCCCAGAGCAGCCTACTCTTGCTGGCCCTACTGTGAGCAGAGGATCAAGGGTGACAATCTCTTTGGTGCCTTCTTAGTTCTTCTGTTCTACGATTGTAGATTTGCTTTCATGTTTTGGAATATTATCTTATCATTTATTTATATAATAGAACTGCTTATATAAAGGTGCTATACATCTCATTTTTCCAGATCTCTCCTTTTTTATTTCTTCCTTGTTGGAAATTGTCTGGAAATGAGCATAAAATAAAGTACACACTGGATACACAGTGGAAGATCAATAGTTTTAAAAGAAAAAGAGTATTGGCTTAGAATAAAGAAATGTAGTCATATGAAGTACATGGAGTTGCACAAACAGATTAGAGCACAAGTAATTTAAATGGAAATAATGAACAAAGGTTAATTTCATAAAGTCTAAACTGAAGAGCACAAGAGGTAATTGCAATAACTTGATAACACAAGTTTCCACCTTTTTTAGTGTGACACTACAACTAATGAAGGTTCAACAAACTGCATTTTTTTTTTCTAACCTGATTTTCATATACCTACAGAATAAACTGAGTGAAAGGATTTTAATGTACTGGATCATGGCTTTTATACCACACCAGAAAACTTTCAAAACTTGTGTGGCTGCAACATAAGTACAATTCTGAAAGGCAAGCACTGTGGATATAAGCATTACTAACAACATAAAAATCTGCATATTGTACTATCCTTGATATCCTGTGCCTAATTATCTCAATACAGAGATTCTTTGCAAATGACTAAAGACTGTCCTTTTGTCTCTAGCCAAAACCATTCAGCTAGCAACAAGGGAAAGGAAGATAAACTACACTGTAAGAACATCAAGCTAAAACAAGAGTATTTATGAGTCATGTGTGCACTAAATGGTGCCAGTTCTCTAGGACTCCAAAGTACCTAATAATTAGGATACCTCTGAAAGCACTTGGACAAATAAGTAGACAGCACAAACATAAGATGGTAACAAAGGAACATCTAATTTTCATAGTATGTATATGCATCATCAGTTCAGTGCCATCCCCTACAGAGCAAATAAGGGACAATGAAGACAAGAAATAAATGCTTGTCAAAAAAAAAACCCAAGAAAACAAACAAAACCCAAAACCCAACAGAACTCAAACAAAACAACAAACAAAAAAAACCCATGAAAATGAGATTTAATACTGATGAAGCCTCAAAACTTTTATCTGGCTTCCAACAGTGGGATGTGATGTTCAGTTCTTCCATGAATATATCATACCCTAACAGAATATTTTAATATGAGAACATAGGAACACAGAAGAACATGTTACAAGTAAGGAAACAATAAAGTGAAAGTTTCTGATCCAAGCAAAGAAAATATTCTGTTGCTACAAAAAGATGGTACAGAACTGTGTTGAGAATAAAGAGCAGTATTTATCTTTAAAATCTCTGATACATTTAAAGTAACTTTTTTTCCAGCATTTTTGCATGCAATTAGTTATAATCCCTAAGGATATTTAAAAATATAATTTAATTAAACATTGTAATAAAAATGTTTATTTTTATATATTTGATAATTAATATTTCCTGGCGGTGGTATCTTCAAACACCACCGTAATTTATTTACAAAAATGTTGTCACAGGTTCAATCATTTGGTTGTGGGTTTTACACTGCACATATAAAGACAGTTAAATGATTTAAGCACAGACCTAACCTTTCTAATACAGCAATTCAAATTGGAAATACAGGTGCTGTGATCTGTGGTTTTCCCACAAATGGGATTCTGTGGCAGATTAGCCAGGGACTCACAACTTGCTCCTCTGTCTGGTATCTTCCCAGATGCTGTGTCTATAATTCCAGCAGTCCTTGGCTCAGAGAGGGCTAGGGGGTCTCTCTCTTGTTATGCCCAGTCACTGGGCTGTAGCCTCTTCCGGGATTCAATTCCCTTGGAGCTTTTCCCCTTTCTGCCTTGGTCCAGGTGCAAGGCCTGGGTGAAGCTGGTCTGCTAGACCAAGTTCTTCAGCTGCTTCATCATTTGGCTCTTTTTGCTGTCTGGGTGAGAACAAGGCAAGTTGCCTGACTTCTCGGCTGGTTTAAATACTGTCCCAAGACAATTAACGCCCTCTGGTAACACAGAACCCTGATAACTGGACCTCTAGGATGGGGCATATCCAAACATGGCCGGGGCATACACAGTTCACAGCTGTGTCACAAAGCTGACCCTTCAGGACAAACATGTAAGCCATTAAATATGATTCTGCTATCATCAGAAGTCCACAGACTTTGTGCATACCTAACAATGCAGGGTGTCTGGACTTGTATTAGCCTGAACTGATTTTCATAGAATCAGTCAAGGTTGGAAGGGACCACAAGGATCATCCAGTTCCAACCCCCCTGCCATGGGCAGGGACACCTCACACTACATCAGGCTGGCCAGAGCCTCATCCAGCCTGGCCTTAAACACCTCCAGGCATGGGGCCTCAACCACCTCCCTGGACAACCCATTCCAGGCTCTCACCACTCTCATGGGGAAGAACTTCTTCCTCATGTCCAGCCTGAATCTCCCCACTTCCAGCTTTATTCCATTCCCCCTAGTCCTGTCACTACCTGATAGCCTAAAAACTCCCTCCTCAGACTTCTTGTAGGCCCCCCTTGTAGCTTGTTTTAACTGTGAGAGTAATTCTCCAGCCATCAATCAAATTGAGTTTTGCCTGATTAGCTCTAGCTTAGTTCTGTGAATGTAATTCATAAATTCAGAGATTAATAGAATACCAGGTTGTAAAGGACCTTGAGGATCATCTAGCCCAAACTTTCAGGGTAAGAATATAGTTTAAATGAGATGGCCCAGCACCCTGTGAAGCTGAGCCTTGAAACTGTCTAATGCAGGGGAATCTACCACCTCCCTTGGAAATTATTCCAATGTGTAATAGTATGAATGGTGAAAAAAATACATGTTAACAATATGTGTTAACAAACCTACATTGTGTATTGTAGTTTCACATTGTGTATGCCTTTTCTGTAATAGTTCATTTTGACTTCAAGTGTTAGTATCATTATAACTGGGCTAACAACTGCACTGTATTTTAATTCTACTCATAAAATACTAATGAGACTTAATAAATCTTTGCATCTGTGTATAACGTGTTCTGTTTAAGCCCATATCAAAACTGTAGTGTAACAAGACTTACATTTAGGAATAAATTCTAATTGAGGCTTGAAGCAACTATATGTATTCTCATGTGCTTAGCTACTAACACCAGAAATGACAATACAAGTGAGTTCCGAGGAGAAGACAACAAAAGTGTAACAGCTGTTTTAAAAGAGCAGGTGTTTTCATACAGAAAAGAACAGCATTAGTAAAACTCTTCCTTATTTTTTTGTTTCCTGTCATCCAGTGAATTGAATCAAAATACAGATAACACTTTCCTGATGTTAAGTATCTCCATGCAGGAGTTACTTTCACAGTCAAAGACGACTTAAGTGATTCCTGAAGCACTTAGTGACACCTCATGTGAATTCTCCAAATACGAGCTATCCCTCTTCCACTTGTACCTGTAAAGTCTCTGCAAGGTCCTTAAATTTCACAGATACTTCAAATTTCACAGCTACTTCAAGTACTACAAGATACACAGTACCAGGACTTTCAATGACTCAGCCAAGGAATCACCACCACCAAGGGGCATACAAGAACCTGTCTGCCCATAAGGAAAGATTGCTGGTATCAAGACTGTATTATTTGCAGATTTTTTTAAAGTAAATTTTAAAATTTCACTTTAATCTGTCCCTAGCCACTGGCATGCAGATGAACTGCACTATGAACTGCATAGCCACATTTCAATATCTAAAGGGGACCTACAGGAAGGCTGGGGAGGGACTGTTTAGCAGGGCTTGTAGCGACAGAACAAGGGGCAGATTTAGGCTAGACATAAGGTGGAAGTCCTTTACAAGAGAGTAGTGAAATACTGGAACAGATTGCACAGAGATGTGATGGAGGCCCCATCCCTGAAGATATTCAAGGTCAAACTTGATGGGGCTCTGAACAACCTGATCTAGTTGAAGATGTCCCTGCTCACTGCAGGAGTGTTGGACAAAATGGCCTTCAGGGGTCCCTTTTAACCCAATGCATTCTGTGAGTCTGTAAAAATAAAGAAGGAGAACATATGCTTCTCTACTCATTTTCCTTAAAGTACTTTTTGCATCGCCTGCATGTACTAAAGCTAGGAATTTCTCATAAACTGACTCTAGTAAAAGTACATGGAAACATGCCAGCCTTTGATGAACAATTTTTTTCTATTTAATTATGTGGTTTCCTGCCTGGCATGGTTTGTTTTTATTGAGACCAAAAGCCTTTATAGGCAGGGATACTTACGTTCTTCTCTGTGCATAGAACATATATAAATGACCATTATAATGGCACATGCTTTGCTGTTCAGCACACTTTCCACCTTCATACACCCACCCATCCTTCAAAAGGAACAATCTCTCAATCACTAATACAAAATTTTTTCTTTAACTTATAATATCTATTCTTTCCAGTACCCACTGTCCAATACCCACTAACATTGTACCCTTTTTAACTACAATTAATTTGCGAAAGCAGAGAGGTATAAACTGCCTTTGACTGAAGAAAGAAAAAGCTATGGGCATTCACTTAGACAGCAATGACAAAACTGAAATTACATGTTGTTTTATTTTACCACTCCAAATGTGCCAGATGTCTTTGTGCCCTATAAGCTAGCCTTATTTTTCTTTGTTTGTAGACATACATATATATATACACATACACATATAAAATAGAAGCAGTATCCTTCAGTATCAGATAAAACCACTGTTACTGATATCAATTTGTTGTAATTTTTTAGTATAAATACTGCAGATCTTTTAAGTCAAGAAAAAGTGGTTTGAAAGTAAGAGAAAGACATTTACTGCAGAAATTGTCTTGAAATTTTAATGCATGAAATGCTGTTGTGCAAGCATACCACCAACTAGGAGGAAAGTTTAACTATAATTTTAACTATTATGCATGCTTTTGATACCGGTCATTATTTTGGTGATCTATAGTCTTAGTCTATACACTACAGAGTATAGCCTATAGTGTAAGAAATGCTCACCTACTCTACTGCTGTGGTAAATTCAATGAATTTGGATTTATACAAGACTGGTTAGAATCTGTTTCAGAAATTTTCTCCCCCTGCAGTATTTTGTGGTCTTCACACAAATTATACAGACTTGTATGTGAATATATGCAACAAAAGAAACTATTACGTAATGTATTTTGACATTTTGTTCACTGTGATATTATTAGATAAAATTATTTTGATTCTCAGCTCATGGGACGACCTTTTAGCTACACATAAAACAGCAGGTAGCTTTATGGAAATGCTATCCCTTTTCAAAATACCCTGTTTCAGAATAGAAAATATTAACAATATCCTAAATAGAAACTCCCTCTCCAGTTTCCTCTGAACTATCAAAAGAGATTCAACATGCCTAATGTTTACCAACACACAGAAAGTCAGCTTCAGATGAACTACACTGAATATAAGCACTGAATATAAGCTTTTCTCAGCTCATTCATTTGCAAAGTGCAAGTATTTCAAGTGACTAAGTTGAAGAAATACAACACAAAAAACTTAGCCATAACTTCTCTCTGTTCCCTTTTATCTAAGAAAGGACCTTCAATACCAAGTAGAAACATTATCTAGCTTGCCTGCCTAAGGACAGAATTTTTTATTATGTTCCATATCGTGGCAAGTAAGACCAGCAATACTCAGCATTGTGAATTGATCTGAAAACACTCCATAAATACTACTAGGTTCATGGCTTTTAGATTCAAGTTGCAGCACCAAGATCCACAGGAGCCAAGATCCTTTTGAGAAAAACCTATTACACTATTTATTCATTATTTATAGTCCTTTGTTAAAAAGAACTTGGAAGATTGATCATCTGTAGTGAATTTAAAATGCACCCCTGCCCTTTGGCAACCAAATCAGCAATAATGTTTTTTTTTTCTTTATTTGCTTTGTTCTTATTTAGTCATAGCAATTATTTCTATTATGCTTTACTCCCTGTAATTTTATGTTATATAGAATGGTACTTATTTGAGCTAAAACAATTGCTCTCAGTAGCTTGAGTGGGTTTTTTATTGTGATTATTGTCATTCCATTACAAAAGGAGAGCACTCAGTTCTGCATACACAGACCATTTAATATCTAAGCTCTCTAAGATTCAACCACCTACTACAGAAAAAAAAAAAGAAACAAACAAAAAACCACCACCACCAAAACCCACAAAAACAACCCACTATGCAAAGAATGAAAAAGTAAGTTAAAATAGTGAGCTATCTTCTTATCCCTCTGGTACCCACCAATTTTTTAAAAAGCACAATAGTAACAAGGAAAAATACTGTACTGATGTATCATTAATTTTTACATTTAATTATCACGTGGGGTTTTTTTTTGCCACATGAATAGCTTTAAAGATAGAGACACTGACCAGTAAATACCAGTAAGAAAGTGAATCACACAGAGCTGAACCTGGGCTGAAGTCAGAGTGCACGTGCTTTTCCACATATACTCTCTCTCACCCCAGTATATTCTTGTCAAAATAAAGAGACCAGAACTGCCATGGGAAGCCAGGTTTCATATGGCAGCAAAACAATGTTCCACATTGCATTCTCTGCCAAATCCATTGGCCTTTCTGCTCCTGGTGGATGCTGAACTAATGGTTTCAGAAACCTCTTGGCAATGACTCCAAGGTCCCTTCCCAGGTTTTAACAGGTATTTGTAAGCCCAGCATTACAGTTAAGTACAATTTAAATTACTTTTCCCTTGTTGCGTTACCTAACAAGTTAATACGAATTTTAGCTGCCAGCTATTTGCAAACTCCTTTTAACAGTTCCACTACCCACAAGGTCTGATCTCCATCCCCATTGGACCCTTCTGTTTTCTCAAAAAAAAAGACCAAAACTATATTGTCAGCTTGCCACTCTATGGAGAGCTGTTTGTAATATTAGTTCACACACAGTTTTGCATTCTAGTACTAAGTTCCTTCAGGACTCTCAGATGAAAGATGTAGTCAACATCTTAAATTAAATTTTGGGTACAATTCACCCGATAAAATACGAAATTCTTCTTCAGAAAGCAAGACACCACCCACTTACACTGACCACATGGATTAAAATTTACTTCATGGCAGTAGGAGCTGGTACAACTAATTTAGATATAAACACAAGCAGAGACATGCAAGACAAATTGCATTCCTAGAGGTGTATTCTTCCAATAGTTAAAACTGGTTGAGAAGCCTTTTCTGCTTTATGAATGATTTATGACAACTTTATGTTTTATGACTGAATTAAAGATATTGATACTTAAAACAATGTAGGCTCTGTCACTAAAAGCACAAGAGTACACATGAATCTACTGAATATCATGAGGACCTAACTAGATCATTAGACACCATCCTCCCTTTGTGAGTTTAAGCTCATTCTTAGTTCATACAAGAAATGTCTTGCATGATAAGCTGCAAGCGAAGGCTTGCCAAACAAAACACAACAAAAGCACTTCGATGGAAATGAGGGAGAACTGCAGAAGTGCAGAGCACCTGTAGGTGGACCTGATGGCAAGAGTCTGCTTTGAACCCACATGAAGAGCTGTATTACATTATATAAGGCCAAGTAGTCTGAAATTCATACTCTAAATGTTCAAAATTGAGCACTTACACTGAAAGAACACGGTTGACCTTAGTCTTTTCCAACTCTCACCTTTCAGTTCATGTGTAGTAATTCTGAAAACACATTTGTGTTTATAATGCATTTACGAACACTAGTGCAATGAAGAAATAGTTTGGCAATTATTCAATTTGAAGGGTAAGTGGATAGAGATTTGCAGTTCGTAAACAAAGAACCTTCTGTATTATGGCCTAACTGGCAAAAATACTCTAGAAAATCTGCAATCTCAAAATACTAAACATTATAAATATAGTTGAGTCTGTATCAGGGCATGAGAAGTAGCTATGATAAATAGAGTATCTGTGTAGAATGAAAGATGACTGAGGCTACACGTGTAAAAGAAATGAAATCTTGACCCAGGTCTATTTATCAGAAAGACCATGGAAGTCTGTCACAGCATGTGGCCCTTATTAACTCATTTATATAAAGCTAAGGGAGACAACTGGAGTTGAAAGACACAAAAGCAAGCAGTATATTAGCTCCTCCATATGAGACTTCGATGAGTCAGAAACAAAAGGAACAAAATCAGAATAAACAAATACTATTTTTAAAAATGCAACAGTAGTATTCTTCCCTAATATCTCATATAACTGAGCTGTACAACAGGCCTTTCATTTTTAAACATATTGGTAGTCAGAGATGAGATGCCACCTAATTTGTTTTCCTGGGGCAGTATCAAACCAGTTTGAAGTATCTGACAGGAGAGAACAGACTCAATGTGAATGCTAAACAACAGTACAGCAGAGCTACAATCAGACCAAATTAGAGTTTCCAGTATGTCTGACTGATAGGATAAAATTTCCAGAAAGCAGTTAACACTTCCAAACTCAGTAGTAATTGGGGTTTGTCCTACAAATAAGCAATCATACATGATACTCTTCAGTAGTTGTCACCAGCAGATGTTCAACAAGAATTGTTTGCACCACTAAGACATGTTTACATGTATAAGGAAGTGGTTTATACTCTGCTGAAAACATGGTGAGTTAGATGCACAGTCCTCACCTGCATACTAACTCAGTGTTCCTGAAAACCAGGACTGCTACTGGCTGACAACACAATTTAATCACATAAACCAAATAAACTGAGTCTACAATATTTAAAAATAAAATACTGATATTTAAAGAATTCCTTAGAAGGGGAAAAAAAATATTAGTTCACTTACTCTATAATTTACTTACTATTTTATTGTATACTGAAGCTTGGGATGAATAAGCCAAAACCTTGAGGTTTTGAATTTTAAAACTTTTGTGCACAACTTGACTTTCAGTAGCATGAGTGAATGTCCCATAGTGGTTGCTATTCCTACAAAGTGGTGGTCAATGGAGTTAAATCCAGTTGGCAGCTGGTCACATGTGGTGTTCTTCAGGGCTCAATGTTGGGACCACTTCTGTTTGACATCTTTATTGATGACCATGATGAAGACAGAGTGTCATCAGATAGCTTGCAGATGACACCAAGTTAGGTAGGAGTGTTGATCTGCACGAGGGTAGGGAGGCTCTACAGAGGGACTTAGATAGATTGGATCAATGGGCCAACACTAATGGGAAGAGCTTCATCAAGGCCAAATGCCAGGTCCTGCATTTGGGTCACAACAGCACCAAGCAACAGTGTGGTGCTTTGAATATGCTTTAGGGGTGAACTTTGCAGAGTAGGGTTATCGGTTGGACCTGGTGATCCAGAGGGTTTTTCCAGTCTGAATCTTTCTGTCATTCTGTGATCCAAGGTTAGGGCTGCTTGATACAAGACAGATGCTTATATGAAGTGAAGCAAGATCTGCAGAGGCTAACCAAGGCAGCTATGGGGTCGTAGTAACTGCCCTGTGAGAATTTCATAACTTGGCAACTGTTGCATTCAGAAAGAAAGACTTCCAGTTTAGGCCTCCTTTTGAAAAAACAAACAAACAAACAAAACCTACAAACAAACGAAACAAAAAAAACCAAAAACAACCACACAAACCAAAAATCTACTAAAATGTATCCCTGGACCACTCATTAGTGCCAGGTTAGTGATCATACCTTTCTTGTAAACTACTGAACGACTCTCTTCAATGAAAGTCAGTTCCTAAACTTCAGTCATCTAACACTTCTATGCTGAAAGAAGGACTAATACTTAGTGTCAGAACTAACAATCACTGTAGACAATGGGAAACTAGACAAAGCAATCCTCATGCTTGACCAACCAAGTACAGGACCCTAATCTAGAATGCAAGACTTTGCTTTACTGTCCTGGAACTCAGGCAAACATGAGAATGATATTACAACCACAAGTAATAACATGGCACAAAAGAATATACGTAAAAATAAAGAAGTTATTGCTCTGTATTGAAAGTTGTTTGTGTTTTGGCAGACGTGAAAGAGACTGCATGACTGCTAGCATTCTTTTATACTCAGAATAAAAAAATATTACCTTAAACAAGAACTATTGGAACACGCCTCCTACACTCAGTCTGCTTAGTTTACCAAAGAGTACACCAGCTATAAATTAATAATAGCCTACTTGCATTAATATGTGGAACAAAAAATGTGGTAAGCAAGGATCCTTATACTAGCAGTCAAAAGAAAGCAAGCACATTAGCTCAAAGTTGAAACTTCATAAATGGAGCACAGAAAAAGGAAAACACTTAAATACACAAACAAAATAGCAAGGGTAATAAGTCACTAGATTCATCTCTATAATCCACACTTCAAGCATTTTTCTCCACGTTGAAGTGGACACAACCGTAGCTACATGGGATTGGAGCTCCTTTATAAACATAACAAAAAAAAAGGTACAAGAAGGAAGAGTAAATTCTAAAGCACTGACTCATAAAAAGGTGCCCAGCAAGACTCAAAACACCAGGGGTTCTGGTCCTTTTTTCTTCTACTGAACAAGTGTTAACATCGCCCAGCAATTCAGTTTCAAGTAAGACCACAGCAGACAGTTGTACCCTCAGAGGGCATATGAATTTATCACTACATCACAATTTATATGGCACAAAGCTGAGTAAGAATTAGATCTAAAAATTTCATCTCAATAGACATAAATATGAATTATTTTCGTTTTCAGTCATGATACTTTAACCTTTCCTTAACCTTAGCTAGCTGTCTTGCAATTTCTTTCTAGCTCACTAAACACTATTTCTGATTGAACTTTTAAAAAAAAAAAACAAAAAAACAAAAAAACAAACTTGATTGTACATACAGGGCTTTAATTTAAGCAATGGTATCCAAAATGGTTGCCTTGTTTTCTCAAGAGTGACAAATCTAGAATATATGCTTCTGCAATCAAAACTCATTCAGGTCTCTGAGCTTCATATTAACTCTACTGGACATTTCAACAAAATACATAACTTCTAGATAATAACCTTGAACCAAGATCAAAATTTTAAATCTAACTCCACATCCCTTCAGAATGTACCATTTTACATTTAACTGGACAGTAAATTCTTGTAGCCTCCTCTATATAGCTAAGTACCTCTTAAAATTCAACTGTAGCCATATTCTCAGTGGTGCAGTTTTGCAGCAAGTATTTGCAATCATTTTGTCTCCACATTCCAATAAGAACTATAGTCTGTAACTATCAAATAGGGATACTTAAAGGAAACATAAACCACATAATTGCATCTCTCTTAGCCAAACCACTTAGATTTTGGATGCAGAATATATTCTGTCAAGTTGATTACTTGTCACATAATAACAGAGGTTCACTCCATGCATCTATACTAATAATGCTCTGGCTTCTTCTTTGATATCATAGATTAATTATGCCAGTCAATTAAAGCAAAGTTTAAAATAAAGGGTCATAAAAATAAAGATAAAAAAAGATGCAGGGAAATTACCAAAAAAAAGGGTTTCATATACTGCCTAAACAGTGGATAAACACAGAACAAGAGACAGAGTGGCTTTTCCAACAAGTAGTAAAAACTGAGGTAGAGATCTGAAAGGTCAAGGAGGATGAAGCTAGCAAGATCATGTGCAGGTACCTGTTGAGTGAGAAAGCAGTAGTTAACAGAAATAGAGTTGAACTGTGCAGAAGAACAAAAACGTGGCACCTGATAAAGACACAGGGATTTAGCAAAGGCTACAAAGACAGAAGTGTGACAGGAAGTGCTAACCTAAAGCATGAGAAGCAACACAAGGAGTCAGGGAAGAAGAAATGGGTTAGCAGTGTGAGATCATGCTACAGAAGAAGTGGATTTATTCCCAAACCTTTTGCAATATATCAAAAATCATGTCAATAGTAAACAAGGGACTGAAAGGTGTCAACGGGGTAACACAAATCTGAGTACCTACCATATCATATATACCACAAAGGTAATGACTAGCTCTGTAGGTTTAGTGCCAGTGTTCCTGATCTGCCACGCTCACAAAAGTGTTAAAAAGGCAAAAAGATGTAGAGTTCCCACTCCTCCCTGTTCTCAAAAACAGCAGCCTCCAGCAAGTGCCTTACATGCAATATATCTGTTATTGAGAGAGAAACTAAATCGTTTCAGATAATGTGGTTCAGAATATGGCATTATCAATCATATAAATAAGACTCTCTCACTGTCCTTCTCTTCCAGTAGGCAGAAATGAGTTCTGAAGCCACAACTTAACCATTGTAGGGTGTTTGGATACAAGCTATTCAACTCTATGAAACAGTTTCCCTTTTTAAGATTTTTTTTTTTTTGCAACTTTTTACAAGCTTCTCAATGACTTAATACTGCAATTCATCCATTTCATAGAAATATTTGCACGGGAGGCAATATGAGGGCTTTTTGTTGTGGAATCTAATAACATAGTACAGCATAGTTACAGAAACTTGCAACAGAAAATAGAATAGACCAGAGGAAGGCAAGACAAAACTACTGCACAAAACATAAAAAATTTCAAACCATTTCAGATCTGCAAAATAAATGTGTACTCCACTTAGCTTTGCTTAGATCAATTACACCGTTGTTTCCATAGTAATAAGCTTCAAAAGAAATAAAAGAGGGTATAAAAATACTGACAAGCAATTAAAACAACTGTGACACACAGAGAGCTCAAGATAATGAGATGTCTTACTCAACAGTTGTATGGGTGGCCTTGGTAGTCCTGGATAATTGATTCCAAACGTTAAAGGTCTCACAGTGCCAGAATGGCAATTCAAACAATTCTCTGCCCTACTTCATACCATACTATTACATAACATGCACTTGTGAAAAGATAGAGGACACCTCTGTCCTGAAAGCTAACTTCATTTTTGACTTAAGACTAGAAATCTTGGCTTGTCATCTTGCATCGGCTATCTTTACGGTCTGTGCTCTGTAAAAACAATTACACAGCTATGTTGCTTATCCTAATTGAAGAAATTTTGTTTCTGTAACTTAAGACTCTTTATATTTATAGAATCGATCTGATATTTGGTAAAGCACCAGAATGAAAATCAGAGAGAATCTGCTAAGGGAATTTAAAAGTTTACTTGTTGCAAGAGAGCACAAAAATAGAATTATACAATATGAACTTTTTTAGTCTCTTACGCCAAACTGTCGTCTCCTCCCTTTTTTCCATTCTGTGGGACAGAACTCTTCTCCTCTGGTAAGCAATGCCACTGTCTAGAATTACAGAAGAGACTAGGCACTATCTTAAGCATAATACCTCAGGAGATTCAGCTTGAGGACAAAACTGATGAAGGAAAACAAAAAAATCAGAACAATTTTAGTTGTATTGTGACTCCTTAATGGCAACAGTGGAGAACAACCATGAAACCCCACCTATCTGAGAAGGTGAGTCAACATACATAAGCTTTTTCCTTGTTCAGTCAGGTCTGTGGTGAACAGAAGCCATCAAACATCAATATTGCTTTAACCTGAAAATTCGTCTGCATACTTTTTTTTTGTAGAAAACTGTCAGGTTTAGAATGGCACAAACGTACTTTTGATGTCTTTTTTCATTTAAGCCCTCTTACTCAAGTATGTCTGAAACAGCCCCAAAAAGCAGCCAAAACAGTACATAAAATGAGGCCACTCACCCTTAACGTAAAATCAAAGCACCCAGTGTATCTTCTGTACTCAGTCATCTTGTCAAAACTGACCTCTGAGAATCTGAGCATCAGGAGATGGAATACATAAAACTTCAAAAGTAGCCTGTTGCAATTTTCAAGTTTACAATTAAAAAGGGACTGCCTGATATTGTATGATTACCAGCTACATATGCTTTGTTTTACCACAGAAATGCCTTGCTAATGACTTATCAGTTTATAGGATAGCAACATGAGTCAAGACATTTTTTACTGCAAGAAGAAACTATAGTCCAGACAACCTTACCAGAAATGCCCATTTAGTAATTTAACTTTGATGAGCAGGATAGAGAATTTTTATTTCATTGTGTTACAGAATAGCTTTCATCAATGAGTAAGACAAAACACAACGTATTCCATCACTTGCTGAATTGAAAAATACAAAAAACAGTGAAAGAGGGAACATGGGGGGTTGTGCTGATTAGTGCATCCCATCTGCTTTTTGTGATTCATTGTCAGAGTCAGCATGAAGGAGAATATGAGATTACACATCAGGATAAAGAAAAAAAAGAATACAATACCCTACATTCAGAAGTAGTAACCTGTTACTTTGACTCATGTATCATAAAATTGTACTGTAAAGATACTCCTTTCCTCCAGCTCCTAAACTCTAGAATACAGCTCTTCTGGTTGTGTCAGGACAAAGGTTTGGAGGTCACAGTGAAAGTCAGGTCTAGGGGAAGTTCCAGGTTTAAAAAGAAAAGAAGTTAAAAAGAGTTTACAGCATGCAACAGGAAAGAACAAACTACTGAAGCCTTGAACATGACTTTGAAAACACAAAGATTAAAAAGTGAATGGGTTATCAATTGTGCTACAGCTCCATTAGATTTTCTGTCATTATCACTAGACAGGAGATTTTATCAAGGGAAAAAGTACAGATTCAGTAATATTCAACTTGGATAACCAAGTAAACATAGCATGGCAACCTATCACTTCTATGTTCCCATTAACAATATATACCTTTGAAACTCTGTGTTGTTTCATATCAAAAGGAAGACAGACGTATGACAATCTCCTGAAAATAACAGGCAGATTTTGAACAATGTTAAGCACCATTATTTATTTCCTCTTAACTGGGCACTAGGAAAAAAGGGTAGTTTTCCATCTGCCTTTACCTCCCCCCTAGGAATGTTTGGTTGTTATGGAAATTACAAGTCGATGAACCGCTGGACAGATGTGAAATGTAAATGGGTGTACATGCAAAAAAAGCTGCTTCACTCAATAAGCATGACAGAAAATCACTGTCTTGTGTATGGATAGAAAGTACCCCATAAATGGCCCTCTCTTATAAGCCAGGTCATGCATAGAGATAAAACGGATCAAAATAATAAAGATACAAAATCATGAACGTATTACAAACAAAGTTCACTTTCCATAAGCTAGAGTATATATGTATTTTTGCTATTTGGAAAATGAATTTTCATATCACCATTTCCTTATTTTTATAAGCACAAAGATGGAAAATATGAAGTGGAACAAAAAATAAAAGCAGGCATGATTACTTTGAGAATTACTGTTGGAAAGGGAATGGGATTGAACTGCAGGCAACTGAGCATAACGTTCAGCATCACTTGTCACTCTTCCCAGGCAGGATTCATCATCCTAAATGCTAGACACATTTCTCATCTATACACCTACAAATAGCCCACAGAAGGAAATAAGAACTTCTTTGGTCTGGTTCAATTCATCCAGAAGCAAGTATGGAAAATAGATTAGACAAATAGTGCCCCTCCAAGCACTTGTATCTCTCTGTGGCTTCTAAGGAGCCTAGCTAGGATGACCATTACAGGTGCAGAGGTCCAGAGAACAGACTTCTACATGCTAAACTAGATGACTCTCAACTCATGTAGCACTTTGCAGCTTAGGCCATATATCAGCTAAAATCTTCAGAGCACAGACTGCAACATAGCTTTATACTGTAAATGGTATTATGAATCTTCAACTTATAGTTCACCGTAAGTGCATAAATATTGCAAAGGACCCTCTAAAAGGCACCATATACTTAGGAAAACAACAAAATTCCTGAAGGGTGGCAAAATATATATTTAATATAAAAAATAATCCATGGCTAATAATAATGTCTCTTTACTACAACATAATTACTGCCCCAAAATGGTAGCAACCATTTCAAAGTACAGAAATGAATTATATTCTACTTTTTAAATAATAAAAAATAGAGTAAGTTTTATGACAAAGGTATTATTTTTATTTAAAACTACTTTTAAATGTTCTTATTAAAAAGCTTTCAAAAACTTCTGTTTTCATCTCAATCACAAAGTCCATACTTTTCTTCCTGTCCCATATTTACAACAAAATTTTGGAAAACAATTGCACTCCAAAATTTGAATTCACTAACAGAATCCTACTCAACATCTGAATGGAAGTAAGTCCAACCTACACAGCAGTAATAAAAAAGAAATTAAAAAAAAAAAAAAACACCAAAAGGCAGCACATGCTTTAATTTTTCAGGAACTTACTCACAACTTTCATTTTCTTTTTAGAGTTTTTAAAATATAATAATTTGCAAATTTAGGTCCATATCAGATTCACTGATATCAGCTGAAATAATGGACCAAAAGGAAGAACTAAACCAGTTGGCTTCATAAGGCTTTGATGAGTACTAACTTTAGGCCATTCTGCTGGACCCTATGGTTAGAAAGAAAATCTCCAACCCATTTATTCACAAGTTAACATCTCTAGAACAACCAGCAACATGAAACTCTTCTAGCACCACTGAAATAATCTGTAATATTTAACCTTATATGTTAAAATCAGGTAAAAAAAAGAAGTTTAGCATTTGTACTGTGAGAAAGAACTTTAGTTATTATATGGACATACAGTGATGCCTACACCAACAGCAGCTTATAAAATATGCCATAATATTCATAATGGAACATCAAAAGAAAAAAAATCATAATCAGGATATTGGGAGAGCCATTATTCTTGCAAAAATACTCCAAAAGTTGGAAGAAAATGGATTTCATACACCTATTTCTCATGACTAAGCATATGCCTCAAAAACATACAATAATGCTTGTTCTCATCTCTGAACTGAAGCATAGAATGGCTTAAAAGCACAGGATCTTCTACTACAAAACAAGAATTATGCACATGAACCAACCAATGGTATCATGGGGTGCATCAAGTGTGTCTAGCAGGTCTTGGGAGGTTCTCCACTTCTTCTCTGCCGTGGTGAAACCACAACTGGAATACTGTATCCCTTTTTGGGATCCCAAATTCAACAGAGACAGGGATCTGCTGGAGAGAGTCCAATGGAGAGCTACAAGGATGAGTAAGGGACTTGAACATCTCTCCTATGAAAAAAATACTGAAAGAACTGGGGCTGTTTAGTCTTGAGAGAAGGTTGAAGGGGAAGGGTGCGTGTCAAGACGTGGTGCCCAGTGACAGGACAAGGACCAATGGGTACAAACGGGAAGAGAGAAGTTCCACCTCACTATGGGGAGAAACTTCTTTACAGCGAAGGTGATGGAGTGATGGAACAGATTACCCAGAGAGGTTGTGGAGTGTCCTTCTCTGGAGACTTTCAAAACCCACCTGGACACATGGCTGTATGGCCTGCCCTCGGTGATCGTTCTTTGCCAAGGGGGTTGGACTAGATAATCTCTGGATGTCCTTTCCAACCCCTAATACTCTGTGATTCTATGATTATACACATATACACGTATATATACACACAAACCAACACTGAGGAAAAAAAAAAAAAATCAAATATTTCATTTTATTCCTTTGACAATTTATACACAATTATTTTGTGTTTAAACCCACTTTGAGAGCCCTGTTAAGAGTCCATACAAGCATTCTAAATCCTATCTGGATTTTTTTTTTTTTTAATCACTAAGTTACCTATTCAGTTTATCTGTCTTTATCATTACCCCTTAAAAGAACAAACTCTTATTTAAACCATTCTTTGTCTAATGACAGATTAAAAAAACAACACCTATTTAATAATTATCACTCAACCCTAAACCCACATGTTAAAATCTATACAAACCCTAAAATCCCTTCATGTTACCCTCTACCACAGCTACTCCGAGTATTTTAGTGGCACAATGTCATTAAACAGTGTAAAATATCTGGTAAATATCATGTTACCTTGCATCTAATTGTTCAGGTTGGAGAAACGCTCTTTCCTAATCCCAGGTACAGTTACAATGGGGAAATATTTAGACAAGCACAACTGACAAGTTCAACTGAATAATTCATTTATTATCTTAGCAAAAATACACACTAAACTAGTTTGTTTTTTCTTTTTAACCGAAATCAGCTCACTTATAGCTCAGTTCATGCTCGGCTGGATCAGCCATTCAACGAAATTTGTTTCATTTCAAACAAACAATCAAAACAGCTGACTATGCACTGTTTCTTTACTTTCATTTTAGCAGGAGCATTGTGGTTGCAGGAATACAGCCCTAGATTAAACTATTAAAATAAAACATCTCTATTTCTTGCATGGATTAAAGATTGTATTAACTCTCCACTCCAGTTTTCTCCATGATATTTGCTGATGCACTTCAGCAGCTTTTTTTCACAAAAAAAAAACCAAAACCTTCTTTCAGTACTGTCTTGAAAGTAATACATCAAACAACTTATTCTTTAGAAACTGAAGTACTGCTTAAATTGGTTCATTTTCTATTTTATTCTTTTACTTCTTCATGGATTTGCTGACAGCATGCAGATGAAAAACATTTTCTTCAATACTTTACTATTTTTAATTCTTCCAACAAATCCAGCAAGCACAATTTCATTTTTGTGCCTTTCTGGAAAAAGACATGCATTAGCCTGTGCTAGACAGTAACTGAGAAATTTACATTTACATTGTACTAGAAACTTACACTCTTGCCCTAGCGTAATTTTTTAACCACAGTTCTCACTGAGAGGTATCAAAAGAAGTGAATATACTTGATGCTATTTAACATTACTATTAAATAATGTTCAGCAGTTGAAGCTGATGATCTCCAAGATCTCCTCTCAACCTCCAGATGCCCATAGAATCGTAGAATGGTAGGGGTTGGAAGGGACCTCCAGAAATCATCAGGTCCAACCCCTCTGCCAAAGCAGGATCACCGAGGGCAGGTCACACTGCTCTGGTGAGACCTCACCTGGAGTACTGCATCCAGGTCTGGAGCTCTCAATATAGGAAGGACATGGACCTGATGGAGCGGGTCCAGAGGATGGCCATGGGCACAGTGCCCAACCTTTATTCAAGTAGATGCAGCAAACATAGATCCTAACAAATTTTGGTTTGATGTGTTCTAAAGATATAAGATCAGGGTAA
Organism: Indicator indicator; assembly: GCF_027791375.1. Taxonomy (NCBI): domain Eukaryota; kingdom Metazoa; phylum Chordata; class Aves; order Piciformes; family Indicatoridae; genus Indicator; species Indicator indicator. The sequence goes on from NC_072010.1 coordinate 11,356,628, forward strand.
ATCCTTTCAACATTATAAAAATTCCACCCTGGCAAATATTTCAAAGCACTGAAGTTATCTGACATTGAAATACCACAAACACTAAGTAAAATCTGTGAGAAAAGTATATTTACACATAAAAAAAAAACGTATATGCAACAGTAGCCGAACCTACTGAAACTATAAAGATGTGGCTGCTCTATCTGAGCAGACAAAATTTTTCTGTCCTCTCATGTCTTACAAGAAGTGTCTCAACTATTAGGATGAGCTGAACTGACACCAAATGACAACACTGCCAAGTCATTGGGCAGAGGCTGTGACACAGACACGTATGTGGAAGACCCCTGCAGTAATGAACAAGCACGACCCAAGGGCAGCAAGTGCATATCCACACAACACTGCGCTTCCAAATTCATTCTCATTGCTTTCGAAATCCTTTGGTGGTTCTCGTCCCATTCCTTCCATTTTATGTTCTCCTAATTTCTAACTTTGCTCCCAAGAGTAATGCCTAGTCCAGCATTCAATCATACTTCTGCCCAGCTGGCTACAAGACTAGCTCCCATCTGCTTTCAACAACTACCAAATCCAGTCTCCAGCTTGTCTGAACTTTCTACACAAGTCTATTTCACCCCTCCAGTCAGTGTCCAAGTTAGTCACCTGAGTTTGTAAAACAATAGCTAAAGTGTTAGCATTTACAAAGTATGTTGTGATCTTCCCACTTGCTACGCCATACATGGTGAAACCCAAGCAAAGATGAAAAGATGCACTTCTCTTACAAATGAAATGAAGTGCTCAATATCGAATTAAGCAGAAACTCTCCTTCTCCCTCCTTTTTCTTAAAATTCAAAAGTGTGTGACTTGAATCTTCAGCCACACAATACAAAGATGATATTTTAACACTGAACTTCTTTGGAAGAAGGGAGAAAACCAGTAGAGAACAAGGTTTGTTGAGTCATTTGCACTCACTGTTTCTTGTTTTAAAAGTTCAAACAAGGGGCAATAACCAAAAGAAAAACATGATTTTGCTGCTCTGACACTCGCAGCAAAAATACTCCTCGGTATTTGCCTTTACAGTGAATAATAGTGTAAGTCTTGAAAATGTTGCTAAGAAATTTCAGACACCTACTGTGAACATTGCTCTTGAATCTATCTGCAACTTCCTTTACAGTATGGTAAAAGTCAATCGTTTGAACACCTTTAACTATACATTCTGCCTGAAAAAGAGTCCAGGTGATCTCACTACTCTTTGGAAATAGCTCAGAAAGGCAAGACTGACTTAATCCCAGAGTGACAATCACTGGCTACACTCCTCCTCTGCCTCATTCTTGAAGGCTTGGCATGAACTGGTGACAGCAGGGGTCAAATGTACTTTCCATAGCCTGTTTCAGATAAGGTCTTTTTCAGGGAACATGAGCAGAGGATGCAGAACATGCAAATCTAAAACAACGTTAATACGTTGTGATCACCTTCATGCAATGCTAAGAGCCTAAAACTGAAAAGTAAATCATGAAAAACCCTACACCACACATATGGATTCCTAGATGCAAGTCTCCAGACTTTTGCCAAGTCATTACTTGCTTACCAGACGTAAAAACAAAACCAAAACACTCCAGGGTATGCTTTTCCCCAAAGTTTCTGATATACCAAAATTATTTTAAAATTACCTGGGTATTTTTGTAATGCAAAAGCCTCCAAAATTAATATCTGATTTTTCAACTCTTCTCTTAAAAAGCTAATGCATTATTAGCAACACAGCTGAAGCTTCTCTTTTCAGAGAATCATTTTCAAGTAAGTAGAGTGCCTTTAATCAGTGTATGACCTCTGAATAGTCCAGACATTACAACATATTCTGTCACTGATACCAAAACCATTTAATTTTGAAAACTCAATTTAAAAGGTTTTGTATTTTTTTTTTCTTTCTACCACAGAAACACTTTCTGAATCATTTTAGGAACTATGTTCTGCACTTGGTGGAAGTTCTGCTTGTAACCAGTGCTTCAGTGAAAAAAGACAAACAGAAGATGAGTGTAGAGATGAGAGCATACACACACAATTGTTTGTGAAAAATTATTATAGACATTGCATGTATACAATTTGTAGAAATAATTTGAAAAACCCCTGAAATGACAGCTGGGATAAATGCAACATACCATACAACAGTGTCTCGGTTTACAGAGCAAGACAGGCTCTCTAACTCGTCTCAAAGTAGGTAAAGAAAACACTCAACATCAGGATTGGATAGAATTAGAAGTTTAAATGGAAATACTATTCAAAACTACATACAGCCATGCAAAAACACACAGAATACAAAGAAACCCATGGGCCACGATTCTCCAAAACCTCCTAAAGCTAAAGCTTCCACACACCTTCCTCCAAACCAGGCCAAAATCCCAGGCTTGAATGCTCCTCCTCTGCTATGCCTCTCTGCACACCCCAACACTCGAGTGACGCAGCCACCAATTCAGCTCGCCAGCCCCAGGGCGAGCCAGTCCGCTCCAGACCCAAACTGGCAGCACGAGAGAGGCCAAACCAAGCCTCACTCCCCTGCACCAAACCCGAGATAAGGCTCTATGCATCCTCCCAGGAGCAGAGAGGGAGGGAACAAAGGGGAAAGAACAGCTTGTCCTGTTCGGGTTATAGACATGCAGAGCTTATGGGAATGAAATTACAAAAATTACACTTTCCGGTGCACCTCCTGCATCCATTTAGCCTCCAGAGGCCAATAACTTTATGGTTCTTAAAGGCACCCAGTCTCAAACCGTAACAAACAGCCTAGCAAATATCAAACATTTAATAATAAACTTTTACCTTTACTTTTCTGTGCCTTGCAGCAAGTAATTTATTACTCTCAAATATCCCAGTAACACCTGTTGGACCTTCAGCAGGTCCATTTTAGACACCTGCATGACAGAAAAGTTTTAATGGCACAAACTGGGTTCTTTTCTTTTTTTTTTCTCTGCATAGAAATAGAAATAAAGATATAGCATTCATAGAATCAATGAATGGTTTGGGTTGGAAGGGATCTTAAAGATCATCTAGTTCCAAGTCCCCTGCCATGGGCAGGAACACCTTCCACCAGATCAGGCTGCTCAAGGTCTCATCCAACCTGGTCTTGAGTAACTCCAGGAAGAGGGCATTCACAACCTCCCTGGGCAACCTATTCCAGTGTCTCACCAACCCCTCTGTAAAGAATTTCTTTTTAATATGTAATTTAAACCTACTGTCCTCAAGCTTAAATCCATCCCTCTCATCCTATTACAAAAAGCCCTTGTAAGAAGTCACTTGATACTAAATAACTCTGAAGTATTTATTATGCCTTCAGAATAGAAAGACCACTAACTGCTGTTTTATCATGAAGGGAAAAAAAGGGAAAAAATCCCAAAAAAATCACAGTGCACAACTGCATGAAAACAAAAAGAATCATAGAAAGAATGCATCTTAACACACCTCTGAGAAAAAGGGACCCAACCCAGTTCATCCTGGATCAGATTCTTCCTGTCACAGCTTCCACCCAAAAAGCAACAGTTCCATTTTCAAGGTACCCCACCTCTGATTTGCTTTATTTCTTTCCAGCATTCAGAGACTCCTCTTATTACCGATTTTAAATCTAATTTTATTTCTTTTTGTACATTTTTTTCTTGGAGATTGTTCCCCAGTTTTGCATTCTCAGACTACCCAGTAATTACAAAGCTCAATAATAAAACTGAGAGGAAAAAAAACAGCCCAAAACCTATGTCTGAATATCATGAAGTCATTTCCAGTTTTCCAAACAGAGAAATGTGCTTTTAAACTTGTTCACTACAGGCCCTTCTTATCAGATATACCTCTCAATACATCCTTCACCTATAAATTCTCAGAACCTTCAGCTGTAAACAACAGTTTGGATCTAAGAGAATTTTAGTTTTTCAAACTTCTTGTGGTATCATTACCAGGGCAGGTTACAAGGGCTACATAAATGGCAATAGGAAATGAGTGGTAGTTGAAGGCCTCATGATGCCAAGATATGGTTAAGACTGAAGACAGGGGTTCTGGAGAGACAGTAAAAAGCATTTTGGAGCTTAAAGCATTTTGATCTAGTTGTCTCTCAGTATTACAAAAGCTATTGCTCTTTCCTCAGTCTTACAATCTTAGGTTTGCTGTGCACCATGAACACTAGAAGCCTATATGGTGCGTCAGGAGATTTGCACTTCATTATTCAAGAAAGCGTTTAACTTTTTTAAATTTCATGTAGCAGATGTATTATCAGAGCAGCAAGTTATTCAATCAATAGTATTTCCTTTTGTTTGCTGCACTAATTAAATTGCATTGACACTAAACTGTTTCTCTCAACAGGCTTGACCTTAAGAAGGTCTCACTGGATGTTCAAGTTCTTTCTGAAAACAATTATTAGCTGCTGTCCAGCCCATTATCCACTAGTTGACACCATGAGAATAAAGCCAACAACTAAACTCTTCTCTTTCATCAATACTTTCCCTCTAAAGAACAAAGTTTAGCATTTTTTGCTTGTTTCGTGGGTTTGATTCTTTTTAAGGTAAACAGCTTGTTTCAGTACAAACAATGGAGTCAAGAAACCATCACTGTGTTACAAACAATTTTTTGTAATATCTTTAATAGAAATTCTTGTGTTATTCAGCATAGACAAATCTCAACTTCCTCCTCAGTTCATATTGATTCCAAGATGAGATCATGCTCAGCATTCAATAAGCACTGCTGACTCCTACTAGTATCTATGTTATCTAAGGCAGCTCTGAGCAAAGCAGGTATGCAGAAAGAGAGATGGGAAGGCTAAAGGACAAGAGAGAAAAACAACCAAAGTGACAGGCAGTGAGAGCAGAGATACAAAACTACTTCAGAGCATTATGACCTAAAATAAGGGCCCCTGACCAGGTACCCATGTTTGCCAGTGCTGTTTTACAGATGCAGAGCAGCACAACTTAGGCTTAGTCCTCAGACAAAAAAGAAAAAAGAAAAAAGAAAAAAAGAAAAAAAAAAAGAAAACCAAACAAACAAACCACCAGAAAAATAGTTTCTCCATGAGTAAGATGTACTGCAGAAATGTTGACATGAAACATCAGGGCATGTCTATTACTTGGAAACAATTTTCTTAGAATAAAAGTTTTTAAGTTGACAGCTTTAGTACTATTGGTAAAAGACACATCTGTGAAATAATTGGTTATATCTACTACTACAAAAAAAAAAAAAGTGCTAGAAATATAAAATACATGATTAGATTCACTTGTTCATGAAAATCAATACATACTGAATCATTGAATCAAAATTCCAGGTTTGCTAGCCTCCAGAAATAAATAGTAAAGAATAAATGATAAAACATGTATTTAAATAAGCAGGCCCCAACAACGTGTAACAGTTTTTTCATGAATGCTCTGCAGATACTTACATGTTGAGCAGACTAATAGTGCTCTCACCACAAGCTCACAGAGCAACTTCCACTTCTGCTGCACTTTGGAGGTGGCAGCTGGAAGAAGGATCTCCGCAGGGACGTAGTACTGAATCGAATAGGTCACAAAAATCCCAAAGGAGTACAGAATTTTTACAGCCTGATATAACCTGTTCAAAACATTTAGACATGTTAATATCTGTTGCAAACTTCATCAAATAAAATATGGTTGAATTTTTTTTTCCTTTTAAAGGATTTTCCATCATATGACATTTGAGAATTCATTAATGGCTAAGCAGGCAAACCCCCACATTTTAATTAGATCCAAATTCTTTAACTCCTACATAAATTCAGATATTCAACTATGTTTAAGACCTATTAAAATATAACCTGCTTAGTGCTTTTTTTTGTTTCAAGGTTTACAAAAGTCCTAACAGTTGTTATTCTTAACTTAAAAAACAGGTAAAGCAACCATATTTTTTTTCCTCTAATACTATTTTTGGTTGACAATAGTGGCTTTTTTCTAAACTTGTACATCAAATCATTTCTTTAACAGAGAAGCTGCAATAATGGCCCAAACAATATAACACAAGTATGTTCATGTGTGGGAAAACAAAATACAAGCAAGTCTGTTTATGTTTCTTAATGAAGATGAAAACTGATCATGAACTATCATTTTGACAGTCTATACTATCAGGTAAGGGTTGATCGAACACCAAATGGAGTAAAATGAACACAATTAACTTCAAGCTATGATGCCCATCTTGCATCTTGCAATTACTGCTTCCAAAACTATATGTACTCAGGAAGGCCACAGTTGGAAGTTTTCAGAGCTCTCACATGGCTTGATCTTAACACCGTGACATCTATTGCTATATGGTTGTAGGATTACTAGGTTTTCCTTCATGATCTGTTTGAAGGTTTTCCTACATCTCTGGCTTTATAAACAGAATATCTGCAGATTTAGCGGCCTCAGAATAATTATCTTGAGAATCTTTGTTAAGTTCTCAAAAAAATGGAGTAAATCTTCTATTTTTAATTGTGTGTTCATAAACAAACCCCATGGTTCAAAGTTTAAATGCAGTTTTAAATTTGTGCTGCATAAACTGGAAGCATTGTCACAGGTCTGCTTAGATTCAACTGATAGAAGTCAAGAGTCTCCTGGTATGATTGTCTTTCTAAGAATGCAGCTGAGGATGCAGTCAAAGCTTTTGGCTAAAGCTTTGGTTCATTTGCTGTCGGGTGTTGTTCATTCACAAACGAGAGAGGAAGTGTCTCCTATAAGCAAACTTTGGTAACAGAAGATGACACTAAGCAGATCTTAGCACTAAAAACTTTTTTTGCTTCAGTTCTTAAAAAGAGGCTCAAGTGCAACCAGAAAGCAAAGGCAACTTCTAATAGCCAAAAAAAAAAAAAAAAAGGCAGCAAGATTAGGGAAGGAACAAACTGGACCATTGTCTCTTTATCTCCAAAAGCTTGGCAGAAGTCACTCAAAGTTTACTCTCTTTGAGTAGCATTGCCTGTACTTGTGTTGGTAAATAAAATCCAGCCAGGACCGCTTCTGGCTTCTTGTCCTAAAGCCAAATAGCACAGCATAGCAAAATGTGTATCCATATAGCTCAGCTCTTTCCCACCGCAACAGGATGGTTGCCCTATCTTTCCTTCAGCCTTTTGAAGGAAGTGTTGAATACAGTATCAGTAAGATTTTAGTTACAGTGGAGTAATTTTAAGCAGAGAAATACAGCCTGAACTTGAACTGCCTAATCAGCCTGGCCTTATAGGCTTCTCATCTCATATCTGCAAGATAGTTCATGAAGTTATCAATTTTTGATAATAATGAAACACTGCTAACAAAAACAACTCAGCTTTTTTATTAGCTGAACAAATATACAAAAGGAATTAAAAATGTGTATATGGAGCAAAAAGAAAAATACACTTCGACTAACAAGTCCTAAATTATTTGTATCAAAGGTTTGACCTTCACTGTACAGGGCTCCATAAAGCCTCAAAGGTACATTCAAAGTGACAGAAAAACTATTACATGATTTTAAATGGAGACATAATAATGGTGTAGCTCGTTTAGGAGCCATAGCTTTTGCAACACTTTGGGTATTGATAGGACTAGGGGGAATGGATCCAAGCTAGAGGAAGATAGATTTAGATTAGACATTAGGAAGTTCTTCACCATAGAGGTGGTGAGACACTGGAACAGGTTGCCCAGGGAGGTGGTGGCAGCCCCATCGCTGGATGTTTTTAAGGCCAGGCTAGATGTGGCTCTGGGCAACCTGATCTAGTGGAAAGTGTCCCTGCCAATGGCAGGCAGGTTGGAACTAGATGATCCTTGAGGTCCCTTCCAACCCTGACAATTCTGTGAACATGTTTTTGGTTGCTGAGCAGCTTTATGAAATGTAGAAGGAAAACGGTGACATTTCTATCAGTTTTGCATGACTGTTCAAATTCCATAAGCTTAAATGGATTTTAGCTGTTTAACAAAAGAAAACCTGACAAGCTACCCTCAATTAGCCTTTAATCCTTAGGCTTCAGAACATTCCAAAAATCTACAAAATTTTAACTTAATTAAAAGCTTTAATTACACAGTAGCTCAAAGCAGTTCCATCACACTATTTAACTAGTTCTAGAAAGGATTCAGATTTTTCAAATTAGGAAAAAATTTCTATATGAAATTATTTTACTAGTACTTTGCTATTATATTTCTATCAGACAGAGATGGCTCCCTAGGCTACCTTTAAAAAAAAAAAATCTCTAAATCACTCATAATGCTAGAACACCTTAACAAAAGTCTGCCTCTTTTCAGACTACATTTCAAATTTTGCTTTACCTCTTTTAAGGAGAAAAACTGGAAACTAGTATAACAAGACATGTACATCAATACAGCTAGGACACACATGGCATCAGTTGTGCTAAGCTTCTACTTAAACTAGTACCACGTAGCCCCTTCTTGAACTTTGGACATGCTATAGTATTTTGTATGGTAGATAATCTTTGGGATTCATGGTAACTCAGTTGTTGCACAAAGACTATCACATATATCTAATGAAGAAGATTGCAGAAAGAACCTTCTCACACAAGATGAGGCTCCAATCAAGGACAAAGAAGGATTTTGTTATGATGAGGGTGGTAAGACACTGGAACAAGTTGCCAGCAGCAGCTGTGGATGTCCAGTTCCTAGAATTGTTCAACACCAGTTTGGATGGGGCTTTGAACAAACTGATCTAGTGGAAAATATCCCTTGTCCATGGCAGAGGGGCAAGACTAGAGGACCTTTAAATGTCCCTCACAACCCAAACCATTCTATGATTCTATAAGACCCCAACAAAGTACATTACTGAAGTACTAAAGCAGATTTTCCCATAATCTATATTTTCAGATGCCACAGGTCACGGTTTGAAATGATGATCAAGCAACACGAATAATGTTGTTTTTTTTTTTAGCTATAAATATGTGCTGGCTTATAATCCCTCCTTGGCTTCAGTCAAAAAGCATCTCATGATCACAAATACACCAGCTAAAATATATTCTGTGCACCACCTCTCCTCAGTCAGCAGCAAGCTGAGGAAAACGATTCTTATTGCTTTGCATAATTCTGAGGATACAATAAAACGATTTTGAGATATTCCAAATAGTTAAACATATCTGCATGTGAAAACAGAACAGTTATTTAACAATGAAAGACAACTCTTTGATTCCAGGAAGAAGTTGTTATTAAAGATCAGTAAAAGGAAGCTGAAAACTACTCTTCTTCCATGAAGTCAATTTTCAACATATTCTAATTAATGTACTATGCTGACCAATGGTTTGTACTCCAACACATTCTAAACTAGAACTGCAACAAATCTCTTCTCCAAAAGCTCTCATTTAGAAGAATAGTTTTAAAATATGAGCAATCATCTGTTTAAATAGAACTTTAGGGCTTAACTGGTCTAGGGCCTGTTTATGCCTTCTGCTCAATTTATCTGCAAGAACCTCAAATAAAACTCAGAAATCAGCAGAATTTTTATTTCATTTCTCAGGAAAGGTTTATTTTTAAGACAGGGATTGACAGCTGGAATTAAACTAAGTCTCACTACTTACCTGTATTCCATGGTCTTTCACATGACCACTTGATTATAAAACCTCATCCACTCCTTGTGTTTCTGTAGCTCAGTCTGGCAACTTACTTCTTAGGTGAGGACCAAATAACAAAATATTGCCCTATGGTTTGCTGGAAATTTGTTTGTTAGCACAGTTAATTGCACACATTTGCTCATCAGCACTGTATCAGGTAGACCCATAGCACTGCACAGCAATAGCATTGTACGTCACAGCCTATGGGCATACCACTGAGTCGCTTTTCCTTCTAATTTTGTTTGGTGCTCTGGGGCACTATCCAGGGTAAGATGAAAACAGATGACTTTGTTATCTCTTTATATGCCCTGAGAAGCTCTGAGGTTGTTAAACTTTTAGTGCCAATTCTCCACCTTACAGAATACTAATTTCCATCTCTTTTATTAGCTCTTTCTTTGCATTAGGTCCATGAAGCCATCAGGAAAAATATCACCTTATCATCACATCTGTACTGTAGCCAAGAGCTATTTGGAAACTCTGATTTGAAGGGACCTTTCAGATAGCAGGGTTGCAGAATAAAGGGACCATTACAGCACAATAAAGTTCATCCTGTTGTATGCGTGACCACAATAAACACAAGAAAGCAAGGAACCTTACTATCTTCCACATTCCTCGTCCTTCTCTTTTAAGAGCACATCTCTTAAGGTATAAATAAATCCAGGTCTACCATTTAAAACAAACTTCAACAATGAGCAGCATCATATCATATTATCAACAGAAGTATTTTCCCTTTCAGATGCATGATGTGCATATAGTAAGGATTTGAAGACTTCTGGTTTTTTATAATGTACATGTTATGTCCAATGAAAGGGAACAATTCAACATGTATCATAAACAATATGCACCAAGACCAGATCCACACCGTAATATAGCAAAAAAAGGCCACAAAATGGAAAACAGAATGCTGCCCAAATCTCAGTTTTTACAATAATAGCACAAAACAAAACAAGTAAAAAGCAGTAACAAAGACATGAAGGCTTTATCAACAAATACAACATTTATCTTTCAAGACCTATTTTATTATCATTTCATGTATTTATCATTTGAATCAGTGAGGGACTTTAACAAAACAGGTATCCCTGCCCATGGCAGGGGCATTGGAACTAGATGATCCTTGTGGTCCCTTCCAACCCTGACTGATTCTATGATTCTAAAACTTTTTAAGAATATTAAAAAAGCTTTTTTAAGAATATAAAAAAAGCATAGCTCACACTGACTCCAAAGAATGAAAATGGAAAAGAAAAAAGTAACCCTTGAAAATTAAGAACATTCTTTAAACATGTTCTTCCCCTTTTCAAAGACTAATAAAGGAGCCAGCATTCAGTTCAGTAAAGCAGTCTGTTTCACATAACTTGAGATTTTTTAACTTCAAAATGCTACCACAACAGACATTGAGACACAGATATGTCTCTAACACAGAAGACATGACTTCACCAGAATGAAAATATTCAAATGCTTTTCAGCCTTTATACTTGTGCACTGCTGATATACCTATTTTAGGACCATGAGGCTAAAAAAAGTTATATTTAAATTAATTATTACAGTATATATTCATCCATAGACAGAAACTGATCTAGCAATGTACCAAGTTGAAATAGTCTTCAGTGATTCTTCAGCATGTGATATGTGGAACATTCAGAGAATTAAAGAAAAAAAAAAGCTAAATAAAAATCATAATACCCCTGAGACACTGACAAGTGTTACATCTAATTTGCCTGATAGGAAGCTGTGATTATGAATTATCCATGGACTTGCATCTGAACTACAAACTTAGCTTTTTTTTGTCTTCTATTCCAGTTGTTTACCTGTGATTCTACTAAAAAGGGCCACTACTATTACGAGGATATCCAAGTTGAAACTAGCTGGTTTCAGAACTGCAGTATAAATGTGCGCAAACTGCATATTCCCTTCTTCAATACACTGGTCACTAGCTCCTGCTGGAGATGGAATACTTCATTATGGAGATCATTAATCCGTTTCCCTATGCAATTCCTTTTAATGTGCAAGAAATTGCAGGCTGGGATCACAGCTCATCTGCAGAAGGCACAGAAGTCCTATACACAGTCCAATTTTATAAGAGTTTGAGCACCTATCAACTGTGACCACACTGACACAGAGGACAACTTTTGCAATGTTTTTGCCTTCCAGATTATTGGTTTTAAGTCACATGTACTTACCATTTATCTTGTGGCAGGTTTAAAGTTATGCTGCCTTTGATTTCATCCCCAAAGCGCAGATACCCTAGAGTAGCTAATGAGATATACAAGGTCATGACTATTCCCATGCCAACGTTCAGTGCCTGTGGGAAACGTGTGCTGTCCTTCATTCTGTTTTCCAGCGGGAGTACCTTGAAATGAAAGGAGAATCAATTACACTTTATGTCCTCACATATTTTTCTCTCCCCCTCCCCCTTTCGAAGCCAATTTCCAAAATTTAAGTGAGTTTATTAATAAGTAAGACTACTCTACAATAATGTTTTATAACCTGAAAGAACACAATGTTTTATGCACTGAATAGAAATGTGCAGTTACTGAACAGCTCCCATCTTGACAGGAAAACTGCACCATTGCGGAAATATAAAGCAGTATTTATAGGTTAGAAAAACTGACAAGAGAAACTTACCATGCCCAGAGAAAAATACATAAACAATATGAGTAACTCAAATGTTTCTGTAACAGAATTGTTGCAAATCCAAGGGTAATTCTATTTTTATTAGGTGTGTTTGCACGACCAGTCTCCATCACAGAAAAATATACTAGACACAAGCTCATGCTTAGTTGTCAGCCCCAGTTCTCCCCAAGCAGAGGGAAGCTTGAGTTCATGAGTACAAGAAGACATACCCACACTCTTTCTCAGTTTGCTGACAGAGGTAGAGACGGGCACATTAAACTGCTTTTCCTAAACACAGTGTAGGTGCTTTAAGCCTGTACTGTAGTCAAGTGAGTTTTCTGGGCTTGCCATAAATTCAGAGTGAAGATAAAGGCACCACAACCGCATGCAGTTTGCATGCCGTTTGCTGGAGAGACTGCCTTCTACCAATACTGTATAACCTACAGAAAGTTTGAACTTAAGTTTTCAGCCACCAACACAAACCTCCCAAGCAAAGCAGGAAATCCAATTAACAAGCTCCCACGCTGCTCTTCCCACCTTTCACCAGCATAGCAAGTTCTTTTATGTCTTAAGATACAAGCTGAAAGTAAGTGGATGGTCCTAGACAAGCATACTTCCCTCATGTCTTTCAGAAGAACTACACACTCATCTCAAGACACTCGATATCAGATATAAATCAAGATTAAAACAACTTTGTATGCCCACATATAAGTAAAATGTCTGATCTTCTGTAATGAAGACTGGTAATAATAGAGCTAGTCAAGTTAGTCAATAGAATAAAGAATGCAGTTCAGCTTATCTCTCAGTAGACATGTAGGTTACATTTGATTATGCCACTGGAATTAAACAAGCTTGTCATCTCTGGGTAACACTTGTGTCCAGTCTTACAGAGATAAAACAGTTTCAGGGCAACAGCAGCCCTGTAAAAGCTACTGTCTACCATGCAAAATAACTGTTTTAATGACTGAACATTTACTGTTTTCAACTTAACCAATGTAAGTTATGAAAAAAGCAGATTTCGCTCACTAATTAACAAACAAATTGGTATATTTGAATTGCTGCCCTATTATTTTCTATAGGACAATCATTCCTTTCCTCTTGCTCAACCACTGACTGTCACTTCCTGACCTATTGTGGAATATCACCACTGCCAATCCATCACATATTGTTCTATTTCTTCCATACTACAAATCCCAAAGACGTCATTTTACAGTTGGGAACAAAGAGATCTCTAAAAAGATATACACTTGGAGGCACTTCCAAATTTTCATTGATTTAATTAAACATCTTAACTGAGGATCTTCTGTATATAATTCAGAGCCTTCAATTCTGACATTTTTCCTCCAGAAAGCAATCTGAGCTTGGAATGAAACTTCACCTAGTAGAGACAAGGAAGAGTTTCAAAAAGTAATTTTTAAATGACACATTTGAGCAATGGAAAAAAATACAAAAGGTGACATGTGGCTAGAAGTATTTCTTTACTGCCACACAAGCAAAATGCATACATTCCTCTAAATTAATTAAGCTCTGTGTCCATGAAGTACCTATCAAGTCATCCTTTTATATTTCACAGTCAAAAGGTGCCAGATGGGGACAGACAGCACTTCAGCTTCTTTTGTCCTCAGTTGCAGTTAAGATTGTTTTAGTATACCTCCTTATTAAGAGTTCTGAACTATGCAAATTACAGGCAATTTTTATCTTCATATGAGTTTCCCACTCTTGACTTCCTATAACTAGATAACACTTGCACCTAGACCAGTAATAAAAGCACTCATTCAGCAGGTACCCATTAATTCTTTGGTGACTAGAACGGGAATATATTTACAGCATAAGTTGTGCAATGCTCTGCAGCATCTGGGATTCTTAACTGGCATAAACTGCTATAGTAAGATCTAATTCCAAACTACATTATCTCTGCAGAGATTTAATGGCAACTGCTTGCCCAGATAGCCATCTTACAGATATCAGCGGTCTCTTAATAAGTTCACTGGCCCAGAGATTTGATTTCCCAAGTCTCCGGCATTCATTTCAGACATTCCTGGCAGAAGGAGGCCAGTGAACTCAGACACACATGCCAGACATAAAAAAAAAAAAACAAAAAAACTTACATTTTTCAACTATAACTCCTGGTAAGAAAGGGATCCTAGAAACTGCCTACCCCTCTGAAACTGCAAAAGCAACTGTAGGGGACCACTAATGGAGAAAATCTTCCTGTGGTTTCACAGTCAGGGGGAGCTCAAGTCAAAGACTACAAGGCTGCTCATTATGATGCCTTCATTCAGACAAAAAAAGCCCTGCAGGCTATTCACAAAAATGCAAAGAAAGAAACCTCCTACGTTTTGGATGCATCTTCAATTGAAATAGCATGTGTGTGATATTATGTGTGATAAATACTGGCTATAGCCATTCTGAAAGAAAGACATTAAAAGAAAATAAATGTTGAGAAACTTCACCTGGACACCGTGTGCAGTTTTGGTGACCTAGGACAAGATAGACATTGACATGAGGGGGAAGTCGAGCTGAGTGGTCAAGGTGGCTAGCAGGCTGGAGTACATGAGAAGCTGTGAGGTGAACAACTCATGCTGAAGGCTAGGGCAGGGAATCTCCTTGAAGCTTTCAGCTAACCAAAGGAAGAGAGGTCTTGCAGAGAAGACAGAGTCAATTTCTAAGAGGTGCTCTGTCAAAGAATGAGAAATAACAGTGACTAGTTGCAATAAGGAGAATTTTCAATTGGATATAAGGGAAAATAATTTTATAAATAGAACAGCTAATTGCTGGCAGAGGCTACCGAGAGAGTGCAGACCTCCATTCTCAGATACTTTCATAGCTCAGCTGGATAAAGTCTGAGGAAACAAAGCCAACTGAAGGTAAACCTTATTTTGAGCAGCAGACTTGACCACCTCCAGAGGTCCTTTCCAACTTAGTTTTTCTGTGTATCTATGGATGAATGTTATCTCCAACATTATTCATAGGTCATATGTGAAAAAAACCTGAAAAATGTATTATTATGAGAAATTCAATCTAGACATCAATATGTGAATTGGAGAAATGTGAAATCAATAGAATAAAGAGCAAGTACTGTTTACAGTTCCTCACAGGCAACCTACAACTATTGCTCTGTTCTATTCTTAGCAGCTCTTTCTACTTTATTTTTCAGTTATTAACCTTATTGCATTTTAAAACAGGCAGACAAGATTATCATATAATTAGCTATCTGAAACAGAGTTCAGAAAGGAAAACAAAGGACCAGTTCTATGTTCAATGTGCTTGATTCCAGAGGAATCGTTCAAATTATTATTTTTTTAAGTATTTCTAACTGCAGTATGAAGCTCCACATTTCTCCAAGAAAACAAAGACTTAATTAATTAATTGGGAAAAAAAAAAGCCATTTACAACGATTATAGCACAATTCATAGAATCATAGAATCAGTCACGGTTGGAAGGGACCACAAGGATCATCCAGTTCCAACCCCCCTGCCATGGGCAGGGACACCTCACACTACATCAGGCTGGCCAGAGCCTCATCCAGCCTGGCCTTAAACACCTCCAGGCATGAGGCCTCAACCACCTCCCTGGACAACCCATTCCAGGCTCTCACCACTCTCATGGGGAAGAACTTCTTCCTCACGTCCAGCCTGAATCTCCCCACTTCCAGCTTTATTCCATTCCCCCTAGTCCTATCACTACCTGATAGCCTAAAAAGTCTCTCCCCAGCTTTCTTGTAGGCCCCCTTCAGATACTGGAAAGCCACAATAAGGTCACCTTGGAGCCTTCTCTTCTCCAGACTGAACAGCCCCAATTCCCCTGAGTATATTAACTATTGCTTTTTAGCTATCTGTTAAATCAAGTCTTACTCATTAAACTCAAGGAAGTCACTTGATGCACACTAATGAGTAGGTCAAAATAAAACCCACATCATCTAAACACATGATCCCACATCAATCTCACTTTAACATTACAACTTTCATTTATAATTAATTTAAGGAAAAGATACACCAAAAAAAATATAGAATAATACTCTCATTAGCTAAAAGCACATGAACATACTTATGTCATGAAATTATATTTTTAAATGCTAATTTCTCCTGCTTAACCTTTAGTTAGTACCAGAACTAGATCTGCCTCCAGTCTTAACAGATGAGCAGGATGCTAATGCAGCCTCCCCTGCATCACTCAGTCCAGGAGAGAGCATCCATTCCCAGCTTCAGCAGAGAGCCTTCCTAAATTGAGGCACTCTCTCTGAGCAGCAGTAGGTGCTTTGAGACAGTTGCTGTCACTGCAGAATATGCTTCTCTTGACAGTACTGATCCCCAAAGAAATTACACAAAGAACTTGAGCCAGGTTTTATATAGTATCCACTATCACCTGCTCCAGAAAAGCTGAAAAGTTCTTTATCTCACAGGATTAATATGAAGCCAAGTAACAACCAATTATACATAATTACACAAACTCCCTACGCTGTTAAATTTCATCAGGATCCAAAAGATCCATGTAGTGCTCATAAGAAGACAGAGCCTGATGGCACATATGACATAAGCCAGTGCTTGTTCTGACACAAACCACACACCACTGGTTCTCTCTCTTTCTAATACTTGCATCATAACAGGTTCTCACCACAGAGATATTGCATCAATTCAGTACCTCACACTAAATGTTTCTACATTGTTTTATGCTTGTTCAAACAACTTTTTCTACTATAGCAGGCAGTATCATTAATCTAATAAAAAAAAAATCCTCCCACATTCTTCAGACCTACAACCTCTCATGACATATACAACCATTGCACAATCTAGCGACAGGAACAGGATAGTCAAAGAATAGTGACAGGATGGTCAGGGAAAGCTTTGGACAATAGTCTTCCTTCCCAAGCAGAATCACCAGAAACAGAATGTTGAAGGCAAGAGTTTCAGAGTTCTGAACATTTTTTAATTTATTTTACTTTAATGTGTCTTTTCCCTGCTTCTGATTTCCATGCTCTGCTTTCTTCATGCTCTTTCTCATCCAGTTCACACTAGACCCATCATAGCACTAAACACCTATGAAAATCAGGTATTTTAGACAAAACTAGTCCTTTTCATAATTTCTCTTTCCTATCTGCTCTTTTTCTACATACTCTGCCTCACATAGGTCTTCCTTATTGTTTTGTGAGACACTGACACATCACTACTATTCTCTTCCTTGAAAAGTAATACTTGATTCCTTTATCAACCTTTGGTTTCTTAATTTTCAAAATAAGCATAATCCATCTCCCTTTCATCCACCAAATAAACTCAAAAATACCCACAATTTACTGGCAAAGAGTATAGTCAAATCTTTGAAATACCCTGCCTAATCTATCCTCCATTATGGAAAGTATCTTCTCCCTTTCATTTCAAGCTCCATGAAGTAGGTATAAACATCCCCCAGTAATATACTGTCTCCTCATTCCTGGCCTTGAATACCTCACTACACCCAGTCCTTCTACAACTAAGCTGCAGGGGACTGTCTAATTTTAATCAGAAATCTCTTTTATACAATGGAACCAAAAAAAATGCCAGAAGAGAATTCAGCCTCCAGATAATCAGATAAACTGTGATTTAATTGTCATGGCCACTAAAAACTAATCTTGCAATGGATGACTTAATCACAGACATGTTTAATACATATGGTCATCTTTCCCTTTTTCAGGAAATACCACTAAAATGGCAAGAATGAAGCAATCCTCCAACACCTGAGATTAAGTATTTCATATAGAAGAGACAACTATACAGAGGCTTTTATTAGTTTAAGGTACAGACAACTCAAGAATTTTTGAAAATTAAAGCAAATATATTTATCAACAACTACCCCCCCCCAAAAAAAAAAAACAGTCCATCTGTAATCATGTCTGCAACAAAATAAAACACTTTTATTCAAAGCAAAAAAAAAAAAAAAAAAAAAACACGAGAAAGCTGATATCCAAGGTATTCGATGTATGTAAACATAAATTCTACCTAATCCCCAAAGATACAAGATTGAATCCTAAGTAGAACCATTCAGCCTAGACCTTGTCCATTTCTTCTTGTCTGCAGAACATATGAATGAATTCATCTGTTCACTGAAAGGTGAATTTACAAACCTAAGGTGTAGTGTGAAATGGTCTGCAGGGAAAGTTTCTCTAAGTAAAACAATGAGCATAGCATATGTCTATTACATTGCTATGTTTTCCTTGCCTGGCCTTGTCTTTCACTGTACAAAAAAATTCTTACACAATGCTTTTAGCAACAAGTTTTTATTCCATCACTTTTAGATATATTTTTTAAGCTTGCTCTCAAGAGAGATACAGAACATCACTATTTTGCAACAAGTGCAATAAACAATTTAATTTTCCTTAACAGATCCCTCATGACTGCAAATAAAAGGAAGACTACTATTACCCAAGGAAAGATGCAAGCTAGATGATGACTGTACATCAATTTTTATAGTAAAAGACTTAGAGCAAATAAATAGAGAAGGCAAGTTCTCATTACAGAACACTACCTTCTGAAATATGCTGAGCAATTCCGTATCACTCCAAAACCCAATCTTCCCAGATTCTAGCAAAGCAGCTTCCTACGTGTTTCACCAGGAAAAGGAATTACTCATATCCACAAAAAACACAATTGCCTAATTCTGATGACCTTAATTTAACAATGCATGAAGGAATTCTTTAAATCCTGCTTAGCTTGCCATCCAAATCTAGCATTTTCTCCACAGATTCTTCTTTCCTTTCAACTTTTTCATGATTTAAGAGCTTATTTATCACTCCATTATGACATCTATTTAATCTTTAGCTATGCAAGTTTGTGTATCATCATGTCTCATCTGACTATGTGAATAAAATATTAAATAATTCCCTACAATGCAACCCAAAAACTAAAAAGCAGCATCTTAGTTCTGTCACTATTTTTAAATACCTGTCCTGTCAAAAATCACTTAAGTGTTACATGTTTTGCTGTCCTTTACATCAATATGCAATTTTACTCAGCAAAGATATATGTCAATGGAAATTTATGTTCTTAACTAATGAGATAGTTCTGGCCACAACCCAGTTTTACTCCTCACCCCCAGCCACTGTATTTGGAACTGTAACCTACAGACTGCACAATATATTCTAAAATGTCTTCTGTAATTTATGATACTCTTTAACTTATGCTACTCTCAAAATTCCTGCAAGTCATAAAAGAACATACAAGTTAGAAACACAGCTGCTGCTGTATATTTCATTGCAATAATACAAATAGTAGTATAGCAGAAGCCAAACAGTTTCTGAATGTTAATCTGTTTCAATGCAAACAGTTTAAAGAAAACAAATTTTAAAATAAAAAAAAAAAAATCACAGAATCATAGTTGGCTTGAATTAGAAGGGACCTTAAAAATCATCTAGTCCAAACACCCTGCCATGGGAAGGGACACCTCCCACTAGACCAGGTTGACTAAAGCCTTATCCAGCTCAGCCTTAAAACACTTCTAGGAATGAGGCATCTACAGCTTCTCTGGGCATCCCATTCCTGTGCCTCAGCACCCTCATAACAAAGAACCTCTTCCTAATCTCTAATCTCAATCTACCCCGTTCTTGTTTAAAAATGTTGCCCCTTGCCACCACCACATACCCTTATAAAAAGTCCCTCTCCAGCTCTCCTGTAGACCCCCTCTTCAGGTACTGGAAGGCTGTTATAAGGTCTCCCTAGAGTCTTCTCTAGACTGTATAGACCCAACTCCCTCAGCCTGTCCTCACAGGAGAGGAACTCCAGCCTTCCAATATTTTCATGGCCTTCCTCTAGACCCTCTCCCAACAGACCCATATCCTTCTTGTGCTGGGGGCTCCAGAGTTGGACACATTACTCTTGGCAGGATCTCAAAAGATCAGAGTAGAGAAGTAGAATCACCTCCCTTGACCTGCTGGGATGCATCTTTTGATGCAACCCAGGATACATTTCGGTTTTGGGGCTGCTAGCACATGTTGCCAGCTCATGCCAAGTGCCTCATTAACAAGCACCCTAAGTCCTTCTCTGCAGGACTGCTCTCAATCCACTCATCACCTAGCCTGTATTTGTGCTTCAGATTGCCCCAACCCAGGACCATGCGCTTTGCCTTGTTGAACTTCATGAGCTTGGCAGGGGCTCACTTCTCCAGCCTGTCAAGATCCCTCTAGATGGCATCCCTTCCCTCGAGCGTGCAGGCCGCACCACACAGTTCGGTGTTGTCTGCAAATCTGCTTAGGGTGCACTCAATCTTACTGTCCATGTCACCAACAAAGATGTTAAACATCACCAGTCCCAGTACTGCTCCCTGAGGGACTCCACTCGTCAACAAAACAGAAATAACTGGCATAGGGAAGAGCATGAATGCAGTCCCTCACTTCCACAAATCATGCAGTTGAGGTTCCTGCACTTGGGGAAATCACCAGGGGTCACACATCCAGAGTGCAGGGGATAAGCTTTTCCCTGAGGAAAATGCCTGCCTGATGATCATGGTGTCTCCCTTGACAGGTAAATAAAAAAGCATCTTCTCAAAAGATCTTTGTACTTTTATCCAAAATGCTTTTCCACTTGTGTTGCTGAAACATCTAAAGTGACACAGAACAAAATATATACATATATAGCAATGTCCTGTATGGGGCTGAGCAAAATATCCATGGCTGCTGAAATTAAAAAATAAATTACAATATTTTTTGTCAAGGATAAATGATTATCACAGGAAATAAACAGGATTAAGCATTCTGCAAAGTTTTACAATTCCAAATACAGAAACTTCTCTATCCTGGGGTAAAGAACATTGAAAACTACCAAGCATATTTCTGGATCAAGACAGTTAAATACCAACAAAACCCAACAGAGAAATCCTAGCAACAGAAAGGGTCTTACAATTCACATCTTACATTTTATCACAACCATCATTCAAAGAAATAATCCCTGCATTCTGAAAAATCAATCCATCCAAAATAGAAGGGAAGACATTGACAACTGTATTTGCTTTTCTTGGAAGAACAGAGTTTCATGCACTTCTATCTGACATGAGAACACAGCACTTTTACAGCTAAACCACTCACCACTTTTTCTGTGAAGCACTCAAGTACAAGACAAACTGAAGAATTCCAGAGACAAGCTGAAAAATGCACAACATACCACTTCCTACTAAAATCCTCTTTGAAATGCCTTTGTCATTAGGACATCTTTTGTTTCCACCTCTCTCATCTATTTTAGGATTTTTCTTCTGCTGCCTTTGAGAAATCAGTGATTTTTAAGCCACAGTTTACTAGAGAGCTATTACTGGTGCTTGCAGAAGTGCTCAGCAGTGGATGATTAGGGCTCTTTTGAATTCACAGAATCATAGAATGGTACAGGCCAGAAGGGACCTCCAAAGGTCATCTAGTCCGACCTCCCCGCAGCCAGCAGGGACATCTCCAACTAGATCAGGTTGCCCAGGGCCTCATTGAGCCTCACCTTGAATATCTTCAGGGAAGGGACCTCAACCACCTCCTGGGCAACCTGTTCCAGCTTTCCACCGCCCTCACAGTGAAGAACTTCTTCTTGATATCCAATATAAATCTTCCCTTCTCTAGTTTGAAGCCATTGCCCCTTGTCCTGTCACTGCAAGCCCTTTTTAACAGTCTCTCTCCATCCTTCCTGTAGGACCCCTTCAGGTACTAGAATTCAGGAGAACATGCATTCATAAAGCTGTTTTGGTTTAGGAACACTATTCTTTAGTGCACAATCAAGATTACTGAGCTTAAAAAGCTCTTTGACAAATATCATAGGTCTCCCCTCAGCCTTCTTTTCCCTAGACTAAACAACTCCAGTTCTCTCAGCTATTGCTCCTAAGAGTTGTGCTCAACAACCTTCACCAGCTTCCCTTCTCTTCTTTGGACTGCTCTAGTACCTCAATGCCATTTTTGTAGTGAGGAGTTGTGTCGGTGTGAGCTGAAATTCCCCCCCCACCAACAATAACCAGGCTAGCTCAGTCTGGAAGCAAATGAAAAGCTGTATTTACAAGCAGAGTCTAAAATCTACAATGAAATGCAATGAATATGTACAAATATACAAAATTCACAACATTCACAAATATATACAATCAACAGAAAAAGCACAATCGATCTCCCTTTGCTTCCCCGCAAGGGGACCCTCCCAAAGGGGCCTCTCTCTCCCAGGAGCTTCCCCCCAGACCCCCCTGGACAGAGAAGCAGAGTTAGTTAAGCAGAAAGTTAACTTAGCTGCCAAGGTCAGTGTGTTATCTTCAGCCAGAAGAGAAGAAGAAACAGCAGCCAGACAGCCTAGCAACTGCCCCCACTGCCGAACGCAGAATGTGCAGAATGCCTACTTTGTTTTGGGTAATAGTTCTTAAACATTTCTATCTATCCAATGGAAGTGTTTAGAACAATCGTTATTTTGCTTTCTTACACCCAATAGTGACTTATTTACATTCTTTCACTTTCTCTGTTCTGAACTTTGCAAGGAAAAATTAAAAAGACAGTTTCAAACCATCACAGGAGTCCAAAACTGAACAAAGTACTCAAGATGTAGCCTCACCAGTACTGAATACAGAGGTAAAATCACATCCCTGGTCCTACTGGTCACACTGTTCCTGGATGGTGGCCAGAGAAGGCCAGGATGCTGTTGGCCTTCCCAGCCATCTGGGCACTAACTCACATTCAGCCAACTATCAAATCAACACCCCCAAGTACCTCTCTGCTGAGCAATTTTCCAGCCACTCATGCCCAAACCTGTAGCGCTGCCAGGCCACTTTTGTCGCAGACAAAATGCAGGAACCAGCACTTGGCTATATTAAAATTCATACAATGGGTTTTGGCTGACCAATCTAGCCTGTCTAGATCCCTCTGCAGAGCCTTCTTACCATCAAGCAGATCAACGCTCCCACCCAATTTGGTGCTGTCTGCAAACTTACTGAGAAAGCACTCGATCCCCTCATCCAGATCATTGATAAAGATGCCAAACAGGACTAGTCCCAATACTGAGTCCTGGGGAACACCACTAATGACCATCCACCAACTGCATTTAACTCCATTCACCATCACTGTTTCAGCCTGGCCACCAAGACAGCTTTTTTACTTATCAAAGTGTCCACCTATCCAGGCCATGAGCAGCCAGTTTCTCCAGGAAAATGCTTTGGGACATGGTGTCAAAAGCTTTACCAAAGTCCAGATAGCCTTTCCTTTATCCACTAAGCAGGTGACCACGTTGTAGAAGGAGATCAGGTTAGCAGTCAAGCAGGACCTGCCTTTCATAAACCCATGACAACTTGGCTTGATCATCTTGTCCTGCATGTACTGCATGAAAGTACTCAGATCTGCTCCATCAGCTTTCCCAGCATGGAAGTCAAAATGACAGGCCTGTAGTTTCCCAGATCCTCCTTTTCTCCCTTTTTGTAGATAGGTGGCTGTCACTTTGGCTAACTTGCAGCCTTCTGGGACCTATCCAGTCAAGCCACGGCTGCTGAAAAATGATGGAAAGTGGCTTAGTGAATGCCTTTGCCTGCTCTCTCAGAACTCTTGGCTGGATTCCATCTGGTCCCATTGATTTGTGTACATCTGTGCAGTACAGTAGGTTATCAGCCATCTCTTCCTGGATAGGGGGGGGATTATTCTGCTCCCAGTCTCTGTCTTCTGGATTCCCAGAACACAAATGGTCCTATTACTAAAGACTAAGGCAAATAACGCATTAAGAACTTCATCCTTTTCCTCATCCTTAGTCACTCTGCTTCCTCCTGCATCTCAGGAGGCTCTCCCTGGTTTAGTGTTGACCCTTCAGTGGTGGGTCAAGGGTCGGACTGGATAATCTTTGAGGTCTCTTCTAATCAGATATATTCTGTGATTCTGTGATAACAGACTACTACCATGATATCAGCCTTGTTGCCCTTCCCACTGATTCTAAGCCATAGACAATGAACTGTATTGTCACTACAGTTATGTTCTAAACATTCGTAACAGTCCCTAATATACAGGGCTACCCCACCACCTCTCTTTGCTTATCCCTTCTGAAGAGCTTGTAGTCATTGATTGCAGCACTCCAGTTGTGTGAGACATCCCACCACATTTCTGTGACAGCTATTTTATCATCCTTTTCCTGTAGCACTGTGGCTTTTAGCTCCTCCCATTTGTTGTCCAGGCTACATGCGTTAGTGTAAATACACTTCAGCTGGGCTAAAGTTCCCAAACATTTTCTCTGGGTGGAAGCCCTAATTCCTACTTGACTGTTCTCAGATATTTCCGTATCTTCTAACTCATCAATAACCCTTGCATTTTTGATGTCCTATGTATCTCCAGCCCCTACCTCCACTTAGATGGTAGAACATGGGTCCTCACTAGCACACCATCCTACAAACACTGGTATGCTTCCCCCGGGCATATCTCTAGCAGGACCAGTGACATTCCTTTCTACATTGAAGTCTAATTTAAAGCTCTTTCAGGATGCTTTTCCCCCTCTGAGACAGGTGTATCCCATCCGTTGCTAGCAGACCTGGCGTTGTGTATACCGATCCCTGACTGAAAAACCCAAAGCCCTGTGGGAACACCAGGCTCAGAGCCACAGTCATCAGATCCCGACACTTACGCTTGGGTATCCTACTGCAAAAACATGCTACAGGAACCCCCACTTTTCATATTCTGACAATACAAGCCTTTGTATCATCTCAAAAGAACACCAGTGAAATTGATACACCTGTGTCTATCGATGGCCCAAGAAGATTTAGATGATGTCACGTTACCTGTCTGACAAATCCAGTCTGGCTTTAAAGACAAGACAGGGCTGTCACTGGGTTTCCTTGATTTTTTTAAAAAGGGTAATATGAATCTGGCAAAAGAATTTTTGACAATGAGGCTTTTATCTCAAAACCACAGGCCTAACAAGCTCATCCACATCACTTCCAAAATCCCCAAAAATGACATTTTACAATTATAATCCACTTAGTTTTTTGGGCTACTTATATCTCCTGGAATTGGTTAGCTGCTACCTAATGTGATTCCAAAGCCTGTCTCTTGGCATACAAATACCACCCTACCTTTTACTGCAAAGCTGTGATATTTAAGTTCAAAAGCAGTTTTAACAGACATCTTCAAGTAACAGAATAAAATATCAGAAGCCTTATTTTCCATACTTGAAATTACTGTTGGAAAGTAACATTTTATTTTTTCTAGGCTAATCAGCATTCAACAGGGAAAAAAACCAAACCAAAACAAAACCAAAAACAAAACCAAAAAACCACACCAAAAAAAGACCAAAAACAAAAAACCCCAAACAAACAAAAAATTATCCCCACCATACTCAACTGTGCAAACTGTACATAGCTCAGCATATTTATATGTAATAAAGAAAAATTATCTTTCTTGTTTAAACATTATGAATCTATTTTCATCCTCCTTTCCCCTGAAGCTTATATTGAAATACCATTTCCACATTTGATTTTGATTTTTATACCTTGAATGAGAAAGGCAACCAGACTTCCACTGCAAAATATTCATTAAGTTTAACTGCTATTATACAAGCATGACATTATGCAAAGCTATTACCTGCACATGATAATGCTGCAGGCATATTTAAGGCTTTGCGTTTACACCCCTCTGAGAAGTATATTCAAGAGGTTTAACTACATTTTAGGCACAGTCTGAAGTTACTTTTTAATTCAAGTAACAAAAATCTCACATTCATTATGAAACAGACCTACTCACCTTTGAAATATGAAAGAGGGTGTTGAATATAGTTCTTACAAAATAATATTACATGTTCTGTGAAAGACACATTTACTCCATTGTATCACCTGCAGCTCTTGTATTCAAGCAGTGTTGTTCTCTTCTGTGGCCTGAACACAAGCCCCATTATTTGCCAGGTAGCATGGCCTGGTACAGGGAGCTCAAAGACAGAAATAAGCTAAAGCAGAGGGAAAGAAGCAGCTGCAGATTCTCCCAAAACAGCCTTGTACTCAGAAAGGTCCACCTTTTCCCCATCTCCTAATAAACATATTATTGCCTTCTGAAGACAAATCTTCAATTTAAAGATTAAAATAAAACTGAGTATCTTATATGGTGTGTTATATTCACTGCAATACTGCATTTCTGTTGCTCTACCATTCAACAAAATGTAATACTACTGCCAATACTACTTTCACAAGGTCACCCTGATAGTCTTAAAATCTTAACTTACACGAGTTGAAATCACAAACTGACTCTGAAGACCTTGAATGATAATCACCAGATTGACAGTACTGAGCTCTCCAGTTGCTGTTTGCTAACTCAATATTAAAGGATCACCGAGTACCCTGATGCCAACTCCTCATGGTAGCACACAGTGATGAGTACCACCCGACTGCCAAGATACTCACAATTTGAAGCAGATACCTTATACCAACCAGCTGTGACCCCATTTTTACAGACAACTCAAGCAGGGAGCAAAGAGTCGAATAGCACAAGCAACAGAGTGCAGCACTTTTTAATCCTGTTACAAGTATCACTCAGAGTTTAGCACGCATTAGCATTAATCAGCCCTTTGATGGCTGTAACCTTATGTCTGCCTTAGTAGTTGTAGCAACAAATGAACAAGTTGCCTGGACTACAGCAGCACAACAGTTGTTCATATCTGCCATCAAACCAGTTTAGATTGATCTCACAGGCAGATATGAGTAGCTCTGTCATCATCACATATATTCTTCTCAAAAATATCTCAAAATAGTTTTTTAACACTGGCTGATGAAATGATTAACTAGCTCTTACTCTTCCACAAGTACTAGCTTCAAGGCACTGCCTTAGTTTATTTGAGATTCTATAGTTCACTTATAAATAGCCTACTCTTCCTCCTTTTAGTTGTTATAGACACAAATCAGTAAAATTAGCCTTCTTAATGTCTATTTATCTAGGGGTCAGCTATAGCCAAAGCAACAATACTCCAAATTACTTCCATACTGCTGACTTTCTTATTACACAGGGACAGCTAATCATCCCCAAACTAATGACATATATTAACCCAAACTCATGTTTTCACACTAACCGCCTAAGATAGAAATATCCCCTCAAGATAAAGAAGTAAATCCTACTAGGAATCTGCTGAATCACTGCACCTCCCTGCAGATGATCCCCATAGAAAACAGGACTTTAGATACCTCCATTTAATTAGTCTCATTAATTTTAATAATTACCGAAGAATTACAGTCATGCTTCAAGTGATTAGATTACTGCTGGATGTTACACAATCACAGAATCAACCAGGTTGGAAAAGACCTTAGAGATCATCAAGTCCAACCTATTACCTAACACCACCTGACAACTAAACCATGGCTCCAAGTGCCACATCCAATCTTTTTTTGAACACCTCCAGGGACAGTGACTCCACCACCTCCCTGAGCAGCACATTCCAATGGCAGATCACTCTTTCTGTGAAGAACTTTCTCCTCACCTCAAGCCTAAACCTCCCCTGGCACAGCTTGAGACTGTGTCCTCTTGTTCTGGTGCTGGTTGTCTGGGAGAAGAGACCAAACCCCTCCTGTCTACAACCTCCTTTCAGGTAGTTGTAGAGAGCAATAAGGTCTCCCCTGAGCCTCCTCTTCTCCATGCTAAACAACCCCAGCTCCCTCAGCCTCTCCCCACAGAGCTTGTGCTCCAGACCTCTCCCCAGCCTCATTGGCCTTCTCTGGACACGTTCAAGTATCTCAATGTCCTTCTTAAATCGAGGAGCCCAGAACTGGACAAAGTACTCAAGGTGTGGTCTAACCAGCGCTGAGCATAGGGGAAGAATGACCTCCCCAGTCCTGCTGGCCACGCTATTTCTGATACAGGCCAGGATGCCATTGGCCTTCTTGGCCACCTGGGCACACTGCTGGCTCATGTTCAGCCTACTGTCAACCAGTACCCCCAGGTCCCTTTCAGCCTGGCTGCTCTCCAGCCACTCTGACCCCTAGCACTGCCTGGGGGTGTTGCGGCCAAAGTGCAGAACCTGGTACTTGCACATGTTAAATCTCATGACGTTGGACTCTGCCCATCGATCCTGCCTGTCAAGGTCCCTCTGCAGAGCCCTCCTACCCTCCAACAGATTGACACCTGCCCCCAACTTGGTGTCATGTGCAAATTTACTAATGATGGACTCTATCTTCTATTTGAGATCATCAATAAAGATCTTAAACAGGATTGGGCCCAACACTGATCCCTGGGGGACACCACTGGTGACTGGCTTCCAGCTGGAAGTGGCCCCATTCACCACCACTCTCTGGGCCCAGCCCTCCAGCTCGTTCCTAACCCAGTGCAGAGTGCACCTGTCCAAGCCACGTGATGACAAATACTAAACTAAAAGAAGGGGGAAGAAACAATATATAAAAATCTTTTTGTAACAACAGGATGAAAAAAATCAGTGCTAGAGAATTTTCCCCATAGTCAATTATTTTGTTCAAAAAAACAAGAAAAACAGATGTTTCCATACTGAGTATGGCACTATGAACTGCTTATTCATTTTCTGTCTACATTAGCCACTCCCCTATTAATAAAAACAGAAATCAATTAAGTATCTTTGAAAATAAATCCTCCTGACTGATATGGCTAAGACATAGTACTGTTTTATACTGTGCCTTATAAATGCTCTGTTCCTCTCCTCAAACTGTTGATCATTAAATATTCCTAGCAGGAAAGACCATTTTACACAGATCAATGGTAACGGAGAAACCACATCAGGAGAATTTTTCCTCTTGTCAGGTTGTGCTTAAGGTGGTTTAACCAGGCAAAAAAAAATCTCAGAGTTTCATTTGCTGTCCCTATTCAGAACATTCAATAATCTGGCTGCTCTCAGATGCATACAGTATGAATTTGCATAAAGAATATTTGGAATCAAGGAAAAGGAAAAATGAGGCCTCAGAACTGTTTTAGGCTAACTTACTGCATAAAATAAATCAGCCATAATCAACTGACAAAATTAAGACCTTAGGTCTTCTGTTTATAATGTAACATTCAGATACCTTCACAGCATAAGTGTTATTTGCAAGACACTCCAGAATAAAATCTAAAACTCAGGTCTCTAACATGAAGACCAAGATTAGAGAAATCAATTTTCAGTGCCTCCAGTAACAGAGAGCAAAGGGAGCCAGTCTAATTCATTGGTGGGGTTTTCTTTTCCATATCAGAACTATACAACCACATGTATGTAAGAACAACAGTAATTAAGACACAGCATAACAGGTTATCAGAAATCAGCAACTGACTACGTGAATATTCTTAATCCATTGTAATGTGAACTGGAATGTGTTAGCTCACATCTCAATGAAAGGATTTTAAACGTGGTTCACTTCCCATTTGCAAGAGGTCACAATCGCACAGTAATCTATCACAGTTCAGTTTATGATGGTAACTCAGGGAGCTGTAATAACTAGTTATCAATTCAATCAATCAATATTAACTATTTCAAGTGGAAATATGTGTCTCTGCTGCACTCATCTTTTTATTTCATGCTTTAACAACTTTATTTCATACTGATTAGTCAAATCCATAAATTTTTTTTCATCAAATCTTCTCTATGGTACATGCCACTACAGCCTAAGAACACATAGCAATTTTATGCATTTCCAATATCCCTGAAAAGGGGCACAAACATACAAATATTGTTTTACATATAAGGAAAAAACATTAACCTCTATTTCACTATAATTACATTTTGTAAAGGTAGCCACATTATTTTAATGGGCTTGTGCAACGTACATGCACACCCAAAAAGTCTATCACACCATAAAAAACAAACAATTCAATTAGTTTGTAAACACCAAAAAACAAAGGTAAAAAAAAACCTAAAATACTCTTCATTTGCTTGGAGAGAAAGTAAATTATTATCAGTTAGGAAACTGAGAGAGTCTATAAAGAAGTATGTGCAATGTATAACACTAATAACGTCAAGCAACATTTTTATATATTAAAAGTACAATTCAAATGAACCCTACACTATATGCTTTTGAATAAAAGAAGGAAAAAAGTTTGGGGCTCTAAAAAAGGTCAATAGTAACAACCAGGGATTCAATGAAGTGCAATACCCTGGGCATTTCTTCAAAGGTTTACATTGGAAACCAATGCTACTACTGCTGATGGTTAATTTAAGGAACTGTCTAATGTGGGATCTAATGTGCCAGAAAATAATCACCATAAATCCTAACTCTAATTCAGTTAACTAGCACTTCTATACTCTCCTCAAGATTCTCATTTGGCATTTCCTGGATAGAAATATGCACTCACATGCTATGCAGTCCCTGAGCAACAATCTAATACAACTGGGATATGTATTAGACCTATTGTACATGCAGTAAGTGCACCCTGTCCCAGACAACTTAACAGCAAGATTTATCAAATTCACTGAGTATGGTTTTTTGCCCAAGGGCTAGAGGCATCAAACTACTCTACACAAATGGCTCTTTTCCAATGACAGAACTTCCAGATGACAAAAGATGTCCAGATACACTCAGATGGAAGTTAAACTTCAGCATTGCTCAGTTCAGAGTTAGAGAAACAGCCAAGAACAGACTGAGAAATGGACATTCACAGTCACTGGATCCACACATCCCGTGTGGGAAAACACATTTTGGTAACTTAACAGGAGTTAAAAATTTTTACTATTCAGCTCTTCTGGTAGTGATAATAAAGCAGCAGGGTGAAACATTCTGTTTTAATTCAGTTCTGAAAGTCATAGAAAATTAAGTTATTTGAACACTCACCTATATTATGTCAATGACAGCCATTTCAGCTTAATTGTGTGCTGGTTTGAGGTTATTCTAGTTTGGGGGTTTGGGGAGCTTGGTAGTCTTGCTTGTTTTTTTACTTTTAAGCATACAGTAATGTTTAAGTGTGTAATTATATTAGTAACAAATAAAGTGCATATACTAATTTCCCAACAGTTTAAAGACATTATGAGCTACCTTTCCCCAAAATAGCTCCTGGGCTATTTTTCAAAATATGCCACATCAAACAAAAGTGCTAACCAAATGGCAAACTTTGCTAGCATGAGATACAATTGGAAAGCCCTTAGTAGAAGTAATACATGAATAAAAGACTGCAAGAGATCCACATTTAATAACTGGATTTTTGAGTGCTAGGTCTGTTTAATTGAGATACTTCAGGAAACAATGAAGAATCGAGGTTCACTGATGGAAAACCATGAATAAAATATATTCTGGTATTTCTATCCCTTTTTTTTTTTAATCATCCCACATGTATAGGACCAGTCACATTTATAGGACCAGTTTGAGGCAAGAAGATACATTTCTGATAAATCACTTTATCCTCTGTTATCCCAAAAGGAAAAGAAGAATGCCAACTATGTTCCTATTTTTACACGCTCATCACCTAAAACGGAGCTGCTGAATCATTCTAATTATGGTATCATCATATTATTAGCTGAGTACTATATCATTATATAGCATCTTATTATTCTAGTTATTACACTATTGTCTCAATCTATCTGGAACTAAAGGCATTCTTATAATTCAGGAAAGTGTTAAATGTCCAAGTAGCAACTGATATTCACCAAACTCCCGTTGGATGGGCTTGTTGCATCCTCAACTTCTGCATTACTTGAGAAGATAAATTAACCCTTTTCATATCAACATGGCACATCTGTGCTTCAACAAAAAAACAACTAAATAACAACAGGAGTAAAGCTGCCTGAGTCCCACCGTTTAGCACAGATTCAGGTATTTTGAAGAGTTATTAAAAAGGACTTACCACACCAATTCCTTCAAAAGCAAATATTGCAGTCCCAAAAAACAGTGGGTATTTCTTCCAGCCAGCCACTAAAGGCAGTTTTCGAGGATCTACCATATCCTGAATTATAAAAAAAAAAAAAAAAGTGACATATAAAGCACATTAGCTGTTCTTACAATTTTGATTGATGTGTCATGCTACAGGAAAGAAATCCCAGTACATGTTGACAGTGATGTACACATCGTTATTTGCAATCCCTGGTTTTCCTCCCAAACTTAGTCCTTGGTAGACATTGATAGCCACCTTCCCACCAACACACAGACATTTGCAGGTAAGTATATTCTATGTCCATACTACTGACACTAGAAATTTTCAAAGTATCACACTGGTGTATATGAGTAAGCATCAATTAAAACAAAAGGCAAAGCTCACACCTCAAGCTTAATCTTTTGAAAACTTACACTGTTCTTACTCTGTTTCATATTCTTATCTGCTTTCTTATTGCACAGATACTCTCCATATACATAAGGGACAGTTTAAGAAAATCCTTTTAATACAAGTTGAGTTCCTGCAGAACAATTAATTACTGTCTTCCCCAATCTCTTTATGTAACTTCTCCTGCCTCCTCTCCCAGCGAATATCTCCTGCTGGCTTTTCTGCCCTCCTCCTCCCCTCCCATCCTCCATTCCCCACTCGTTTCATAACACTCATGTGAAACAATAGTGGCTCTCACCACTTACCTATACCATGCATGCAACACTGCCTATTACTTAGCATTTTTTAAAAACCATCAGAAAAAAAAAATAGAGCTTTCCAGATGTGATTTTTTTCCAGCCTTCAGTTTAATTTGTTCCATTATGAAATACCTCCAAATATGAAAAACAGCAGCAACCCAGAAAATGCAGCAACTACTCAACTTCTCAGGAGAAGGAAGTCTGCAATATGTATTATCAAAGGGAAGTCTTAACATTTTCCTGATTGTACCAGAGAAAAACTAGCAATAAATATTCTAAATGTTCTAACACTTAAGAGTTGTAATCGATGACTCCATGTCCAAATGGAGGCCAGTGACAGGTGAGGTCCCTCAGGGGACAATACTGGGACAGTGCTGTTTAACATCTTCGTCAGCAATATGGGCAGTTGCATTGAGTGCACTCTCAGCAAGTCTGTGACACCAAGCTGTGTGGTCCAGCTGACATGCTGGAGGGAAGACATGCACCATCCAGAGGGAGTTGGACAGGCTTGAGAGGTGGGCCCAAACCAACCTCACGAAGTTCAACAAGGTGAAGTGCAAGGTCCTACACCTGGGGCAAGACAATCACAGAAGAGAAGGCTCTGGAGAGACCTTACAGTAACCTGAAGGGGGCCTACAAGAAAGCTGGAGAGGGACTTTTTACAAGGATTCTCAGTAATAGGACGCAATGGAATGGATTGAAGCTTGAAAAGGGTAGATGTAGATTGGATATTAGGAAGAAATTATTGACAGTGAGGGTGCTGAGACACTGAAACATGTTTCCCAAGGAGAGTCGTGAAGGCCCCCCTCCCTGGAGGTGTTCAAGGCCAGGTTGGATGAGGCCTTGAACAACCTGGTATAGCAGAAGGTGTCCCTGCCCATGGCAGGGGGGCTGGTACTACATGATCTTTAAGGTCCCTTCTGCCCTAAACCATTCTATGAATTTATGAGTCTATGAACTGTTGTTCCGCTGCACCAGAAAGATTGACCACAGATTAAAACCTTGCAAGTTCTGTCTGTAACTCATAAAACTTCACATATTCTTCCACTCAAGTGCTCCAAGTTGTTACAATACATATTTTTATTATCTCAATTGCAGCAATATTATCCTTTTTTTCAGAAATACTGTACAACTTTTTGTTTAAGGCCTGTCTCAAGTATTAAGACATCTCCTTAAATTAAGATGCCTCAATAAAATACAAGGTAATTTTGCCTTTCAGAGATTGTCAGTCAGTATATATCTATCAGAGATCAACTGTCACATGCAACAGATGCAACTTACCACACTGAAAATGCAGATTTATTTTTTTTCTTATACTCACTCTAGCAATATACTGGTAAATGATCACCAGGCTGACAGCCATGGACATATTGGCAAGCAATGAAAGCAAGGACAGGCTCTTGAGGTCACGAATAAAGACCAGGAGGATCAAGAACGGCAGGAAACACAGCATGTATGTTCGCAAATCAGTACTCCTTCTCTCAGAAAAACTGCTGGTGGCACTAGCATTTATGGAAGCAATCTTGTTTTCCAAGAATCCTTCATGGACCTGTAGAATATAAGAATAAATAAATATGTTAAACAGGGGTAGCACTTAATCTCTGTATGCAGATAGGCAGATGGCTGTTTATATAGAGAGGCATTTGTCCCATCGTTTCATGAACCCATGCTGGCTGTGCGTGGTCACACTCAAGATTATCTGCTCCATAACCTTCCCTGGCACTAAGGTCAAGCTTACAGGCCTGTAGTACCCCAGATCCTGCCCTTCTGACCCTTCTTGCAGACAGGTGCCACATTTGCTAACTTCCAGTCAATCGGGATCTCCTCTGTTAGCCAATACTGCTCACAAATGACAGTAAGTGGCTGGGCAAGCTCTTCCACCAGCTCCTTCAATATCCTCAAGTGGATTCCCTCTGGCCCCACAGTCTTGTGAGCATCTAGGTGGAGTAGCAGGTCACTGACTGATTCCTCTGTGATTATGGAGATTTTATTCTGTTCCTCATCTCTGTCTTCCAAATCAGGGGGCTGAATACTCTGAGGATAACTAGTCTAACTAATAAAGACTCAGGCAAATAACACATTAATTACCTCAGGCTTTTCATCACCCTTTGTGGCAATGTTTCCCTCTACATCCAATAAAGGATTGTAATGTGTTGGGTTGAAAAATTTCCCCCAACATTAGATTTTCCAGACCAGCTTAGCTGGAAGCAAATGAAAACTGTATTTACAAGCAAAACTACAATCTACAATGAAATGCAATGAATGTGTATAAAATATACAGTATTTACAATATTTACAGGTATTTACAATTAATAAACAGCACAAGGACCCCCTATGGCCAAGGACCAGGGGAGCTGCAACAGCTCCTCCCTCTCTGCCTCCCCCTTACCCTCCTGTACACAAATGGACAAGAGAAAGAGCGGAGAGATGATAGAACTGAGCCAAAACAATGCAACCAAGGTCAAGCAGAAGCCAGCAGTTAGAATCTCCCAGAGCGAAGAGGCGAGAAGAGATATTGTTTTGCAAACTACCTTAAGTTTGTTATCTTCTCCAATGGGATTGTTTAGAACTATCATTATTTTCCTTTTTACACCCAATAGTGATTTATTTACATTTTTACCACTTTCTGTTCAAGATCTGTGAAAAATTTTAAAAGGCATAGCCTAAACCTACCACAGTGATGGAGAATCTCCTTGGCCCTCCTTTTGTTGATGACATATTTGTAAAAACGTAGAAACATAAGGTTGAAAATTACCTTTAAGATCATTGAGTCCAACCATAACCCAATTACATCTTTTGTTGATTTTTACAGTAGTGAGCAGACTAAGTTCTAGCCAGGCTTTCACCTTTCTAATTTTCTCCCTGCATAACTTAAGGTTATCCTTACAGATTTACTGAGTATGGTGCAGTTCAGAAAACTGAGCTTGGCATGATTCACAATTCAAATTTCTTCTTTTGGAAAAATGTTAATGTGACCATAACTGCCAAAATTTGTTTTGTGTACTTCTGTGCTACATGCATACCATGATCAAGAGATGATGGTTATTTTGCTTGCTGCAAAATGCTAATGGTTAAAATCCATTTGTTTTAAATCTCATTGTGCCTTTTGCCTAGGAGTGTATCTTTTCCTTTTCCCTTCCACTGCAGCAAATCAGCACTTGACTGTGCTTAATCTGCTCATGCTGCAGAAAGCCTTTGGCTTGATGGCTACAAAAAGGTATTAAGGCAGTGAAAAAAATATTTTTTTTAAAGTTCCATATAGCACAAAGTCTTAAACAAAAATGGGAAATCAATATACAAGAAAACAGATGAAGACAGTACTCTGACTCCCAGGTACTGTCAGACAACCAGCTACTACAGCCACAGTCTTAAAACTTAATATGGAACCAAATTCAGAAGAAGATTGACAGGAAGCATACAAGCATAGCAATTCTTAAATATTACTATCCTTATCACACTGCTCACAGGCATGGTCCCAAGACTGCTCAATTTACAGACAATTCTTTCAGTGTCACTTGTTCTTTAAAATATCAGTTATTATCTGTGCAAGTGAAATAAGATCATAGATCCTGCCTCAAAAATCCAAACATGGTAAACTGTACAATAAAGGGGGCGATCATTATCATTACAGTGCAAGTTTTTATAAAGCTGTGGTATTTCTAAGCAAATATCACAACTGCCAATGCTTAATGGCATCTATTTTATTTTGTAGGTCACAGTAACTCAGAGCTACTGTTTTTTTTTATTTTGAGGGATAAGAAGAAGTGGTGGAAAAAATCATAGAATCATATCGTGCATCAGGTTGGAAGGGACTCCCAAAGGTAATCTTGTCAAACCCCCAAAAATGAAGACAAGCTGGAGATAGAGCAGGCAATCAAGGGATCACTAGCACTACAAGGCTTTCATGAGGCAGAGGCAGATAGGAACTGATAATACAAAACCATGTGTACATAAACCAACTCATTGAAATTGGTAAGTTTGCCCAAACTCAAACTTCACAAGTATAGGAGAAATAAAATTTTGCATAATTCAGAAATTAAGGAAGAGTGAGTTAACTAAAAATTTTTTTCTCTGTAAGAAAAAGCCCTAGACATTTTTTTTCATTATGAAAAAGGGAAAAAAAAAAGGTACAAATCCACAGTTTTTACCAGAAATCTCACAATAAATGACAACAAAATCACCAGATATTACAGAAACCGCTTCCACTTTGCAAGAATCTTAAGCATCACTTACACAATATCTGACATTTGTTAGTTTTCATTAAGATAACATTTTCAAAAAGCTGTGAAGAGATTAATAAATTTAGAACTGAATTCCAGGGAATTCATGCAGCTACAATAACCCCACTTTGCCAAACAATATGTCAAACACTTAAATTACTTCCCTAATGCCACATAAAGTAAAGCTCTCTGCAGACGTTTTCTGCTTTCCAACCACACTTAAAACAGAAATACAGAGCAAAGACTTCCAGCAACCTTTCACCTTAACTACAGTCTCGTGTGTTTACTTGCTTGCACGTGTTCGCAGATAGCCAGACCTGCTCTGTATACAAGGACACACAAGAGGTATTTCTAAGAATTACAGTGTGATTTGAGCATGTGAGTCCCATCGAAAACATCAGTTACAACAAATATTTAAGCTAAAGTGCCTTCAATTTATATAAATGTCTTTAAGCCTAATGAGTTATTTTTAAAACAGTAAATTACACCTAAGAAAAAAAATAACTGCAATCAGGATACAGTTTAGGATCTAAAACACATTTTTAAAATACCACAGTATAAACCAGGTTCTAGTCAAATAATTTCAAGCATTTAAACACTTCATTATTCTATTAAGACATTCTATTTCTATACAAAAACCCTAATAAAATGTTCCTAAAATCAGAAATATTTGATTTTTCCTATTAATACACCAGATTTGAACTAGACATTCAATCAGCTTAATATGACTGCAAAAAGTAATATAATATATTCTACATAATTCTGTTCAAGATTAGGTCTTCTGTGATCAGCTACCCTGATGATGGGCTTCAAACCAGATCACATCTCCATGCTGTATTAGGGAACAGTGGTCATACAAAAACAGACTTTATAATTACATGCCTTTTATTTTCATGGAAATGTGAGGAACATACTACAGTTTTTCATGAACTCTCCACAAGCATCATCAGATGAGTTAATATTGATGCAGAACCAGCAAAACACAGTCAACTAAAATTATCGGACTGTGACTCCCTGATTCCCACTCATTTCAGATATGAGTTATATTTCTGTGATAGCCCACAACACTATAGTCTGCTCTACAATGCTGTGAGCATGGTACCCCTTCTGCCTATATTCTTCCCTGCCTCAGCATTCACCAGAAGAAAACAAAGGCCAACTAGATTCTCAAAAACGTTACGATTTTAAAGAGCCTGTGTCAGATCCAGTTTAAAGAAAGAAAGAGCATCAAAGACATTCTAGCTGGAAGGACCAAAAAAAAAAAGAAAAATCAGATCTACAGGCATAGCTGTCTTAGTCCCAACTATGAAAAATCACCTACTTCTTGCACATTTTTAACCCAAAACTTGCAACTCTAGCTCTGTAATGAAGGTTAGTTCCACGTAATTCAGCCTCCCTCTTGCCCCTTCTTCTGTTCCGCACCATCTCTTATTTGAGTAACTTTGCTTGTCAAGTCTTCTACTACACAAAACATCATATTCTCAATAGTCTTCTGCATTACCTCATCCAAAAATGGAGGTTTGGGTCACTGAATCATAGAATTATTTAGGTTAGAAAGGACCTCAGGAAATCTGTAGTCCAATTACTTGTTCATAGTTCCATCAGCTACGGGGTCAAACCAGATTGCTCCTCTCCCCATTCTCTAGCTGGGCCTTGAAATCTTCTAAAGATGGAGACTGTTGCATGGCCTCTCTGGGTAACCGGTTACAATTGCTTGACTGTCCTAAAGTTTTTCTCTCCCTCAGATCAGAATCTCTTGTGTTATTTTATGACCACTTACTCCCACTTGACCTGACCTCAGTAAGGAGCTTGGTTCTGCTTTCTAGACAACCTCTTTGCAGTCCTGGAGGGCTGCTGTTAGGTCCTCCAAAAGCCTGCTCTTCTTTAAGCTGAAAAAGCCTCATCCCTCACAGGGCAAGTGCTCCAGCCCCAGTTGCTTCAGATAAATAAAAACAAAGTCAGAAGCCCACCTGAAACAGGTCTGTTTCCCAAAGCCCATCCTATGGAGGATTATAACTTAGTATAGAAATAAAGCCCAAGTGAAATTAAGTTCCACATACGCCTTCATAACTGCTGAAAGTGCACTCAGCTTGCCATTAGATGATAAGGCTACTGTGACTGTAACACTGCTAAAGAGAGCAGTATTATCTGGGTGAGGAGAAAGTTTCTGAAGCTTACCCTCTGCAAAAGCTCTTATTTAGGTGCAGCAGAATATGAAGCCCATGACTTCAAGATTACCATTTCAGTTTATTCTTTAAAACAGAAACTTTTGAAAGCTTCAGTTCAACTGTTGACTCTCAAGCTGTTTTCACTATGTCCACTATACACATGTTTTTGCATTATTGAAACACTTTGGGGGTGAATTTTATATACACATTCACACACATCTATATCATAGAATGGTTTGGGTTGGAAGGGACCTTAAAGATCATTTAGTTCCAACCTCCCTGCTATGGACACAGACACATTCCACTAGACCAGGTTGACCAAGGGCCCATCCAGTCCGGCCTTGAACGCTTCCAGGGAGAAGTATCCACAACTTCGCTAGGCAACCTGTTTCAGTGTCTCATCACCCTACTGTCAAGAATTTCTTCCTAATATCTAGTCTAAATCTACCCTCTTCCAGCTTAAAAAAAAAACATTACCCCTCAATCCTATCACTATAAACCCATGTAAAAAGTCCCCATCTGGCTTTCAGTTAGGCCCCCTTGAGATACTGGAAGACAACTACAAGGTCTCCCAGAGCCTTCGTTTCTCCAGGCTGAACAGCCCCAACTCTCTCAGTCTGTCCCCATAGGGGAGGTGCTCCAGCCATCTGATCATCTCTGTATGCACCATGTAACTGATATTAAGGACAGAGTTATATTGATGTAAAGACACTGGAAGAGAGCTTCTTTCCTTTTATGGGAATCACAGAATTAACTAGGCTGGAAAAGACCTTTGAGATCATCAAGTCCAATCTATTACCTAACACCATCTAATCAACTAAACCATGGCACTAAGTGGCACATCCAGTCTTATTTTAAACATTTCCAGGGAAAGTGACTTCACCAGCTCCCTGGGCAGCCCATTCCAATGGCCAATCACTCTTTCTGTGAAGAATTTTTTCCTAACATCCAGCCTAAACCTCTCCTGGTGCAGCTTGAGACTGTGTCCTCTCATTCTGTCATTGGTTGCCTGGGAGAAGAGACCAACCCCCACCTGCCTACAACCTCCTTTCAGGTAGTTGTAGACAGCAATGAGGTCTCCCCTGAGCTTCCTCTTCTCCAGGCTAAACAACCCCAGCTCCCTCAGCCACTCCTCAGAGGGTTTGTGCTCCAGATCCCTCACCAGCTTTGTTGCCCTTCTCTGGACACATTCAAGCGACTCAACATCTTTCTTAAACTGAGGGGCCCAGAATTGGACACAGTACTCAAGGTGTGGCCTTGAGTACTGCATACCTTTAAATCAACTTCATATCAATAAAGGAGCTTTAACAATATCAGAGCAGTACCACTTATAGTAAGGTCACAGAAAATACTGATACCACACTAGTGGATTTTGAAATGTGACAGAGCACTAATCCTGTACACGCTCAGAAGAGACTCACCAGATAAGATCTGGCAAAAGTCAGTTGTGCAGGAGATCTAAACAAACAGGCAAGATTGACTGAATAGTGAGAGAAGGCTGAGTCAGAAAGTAAAATACAAGAATTATAGAAAGTAAGGATCATTATACCCCCTCAGAGTGGAACAACTGGCTCTGGGAGATTTGACAGTAAAGAGCAGCAGAGGAAAATTCTAATGAAGATGAGATTATACCGATTTGTTCAGATGCAGGCTAACATCACCATCACTTTAAAAGTGCATTCTTAAAAAGTTTAATCAGATAACACTTAAAACTGCTCACAAAAGTAACAAAATACAAAGCAGCAGGAGGACATTTTTAAAAAAACTCTCATAGTCTGTTTAGCTTAGTCTAAGTTTACTGCTGATTGTGTTAGGATGGACTATGACTCACTGTCTGTCTAACTCAGTCTCTGAAATATTAGAATTAATATAACCTCAGATTCCTATTCTGGACAACAATCACTTTCAATCTCCTGCTGCTTTCTGCTAGTGCATCACTGCACATAGCAGTCATGCTGGGCCAAGAACATCAGATACTGCATCTAACTTTCTTTTCCCTGAGGAAAGCAAAACCATCTGAAATATAATCAGAATATCAGACAGTTTAGACAAGTTTTTCACTTAGCCATCCAATTGATCTGTTCTTGGAAAAGGCATGCATACATATTCTTTTGTATATGTCACAGAGCCCAGTGAATACTTTTTAACTTCCAATTTGAACACAGCATCTGCACTTTGTTCTATGATTATCATGAGTGTAGCTGGGAGTTCCACAAACATTTCCCTAAACCACATGTGGAAATATCATTGTGGAAAGAAGTACACAGTCACTGAAGTCACTAGGCATCATGACTACTAGTGAAGTCCCCAGTCACAAGGTGACTTCCATCAGAAGTCAGTTCAATTATTCAAGCATTAATTTACATATTGGTGTGATGTCTGAAAAAGCTTTCTTTGCAGGGGTGCTTCACCTGATATGTCATTTACATAGCTCAAGCACAGGACTCACCAACTTCAGCATTATCCAGGGAGATTAAACACTTTTTGCAAATCTGGTTATCAGATTCCTTATGTCAAGCACTCAGAAAATGACTAATGCACAACTAGTGACTGCAGAAAATTCAGTTCAACTCATGAACACATTTCTTGAAAAAACTGTCTCAGAAGCAAGAAATCTACTTCCTTACTCTCTTTGACCAAGACCATCTCTGTATCCCAAAATTTACTTTTTCTGTCACACAAGCTACAGGACTTTTCAGCACCTAGTGGGATCAAAACAGCAGTGTTTGAGCTCACTGGTTCCTTCTAATTCCTTCTTTATTCAACTTGGAGTAACACAACAGACAAGACCAGATTGGCACAAAACCAATCTTATCAGGCATACAAAGAGTATATTGCAATCCTGCAACTTGGCATGAAAAGGCAAGACAAGTGTTTCACAGTTCATTTAGTTCTGATGATTTGTTATCAGTCAGTACTCAACTTTTCAGACTACCTATTTTTCACACTTCTAATTTTATATTTAAGTAAAATCTATTTTATTTTTTTTTTCTTTCCATTTTACAAAAACTGGAGGGAAAAAAATTAATTCCATTACACAGCAGCCCACGGATGGGTCATCTTCAAAGGTCTAAAGATCTAATAAAAAGTTCACCCACGCAGCAAGGACCTGCGTGGTATTTTTCAGCTTTATCAGCAAACAACAAGAAAAGGACAATTTTCCAGAGAACTCAGCAAATATTCACAAATGAGTTGAGAAATGCCAGGACACCTGACTTAAGGTTTTCTGTTGCTCAACCAGGAATGACAAAGTAACTATAGCATGAAAGGGGACCATATTCTTTTGGGCACAGATTCTTTTTTCTGTCTCAGTGTGCTCCTGCTCCAGTCTTGCTGCAACCTTCAGGTCCTGTTCCAGTTTTTCTCCAGTGCCATACATCTTCACCCACAAGTCCCATATTTGCATTCTTCCAGACTTATCTAGAACTCTACCCACAAATTCCTTGGTGTCCCAGGAAAATATTCCTTAGAAAAAGGCTTTATTTGAGATTTGATATAACTGAAAATAGGGGTTTGTAGAACAAAGCATTAGGAAAACTGTAATGTAATGCAGCCAGCATTTTTAGAATTCCAGAAGCACTAATCATTAAAGATTTAGCAACAGAAGCTATACCACATATCCATTAGTGAGAACTGTACATCAAACATGTCACAGAATTCAAAAGATAAAATAAATATTTAGACCCAAATGCATCACTGTGTATCTAACTAAACATTCACCTCAAAACAATCTGAACTGATTAATATTCCAATCACATCTTAGAAGCATTTTAAAATGCTTTATCTTCTATCTCTGAAACCGTGAATAAAGTGAAGGAAGAGATTACTAAATTTGCAGTGCTAGTAGTTATAACAAAGGATACCAAAGAAAGTATCTCAGTGGAAGCTCCCACTGGTTTCAGTGGGCTTAATTTACACATAATAGCACACAAACACAATCAGAAGACTATGGAGGATATTGAAAAGTATTGGTTAAGGAGTGGTATTAGTAACATTTTTACTGTGGTTTTCCTTTCTCTTAGTTCTCCACACCCCCCATTCCCTCTATCCACCTCTCTCATCCTTCCACCATCCCAAGTCGATTAAAGCAGGATGAATTTCTGTTCTTTGGTGCCCTCTATGGGACAGATTTCTGCAAAACAAAGCTGCCATGAAGAAACCAAAGCCCTCCTGAACAGAGGGAAGAGCACAGGACTATCTGAATAAAATACATTTTTAAGTGGGACATCTGAATGGCTAATGACTTTAATTCATTCACAGGGTATATGTCATGGACCCCTGAAGCCACTGCTTTTGCAGAAGTTACTTTTCTGTAAGATCTTTCAACCTTTTTTCCACAAAGCAAAAATAGGTTTCCTGAAAAGATTTTGGTTTTTTTTTTTCAAAATCTACACGCACCAAGGTCAGTAAGTGTGCAGTCTTGCCTTGTGCTTAAGGTTCAAAACATATATAACAACTGGTTGATCAACATGTTCAATAGGAAAGGTTTCAATTCAAACTTACGTTACAAAGCATGCAATAAAAATGCCCACCTCAGAGGGCTATCAAAAGGACATCAGAAGTAAAACTGGGGGTTTAGGTATTGCAATAGATTGTGACAGTGAGACTGTATTTTTTAAGGTTGAGGTGTTGGGGGGTTTTTCTCTCCCAAGAGGCAAATTACAGAGTATCCACCTTACCAATGCACATATTTCCCTCATCTTCACAGGATCTTCATGTGTGGAACCTGGAATACTTTTTAAACCCAATATAAATACTCATCTACCAGGGGAGGACAAAAACTTCCTATCTTCTATATACAAACTGCCCCAAAGGTACATTAAAGTTAAGTTAAGCTATTTCAGGACACATTTATTCTAATTTTGGGGTAGAATATGTGTCCATACAGATGATTAATGCTCAGTGCATTAAGAGGAGTGTGTCCAGCAGATCAAGGGACATTCTCCTCACCCTCTACTCTGCCCTGGAGAGACCTCATCTGGAATACTATGCCCAGTTTTGGGCTCCCCGGTTCAAGAGGGACAGGGATCTTCTCGAGAGAGTCCAACAGAGGGCTACTAGGATGATTAAGGGAATGGAGCACTGCCCTGGGAGGAGAGGCTGAGAGACCTGGGGATTTTTAGTCTGGAGAAGAGAAGACTGAGAGAAGGTTTAATAAATGTTTATAAATATCTGAGGGCGGGTGTCAAGAGGGAGGGGACAGACTCTTCCCAGTTGTATCCCGTGATAGGACGAGGGGCAATGGATATAGACTACAGCACAGGAGGTCCCACCTCAGCATGAGGAAGAAGTTCTTGACTGTGAGAGTCGCAGAGCACTGAAAAGGGCTCTCCAGAGAGGTTGTAGGGTCTCCTTCTCTGGAGACTTTCAAGACCTATCTGGATGCATTCCTGTGCAACCTGTGCTAGACTCTATAGTCCTGCTCTGGCAGAAGGGTTGGACTAGATGATGTCTGGAGGTCCCTTCCAACCCCTAACATCCTGTGATCCTGTGATGCTGTGTAATATGCCCTACCTTAGTCCTCACCAACTTCACTAATCACAGAAGTACAAATTTAGATACAGGCTCAGATTAACCTTCATTAGTTTTATGTCAAGTAACTAACCATAATTTTAGAGTACATTAGCAGAGTACATTGGGGGAGTCCTGGCATTTTAATCAGCCTGTGGAGGACAGAGCACTAAAAGCTCAAAGTATCTATAGCTTCTATCTGAGCAGCCAACCTGTCCTGGCTGACCTCCCACAGATTATCTGCTCCAACACAAACTGCACTGCTGATTGCAACTATTAAGTGTGCAAAAAGGAAGGACCAGCAGGTATCAGGGATTCTGTCAAAAGAAAAATCTCCATTGATGAGAACAAGAGCTTAGAAGAAGTAAGAATGAGAGCCGAAAAGCCATGAATGAAAGCAGGAGCAGCTGTCATGAAAGTGACAGGCATTGTTTTCTTGCTTTAGTCAGTGACTGAAGGCTGTGAGGGAGGAAAGGGACAGT
This sequence comes from Indicator indicator, assembly GCF_027791375.1. Lineage (NCBI taxonomy): Eukaryota > Metazoa > Chordata > Aves > Piciformes > Indicatoridae > Indicator > Indicator indicator. The sequence continues at coordinate 11,401,521 of NC_072010.1, forward strand.
TGGGTTTTACTGAAAAGTTTGGAGGTTGCTTACTACATGTGAAGACATTTGTGGTTGTGGGGATTCATTTGCAGTTTTAAATTGACATGGTATGATGAAATATTTGATTTTTAGCAATCCTTAAATAAATCAATAAATTTCTAATAATTCATATCTATTTAAAAGTCTAGAACCTATTAACACGTGCTTGCATATATTTAATACAGCCTACTACATGTGCAACAGTATTTACAGTAAAACATATCCATATCTCATCCAGGCTGGATGAGGCTCTGGCCAGCCTGATGTAGTGTGAGGTGTCCCTGCCCATGGCAGGGGGTTGGAACTAGATGATCCTTGTGGTCCCTTCCAACCCTGACTGATTCTATGATTCTATATGAAACACAACATCTGCAGTGTTATTTAATACTTTGATATATGATTTACTAAGCAGGGTTTAAACATCTACTCCAGATGGAAAGTGAAAGGATATTGAGTAACAGGATTAGAATTCAAGCCTGAGAAATTAGAAGTCAAAACAGTATCGAAAAATTTAGGATTCTATACATAAGCAAACACCATCTGTACAGAAAGAACCAGAATTGCCTAGAATATAGCTTTGCAGTAAAGGGCTGAGATCACAGTGGATCACAATTATGAGTTAGCAATGACATGCTCCTGCAAAATGACCGTTATCCTGTGTCAAGTCCAGAACACAGTCTGTAAGGCCTGTGAAATAACCCTTCAGCTTTATTGGTCACAGGCAAAACTTCAGCTGAAGTGGCATAACCACCTTCTAAGATGAAACTTTAAAAGAGATGAGAGCAACTGCAGAGCGCTCACAGAAAAGCAAGAATTATTACATTCTATCATGTCTACCTCATCCATTAGGCAGATGTCTCCCCTCAGGAAGATATGATAACAATATTCAAAAATACAAAAAGTATACACAAATAGAAAATAATAAATTACTTACAGCTCATACAGTTATACAATTTATACACTTATAGAACATGAAATAAAGTACTTAAAACACCAATAAGGAATTTTAAGCTTCAGCAAAGAAGCAGCTGTCTTAACAGAGTATCATTGAAACTGTACTTGCTGAGCAAGTACTGAGCAAGCTGCTGCAGAAATTTCCATGTCAGACATTTTTAAGAACAAAAATTAGGACTGGTTTGGACACAATGAATTCTGTAGCAGATGAGACCATTCTAGAAAAGGGAAGAGGCTAAACAAGAACCGCAAAAAGACTCCAGTGACAGGAAAAGGGAAAAATACGCCTAAGAGGTAAGGAAGGGAAGAGTATCAGCTGAAGGTCTGTCCAAAAAACTAATACATCAGGGACAATTGGCTCCTACATTTTACTTCAAATCATTTCCACAATTATTTCTAAGTTCAGCAAACAAATCAGAGAGCAGTGAGATCACAAACACTTGCACAAGATCTAAATTTAGTTCACCTTGCACACTACTCCTTTTTAACAAAACTCTTTTGTGGAAACCATGGTAGAACCCATCCTGTGCATCTCTCAGCTTCACATTTTACAAGTAGTTGTTTTGGATTTCATAAGGATAGGAGATAAAATGAGGAAAACTGAATGTGAAATTATAACTGTCTTCACACATTAACATTACTCACTTGTTTCACGTTTTCTGCCAAGAACACAATATAAACGCTACAGAATCCCAGCTGTGTTATCACTAGGAAAAAATCCACAATATACCTGAAGAAGAAAAAACAAACATACATAATACTCAGGATTCAAATAATTAACCCATTTCTACTTGATAGGATTACTGCTCCTTTTTGCAGTTGTTAAAATGTCATATTCAAATGCCACATTATTCTCGTTAGCACTGCAATGCAGGCTCCTTTTATTGCAAAACAGGTTGGTTTTGTGTTTCTTTTGTAAGATAACATTGAGTAGGTATCAAAGTTCCTCAAAAAAACCACACAAACAAACAAAACCAAACATACTCATGTTACTTTCATATTTTAAAGTGGCATAAAACAAAATTCAAATACATATCCAATACACAGATAAATTCTGCGGGCATCCATGAGCTCCTAACACAACATTTTTCCACCAGGATAAGAGAGTAAACGTCTCAGTCTAAGTTATTTATGTAAGTTTCAGCAATTCAAAACAACAAATGTTCTTACATCTTACTGAGTCTGTATCAATTTATCTAAATACACATTTAGATACTGTATGTCATTGAAAAAAAACTCTAAAATATGGTTCAAAGAGGTTATAGAAAAATGTTGTACACAATGGTGGCCTAAAGACATGCTGTAGTGAAACTCTTTGCCAGTCAGGCACACAGATCTGTCTCAGAGAAAGGATTTGCTGCAGTACAGTGCCTCTGGAAAGCAAATCACCAGTTGTGGCTTTTATGTCTTTGGTGCACTGCAGAATTGTCAGTAAATTTCACTACAAACCAATTTTCTCTCTAATTGAGCTCTACTCCATTCCTATGAAGCCATGAAAAAAAGAAAATCTTAAGAGACTAGCTCACCTTTTCTTATTTGAAACAAAGTAATAACCAAAACATATGATGCAAGATGCTCCATCCTTGAAAATAACAGGACAAAAAAAAAATTCTTCAAGTGAGGAAAAAAACACTTTAACTCTGAGCAACATCTCTGAGTTTTTGAGTTTCACTACCACACAGTCATCCCATAAACTCCATAAAGAGCTAAACAGCAACAAATGGCAAAGAAAAAATAATGGTATTTTTTTAAAAAGAGGGATAAAGTACTTAACAAGCTATTAATATCAGCCTGACATTACTGCAAAATATAGTACATATTTCTCCATTGTTTGTACATTATATTGAAACAGGAATGAAAAGTTGCTTTGCTTCCTTTCAGAATAAATACATCTAAGTAATTGACATTTGCCATGTTAACCTGCTTAGAGTGAACTCTGATGCAGAGGTAAGTGTTTATGGTAAAAGAGAATGAAACCTTAAATTATTTCACTACATTAGACAATACTGAATGCATTTCTGGATATACCACTTCTCTTCCTACAGTACTAAACACAGTTCTTTTCATCACAGCTCAGGTAGACCTGAAAAATGAAATGTCTGAGAGACACTCCCCAAACTTACCATGTCACCACTACCAAGGCTGGTTGCTGGAAATAACAAATAACACTGCATAAAAGTATTTCAATCACAAAGAACATGTTCTTAAACGAGGTACAAGCTTAGTAAAAAGGAAATCTCCTAACCATTCCAAGTGTAACAATTAATTTTTAATAATTAAATTATTAAATTATAACAGAACCTTACCGTCCCCAAGAAGCTCGTTTCTGAAAAGTGGCCAGGGGCCCCACTTCCATGGCATAACTAACTGTATCGCTGTACCCTAGCGAGGACTTTTTCATCCTGAAATCAAAAAGTGAAGTAAGAAGAAAGTTACTAGAAACTATGAGGGCCTACATACCTACCTTGGAAATGCTGGTGGTCTCCCATGATTATAAGCAATCATTTGTGGCACCATTCTGTGGATGCTGAACTTTAAAGGTACAGTTTGGGCTTCTTTTCCCCAGCATTCCACAAGCATGTGAAACACAATGCTGCTTCCCCCTAATTCAACGGTACTAAAGAAGATTCTTACAGAACAACTTTCTTGATAAATTAATCCAGAATTAGATTCTTACACTATTAGCTTAAGAAATTAACCCCAAACATAAAAGTCACAACTTCAAGGGGATTCAACAAGTTTTCCTGGACAAGCAATCACAATTGTTTCAGTGATTTTAGTTTTATGCACATCTTCAAAGGAATTCCAAACTACAGAAGAACATGCAAAGAATTCAGAAGTGAGAAGATCCCTTCACAGTACAATATCACATTAAACTGCTAATGTAGTTTTTCAAGCTACAGGGACATGAACAGTTTTGTGTTTCTATTCAGTTCAGAAACTTCCTTGCACATTTTAGATAAGAGACTATTCCACTGCTTCTCTTTAACATTTGACAGTAAGATAAAAATGTTTAATAAAATTCACGAGTAATTAAAATAGACTATCAGTCAAACTGGAATAACTGCTTTCCTCCCAGTATTGTACATCTCACTTGGAGGAGGACCTAGTGTTTATCTACTCACTAGCATCATTTTAACACATTCCTTCAGCACTACAATTTCAAAGAATCAGGTTGTCACAATCCAAAGAGATAGAGCTCACATATAATTATGAAAGACATTAACAGCATTCTTATTTTATCTTTCATTCCTATAAAGTATTTATAAAATGACTATTTATGAACTGGACATTTTTTCAGAGCTATGAAGATTCAGAATCTATGAAGATAAAGGTCAATCTGGACACATTCCTGCGTGACTTGCCCTAGGTGATCCCACTCTGGCAGGGCGCTTGGACTTCATGATCTTCAGAGGTCCCTTCCAACCCTTACCATTCTGTGATTCTATGACTAATGGACTGAAGTTAATTAAATCAATTAATCAAAACTGCAACGAGGAAAACCTGATTATTTGCCAGCAAACACAGGGAACAGATACTGAGCAACCCAAGTCAAACCAGCTTCATTTTGTGTATGAGCAGAGAACAAATATTTTCTCAATGTATTCAAGGAGTGTTGCACAAGGCTTAGCTATCACTTCCAGCTACACAGTAAGAATCTGGTCTTGTTTCTTTCAAGTACAGGATTCTGAATTGAAGAGAAGACACTGCTACATGTAGCATCAGCATTCTGTAGGCCACAAATCAGAAACAGAAAAGAAGAAAAGAATACTCAAACTCAGCAACAGAGTTTGTAGTTCCACATTTACCTCTGACATAGATAGTGGCTGCAACGTACCAAGATGTGCATACAATGAACAGATATAATTCCTATGAACACAAGGCTGATTGGTCCAATCTGGAAAGGGGAAAAAAAAAAAAAAAAGACACAAGAGATAAAGACAATTTTTCTTGAAAATAGGCTAAAATGCAAGCATTTCTTTAGATGTAAAAACTTCACATTGAAGAAGATACCTTAAGAAACAAAAATTCTATACAACTGATCTTTTTTTCTCCCTCTCAGAAGGAGATTTGCTGCTTATGTTTTATGGCATTCCTTACTTTTTGTTCACTACCTAACAGAAGGCTACTCAGGGTCAATCAAGCCACTACCAAATTGACATGAACTGTTCAGTATAGACAAAAGAAGGCTCCATGGAGGCTTTATAGCAGCCTTCCAGTACCAGAAAGAGGCCTACAAGAAAGCTGGGAAGGGAGTAGGTGATAGGACAAGAGGGAATGGATTGAAGCTTGAGGAGGGCAGATTTGGACTGGATTTTAGAAAAAAATTCTTTACAGTATGGATGGTGAGACACTGCAGCAGGTTGCTCAGGGAAGCTGTGGATGCCCCCTCCATGGAGGTGTTCAAGGCCAGGTTAGATGAGGCCTTGAGTTTGTTTTTAACAGAAAACCACTTTGACTAAGCAAAAATACAAAACATGCTATAAAGTCTTTAAGGTGATGTAGTAACTTCAAAAAATTAATAAACTCAATCTTCAGTACTAACTTCACTAAAGAGGAAAAATAGAACATAACTCTGTTGAAGTTGGTAGTGAAAAACAAGTACTGAGATTTTAGTTTTTCAGGCTGATACCTAACTGTAGACCTTTCTAGATAATCTTTCTAAACTATGAAAAATAACTGAATTCTTACCATAATGCCAGCATTTTTTATTGCAAGTGGAAGACCAAGAAGCCCAGTTCCAATGTTTCCCTTGAGGAGATGTGTAAGTGTTTGTATAAACCTGAGGATAAAATTATTAAAAGTCATGTTAAAAGTAAATTAAGATTGGTGGGTGTAAAAAAAAAAAAAAGAAAAAAAGAAAGAAAAAATAGAACAAAAAAGACACATGAGAAAACAAACCCACACCCTTTGTCATTTATTAATAAAGGGATAAATTGTAACCTTCTACTACTTCAAGGCTGACTGGCTACCTTATAAAATGTCCAGCACATTCAAATAATGTTCTTACTCATCTTTTTAAGTCAGCTACCTCAAACAGAACATTCAACTCTGATCTTCACTTCCTTGATCTAGCTTGTGAAAGGTTATTTTCTGTGCAATTTTACTGTCCTTTTGCCTGAGATTTAAAATTACCAAGTTTTATTTAATAAGTTATTCTAGAATCAAGAGCACCAAAAAATCTACTAGCTGCAAATCATGTCTGAGTGCCACAATTTTATCAAAAGATAAAAAAAAGTAACACCTTTACAAGTTCTTCAACTAAACTTTAACAAAGAGATTCCTTCCAATGAGATTATTTCCAAAGTCTTCTTAAGTTTCTTTATGAAAAAATAAAATCAATTAAAACCTTGAAACAGTGCTTGGATTCTGAGTGACTAATCACTCTACAACAGGCAACTTGGAATATTTTATGGCTGGTGCAATGTTAGCTCCCAAAGAACTGAAAACATATTCAGTCTGGGCTGCTTTTCAGTAAAACTATGCAAAGTCCTGACTTGTAGCCACAAAATTGGATGCAGGTGCAAGAAAACCTCTTGAGATTTCAGTAAACTACTCATGAGAAACAAGTTGGAGGCAACAAATGTTAACAAGCTGATACTTAAGAGTAATACATACGTAATGCCTTCTTCATTATCAAGCTGGTAATGCTTCTCAACTGGAAGGAAATTGTTTTCATTTTCTTCATCTGAGATGCCATCTGAATTGTGTTCATCAATTAAAGGCTTCATGACTTCCATGTCTGTACAATAGAGTTAGCATTACATTAGCATTAGAAATAAGCTTATAGTTTAGAAGTAAAACATGACTTGAACTTCCAGTGCAATGAGTGTTCCCAATTATAAAGCTGATTTAGGCAGACAGAAAAGCATAGCACAAGTTTGCACAGGAAATTCTTTCTCTTTAAAGTGGCACACAGTCTCATTATTACTACCATTATTATAACTATGGTCAAACACTATAGTTTTTCATTAAGAAAAAAACAGTATTTTTTTAATCATCAAAATGTGATCAGTTTAGATCATTTTTGCAAACTAACAGAACAAAGGAAAACAGAAAAGTTTGTTACAGAAGGATGAGTTTTACCTTATCCACCATTAACTACTGCAAGATTAAGCATTTAGTTTACCCTCATCAGTGATGAGCAAAGACACAGCCCAGTCATCTCATTCTAAAATGCATAGCTAAGATATATTGCAGAGGTCTCCAGCCACTGATGAGAGAACCAAGAGAAAGGAATTAGGTACGAGTTCAAGGCCAAGTTCCAGGTCCCGCACTAGAGTCACAATAACCCCATGCAAAGCAACAGGCCTGGGGAAATGTGACTGGAAAGCTGCAGGTGGAAAAAGACCTGGAGGTGTTGGTCAGCAGGTGGATAAATATGAGCCAGCAGTGTGCTCGGATGGCCAAGAAAGCCAATAGCGTCCTGGCTTGTATCAGACACTATGTGGCCATCAGGACTAGGGAATTGATTGTCCTCCTGTACTTGGCACTGGTGAGGCCACACCTCAAATACTGTGTTCAGTTCTGGGTATCTCACTCTAAGAAGGGCACTGAGTTGCTGGAGTACATCCAAAGAAAGGCAAGAAAGCTCGTGAGGAGTCTAGAGAACAAGTCTTATGAGGAGCAGCTGAGAACACTAGGGTTATTTAGTGTGGAGAAAAGGAGGGTGAGTGGAGACTATTCCTTTCAACAACTACCTAAAAGGACATTGTAGCAAGGTGTCAGTCTCTTCTCCCACGTAACAAGCTACAGAAGAAGAAATGGCATCAAGTTGCACCAGGGGAACTTTAGACTGGATATTGGGGAGAAAAAAAAAAAAAAACAACACCAAAAAGGTTGCCAAGCGCTGGCACAGGCTACCCAGGGAAGTATTAGTCACCATCCCTGATGGTATTTAAATAAGGCATGTAGATGTCATGCTTAGGGACATGGGTTTGTGGAGGATTTAGTAGTGTTGGGTTAACAGTTCATCTTGATCATCTTAATGATTTTTTCAAACTTAAACGATCTCATGTTCCTATGGTCAATTTGCTACATGATGTGAAAGCTGCAATGTCATGAACCTTTTCAAGTAGCACAAACTGCCACTGCAGCCAACAAAGGCAATTTCACCACTCAGCTAAACAATTGTGCCAAGCAACAGCTAATAGTGACCAAAATTGCCTTTCAGGCAAAACTAAGAGCTTACACTGGTTTTAATGCTGATTAAATTATAACCATTTTTAAATGACTAAACAAAAATTCTGACAAGAGCAAAACATTATTTACCTTACACTTGCCTACCACAGTACCCGTTCATAAAATACATTGAATAAATCTCAGCGTCCATCATTTTCACCAAAAAATAGAAATCCCTGTGGTTTGTACATTTTATATTTAAAATATATATATATTACTGAGTATTTCTAGGTGTGCAAGAGCACATCTTCCTGAATTATCACTTTTATGGAACTCTGAAAACACTGAAGAATACCACAGAAGACGTTACCTACAATAAAATACGCTTCACTGTTTTAATGGGTTTTCCTGAATCTTGCCAATGAATCGTGTGATACCAGAATGTCTGGGGAAGGGTTCAAGTACAGACCAACATACACCAACAAGAAGTTAGAAAGATTTTATAAGTGTTTGTACTCTCTGCAGAAAAAAAGCACAAACTACTTATGTGTTATATTAATATGGAGACAATTCAGAGGATCCAGCAAAAAATGAAGAGATTGAAAAGATAACGTCACAAAAGTTGTGTGTGCTTAGGAAATCATTCAAGTGAAAGGTCAAGAAATAGCATCAGGACACAATACTCCACAACAAAAATTCAAGGCCAGTAAAAGTTAGTCTACGCTACTCAAGCATAGTGATAGCTGTGGAGGGGAATATCCCATCATATTCCAGCAGTATATGTTTGGAAATGAAAAAACTCTTCTCATGTACATTTAAAACAAATAACTATTACAATATGGCTGTTAGCTTAGGAAATAGTATGAAATTGCCATCATATGTGATTTTACTTTTCTCAATATTCATGAGACTCCACCTGGAATTGCACATCTAGCTCTGTGGCCCCAACCATGACAGGGCCATGGACCTGCTGGAGTGGGTCCAGAGGAAGGCCACAAAAGTGGTTAGAGGGCTGGAACATCTCTCCTGTGAGGACAAGCTGAGAAAGTTTGGGTTGTTCAGCCTGAAGAAGAGAAGGCTCTGCAGAGACCTTATTGCAGACATTCAGCACTTCCAGGGGGGCTTATAAGAAAGATATATGGTATATAGCAACAGGAAAAGGGGCAAGGGTTTTAAACTGGAAAGAGGGTAGATTTAGATCAGACACAAGGAGGAAACTTTTTAGGCTGATGAAACAGTGGCACAGGTTGCCCAGAGAAGTTGTGAATACCCATCATTGGAAGTGTTCAAGGTCAGGTTGGATGGGGCTTAAGGGGAAGCTGTCCCTGTCTGTGGCAGGAAGGTTGAACAATATGATCTTTAAAGATTATAAAGATTTAAAAGTTTACATTGACTATAGTTATGGAACAAAAACCTTCTTTTGGTGGGGAAGCTGGTTGTCTTTCTTTTGGGTCAAATGACTGGCTGCCATCTCAAAGAGTAAACTGTGTGGTGAAAACTCTGTGAAAGATACTTCTTTAAAACTGCATCATACTCACACAGACATCTCCTTAAAACTCAAGTTTATCATAATCAGTAGCAGACAAACTAGCCTACTACCCAACAATCCTCATTTCTTCAGGAGGCATCCCTGGAAAACACAGCGGTTACTCATGTTTCAGAGAGCAGAAGACTTTTTCATTACACACTAATATATTGGAAGTGATGACTCATGAAGGACAGTATGTACGGCATGAAAGATGAAGAGGCAGGAAAAGGTTCATCACCTTGGGGAGAGGTTGGCTTTTTGGAGTGGATTTCTGATGTAAATCTTTCAGTGTGAGCTTTTTTCCTACCTCTTCTGAGAATGCTTCTATTTTCATTGCTGCCATCATCTTGCTCCTGAACAAGATCAGGATGCAAGTCAAACAAGGAAAAGATGACACAGTAATGGTCAGGCATTCAGTTTTATAAAGGTGAAGAGGCTGGCTTCTCTTTAAATGATGATTCAGCCTGGGAACGCAGCATCTCCCCTGTTTCATAAGTTATCTGTTATCCTGTTTCTTTCAGTCTTCCATGACAAATACAATGAATTAAAATAAATGAGACAGTAGGTTTTGTCTGACCTGCATACATCTTCCTTCTGTTCCTTTAATTCTTACATCCAAAAATGCTTTGCTGTTTGTCATAATCAATTGCTGTGTGGGACAAATGAGCTTATGGATCAAGATCAGTGGTAAGGGCAGCCAGGGGAATGGAAACGTGAATGTCTGCTACAGACCACCTAGTCAGGAAGAAGAGGTGCATGAGGCTTGCTTTCAACAACTGGAAGAAACATTCTCTTCATAGGCCTGGGTTCTCATGGGGGAGTTTTACCATCTAATACTTCCTAGGAAGGCAATATTCAAGGGCCCAAAGAATTGAGAATTTTTGTAGACTGATTGCAGGATGATTTCTTTCATTCAAGGGATTAATGAGCCAGATAGAAAAAATGTGTTGCTGGTTCTGCTACTTATGAATATGGAAGAAGAGGGATGGCAGCCTTGGCTGCAGTGATGATGGATGATGAAATTGAAAATCCTAAAAGTAAAGAATGCAGGTACCGGGTTAAAGCACACTTTGTGAGGATGGATGTATACACGTTCAGGTCATCTTGCTCTAGAGTGTAGTAGAAGTATAGCAAACATTTTTGTTCTGTTTATTCATTAACGGTAGAGCGGTAAAGAATCCAATTGTGTACATCTCTAGTGTACACTGGGAAGAAACCTTTTATTTTTAATGATATTATTGCAGAATTTACATAGATGCTAGGCACCTATGTAAACAGCTGCTAGGCACCTATGTAAACAGCTGCTGGTTATTAGCCTGCCAGAGCAGAACTCAGAAAAAGAATCATTGCATTTCGGGGGGTTGGACTAGATGATCTTTCAAGCTCCCTCCCAGCTCCTAACATTCCGTGATTTTGCTAGTCTGGTTGTGCTGACAAAGAGGTAGATAACTTCTTTGACAGGGTCTGATGGACATCAATGACTAGGGGAAAAAAAAAAAAAAAAGACTTTTACTTGAAATTCTTTGGCAGTGCTCTGAATATTTTTAAAAGTTCTTGCTGGTAAAGATATTGATATTGTAGTGTGTTAAAAGTTTTGTTTAAGATGTTCCTACTATGAATTAAACATAGCAGTTACTTAAAATACGTGTATTTTGGTTTGGGCTTATTTGGTGTAACGTTTCATTTGTGGAATGTCCTGGCATCAGGGTGGATATTTACATATATGACAAAATAAACCATAAAAAAGCAATCTTGTTTAAAAGTACAGCCACCTCTGAAGCAGTCCTTCAGTAAGTTACAGAACTACTTTATCAGAAAAATTAAAAATAATAAATGGTTTAAAAAAAAAAAGAAACCTTAAAAAAAAAAACAACCAAACACCACAGTAGGTGAATTCAGAATGATGAGATTGTGACCTCCTTAGGGCAGAGGCTGTTTTCTTTGTATTTTTGTGGAGCAGTGAGTTGATTAGCACTTCTAGACATGACAGTAAATTGTTATCAGAGCTGTACTAGTGATAACAATAACCCTTAGATGACTAGACAGCTTTAGGCATGTGCAGAGGGAAAAAAATAGCTTTTAAAAAATTCTTATTACTTGAAAAATAAGGAGAAAGCTTGAGTGTAATCTAAATCCTTCAGTGTGTCTAAATCCATTCTTAAAGGACTACCTTTGATCAGAAGAAGGGTCAAGAATTTGGAAGAAAAGTAAAATAGGGTTTCCAAAAATTCAGTCTTCTCAGTGCTGCTTGGTTTCCTGGTAAACACTATGGAAGTATGATGTACATATCAGACCTTCAGTATCAGATTGAAATGACAGAACGGAAATTCACTTTTCCCCCTTCACTGAATACTTGCTGATACTCACCAGTGCTGTTGGTCCTAAGAGTCACACTGATCCCTTTTTGTACTCATACAAAGGAACCTTACTTGCTGCATCTTGTTGTTGTTTAGCATTACAAAGAGCATCCTATAAAATGTCATGGACTCAAAACTAAAAGCAATTTAATTACGATGTATGTGTTGTTGAATCTCATATGATCACAGACTTTGTACACTTACAGTTTGGCTTCTTCCTATTAAAAACACTCCAGAGTGTTAAAGTCAGTGTTTTGAAAAATGAAAATGAGCCCACTGCCTACAGGGGCAGTGTTGGCATTTTGCTTCCTCTGACCCCTGAGGGAACAGAATTTTACTCTAGAACTAGCAGGTCTCGGAGACTGTTCAATGAGCCCAGCAGTGAGTCAGAGCTGAGAGAGGGTAGCCATGGAATCCTCAAGAATTAGTCAACACAATGCTGTAGGAGGGAAGGAACTTCTTTACTGATCCACTATATGCCACATAGTGAAAGATAATTAAATCTATCTTGATTCACGTAATTAGAATACCATGGAGCATATGTTAGCTTTCCAGTGCACTTTATGGTTAAGTCCTTGACCTTTGAATTTGCTCTCCACTGGAGATCTTTGTTTCTGTCAAGCGCTTTCATTACTAGCTGCCAACTCTATTGACACCAAATTCAGATGATCCTTTGCTCTTTTCAGAGTTTGAGTTATTTGCTTTTAAATAAACTGTCTGGATAAGCTGTGTTCTGCATCATAGGATATATCACACTTCTACAGTTTTTAATAGGATGGCACAATCTCAGGCGTTTCTTTTCAATATGCTTCTTTCAAACAAAGCAGAAGCAGCCAGACAACATTCATGTTCTGATGTTTTCACTGCAAATTTCCTTGTGTGAAGAATGTAGCACCCACTGCTCCAGAGAGTAGGGAAGATTTTGCTTTACTTTGACATTAAAAATGGCTCCATTTTGACCACAAAGGTGATTTTCCCCAAATCACCTACTAAAAAACTTTTAAATCTGCATTCAATTGAAACAAACACCTGTGTGTGTTTCTTTTTACAGCTACCATCTCTGCCAATCTTCACAGTATTTGCATTATGCACCTGATTTTACCACACTGCCATACTTCTAAAACTTCTAAAATGCTGATCACATTGATAATCATTAAAAGAAAAAAAGTTATCCCAATGTATTTTAAAAACACAGTCAGGCCTTCCAAAGGTCCAATACCACTGCCTTTGGATTTTCTCTGAGGTAGTAGCTGGTCACAACAGCAGCAAAACTGCACCCAAGTAGAGCACAGTAGAAGGCTTAATTAACTGTCTTCAAAGACTGGCCTTTTTTTACTAGATGAGAGAGGCATTTATTTTAACCCAGTTATTATGTAGACATTTGTTTATCTGACCACATCCCTGGAAACAATGTTCTTTTTCAAAAAACAAGACTCAAAGTAACAGATTTGAACTCGATATAGACAACACTAGTAAACCATTACTGTTTTTAAACACGCTACCCTATACAGCACAAACTAAAGTTCTAAGTCCTTTATGTGTATGGGTCATAATAAGTCTTGAGAAATTTCATGTAGTGCTACACTAAAATCTCTTTATTCTAATATGTATTTGCAGGTCAGCAGCAACAATTCTAGAAATCAAAGATTTCTTCTGAAAGAATCTGATTATTAGACCAAGCACCCAGTAGAACGCTGTGCTGTAAAACTTCGCAGAACAATAACCCTTTGAACTTTACATCCATTTATGTATATTTTTTGTCTTGTGGCACTAGTATAACCACGATAAGACTACCTTGAAATCTCACCATCCTTTTCCGTGCCAGTCCTGAGCAACAGATACAAAGGGCACTGGACTACATTACATCAACCACTTGCCCGTGTTATCAGAAATAACTTAAAACAGACCTCAGAATATCCACTTCCTGTCAGTACACTCAGGCTGGCAGGTCACTGATCCTGTTCTAACATGACACCTCATTTGAGAATAAATTGCACTAGAAGAGTTTTAAAACCGATAACAGCAATCAGCACCAATGCACTACACATAACTACAGGGTCTTCTGAATCACATAAATATTTGGTCTCTGGACATTGCCTCTTTTCCTCATCATTATACCAGTCATAAAATCATACAATTGTTTTTGTTAGAAAGGACCTCAAAGATCATCAAGTCCAACCGCTGACCTAACACCACCATGGCCATTAAACCACGTCACAAAGTGCCATGTCCGCATATTTCTTGAACACCTCCAGAGACAGTGACTTCACCACCTCCCTGAGCAGCTTGTTCCAACTCCTGACCACTCTTTCCATAATAAAGTTTTTCCTAATATCCAATCCAAACCGCCCTTGGCACAGTTTCAGGCCATTTCCTCTCATTCTGTCACCTGACAGCAGAGAGAAGAGACTGATCGCCACCTCTCTACAACCTTCTTTCAGGTAGCTGTAGAGAGCAATGGTGACTCCCCTCAGCCTCTTCTTCTCCAGACTATGCAATCCCAGTTCCCTCAGCCGCTCCTTCTAAAACCTGTTCTCTAGAGCCTTCACTAGCTTTGTTGCCCTTCTCTGGGCACACTCCAGCACCTCAATGTCTTTCTTGTGTTGAGGGGCCCAAAACCGAACACAGTATTCAAGGTGTGGCCTCAACAGTGCCGAGTACAAGGGCACAATCACTTCCCTGCTTCTGCTGGTCACACTATTCTTGATACAGGCCAGGATGCTGCTGGCCTTCTTGGTCACCTGAGCACACTGCTGGCTCATGTTCAGACAGCTGTCAACTAACACCCCCAGGTCATTTTCCGCTGGACAGCTTTCCAGCCACTCTGCCCAAAGCCTGTAGTGTTGCATGGGGTTGGTGTGACCCAGGTGCAGCACCTGGCACTTGTCTTTGTTAAACGTCATACAACTGACCTCAGCCCATTGATCCAGCCTGTCCAGATGCTTCTGCAGAACCTTCCTACCCTCAAGGAGATAAACACTCCCACCCAATTTATTGTCATCTGCAAATTTACTGAGGATACACTCAATTCCCTTATCCAGATCATTGCTAAAGATATTAAAGAGAACTGGCTCTAGTACTGAGCCCTGTGTAACACCACAAGTGACTGGCCACCAAACAGGTTTAACTGTTCACCACTACTCTTCAAGCTCGGCCACCCAGCCAGTTCTTAACCCAGGGAATTGTCCATCCATTCAAGCCACAAGCAGCCAGTTTCTCTAGGAGGATGCTGTCAGAAACAGTATCAAAGGCTTTACTGAAGTCCAGATAAAAGACATCCACAGCCTTTCCTTCTTCCAGTAAGTGGGTCACCTTGTCATAGAAGGAGATCAGGTCCTTCTCTTCATGAACCCATGCTGACTGGACCTTACCTCCTAGACAAACTCTTGCCTAAAACCTCTTTTTCAAGTAAAATTTAGCCATATGATCTGTTTTTAAGTCAATCAGAAAGAACTGGATTTGAGATGTAAGAGACATTTAGGGGACAGGATGTAACTTATTGTTTCCATGAGCTCTTTTCACTTATTTACCAAAGAAGAAACATACAGGTCTCCACATATATATTAAATGCCTGGCAAAAAGCAGTAGGCAAAAGTGTTTTTGTAGTTATTTCACTGCTCAGTCAGCTTCTACAGAAGAACATGCTAACAGAGCCAGAAACACAGCTGAAGATTCACAGCTCTGTGAAATGTGTTTATCGGAGGGTGACCCATAACAGGGATAAAGATTGAATTTCATAAGCAGAGTTCTTGACTGCTGTGTAAAACTCAGAACCATTCATTTCTATGCTAGCCTAAATGTAGTTTTATGCTAACAGTTTCTCACAGGCTACAGAATGCCATATTAATGATCCAGAGAACATGACAGAACTTCTGTCACCTAAACAAGCATGTGGCTGCTCTCATAGGACAAGTGACCAAGAGTCTAAGGAGCAGAGCTTTTCAGTTCAGCGTTCTGAACCAGAGATCTCATGGAAAAAAAAGAAAGTTAGAAAGAAAACATTGTCAGTAACTATCTTCAGAATCTGCAAGTGGCTCAGTAAGCAGCCCACTGTGTAACTCAGTCACTCCCTCAAAGACATAAACAAATACCTGTTTCTCCACTTTTCAAACTTCAGCCTATATATAACCTTCCCAGCACTTTGCCAGAAGACAAACTGTGAAGTCCATTGTCCACCAAACACACTAGTGTGGTCACGTTACTCAGCCATGTGCTTCCACAACTGCCACAGAAATTACAGATCCACACAAAGTGATTGTGAATGGTAGCGCTAGGGCCATGCTTGTCAAGATTTTTGAAAACTTTTGTAGCTTTTTCTAGTTCAAGGGGAAGCCAACAAATAGCCCCATTCACCCATAGACAGGCCAACTACCTATTTTCAACTACTGTCACTCCTACTGAGTACAAGACACAGAACAAACAAAAATGTATTTTCCAGAACAAAAATTAAAATGGAAAACCCATTTGGTTTAAAAGTTCCTTATAAATTCTAACAATTAGGTTTTTCAGAAGAGTAAAAAATAGTATTAGCTTTTAGGGTGTTCTTTTTTCAAGAACCAGTCTTGGTGCTGCTATTTTAGTCATGAAGGATACATTTTTGTGACACTTATTCCTCTTCAGTACAGACTGTAACATAATAAAGTAAGTTTGTTCTGGTTTACAGTAGAATTTATTAATCATGAGAATGGCTATTTCTAAACAAAAGTCAGTAATACCACTTGGTAAGCAAGAAGCACTGTTTGCTTTTGCATCGTTACTGTAAAATCCAGGCAGCTAATGAAACAAGACACTTGAATTATTAAACCAAAGCACACACAGGTCTCCACAGTTCATTATATGCTTATCCCAAATCACAATGGCTCATTTATTCGGAAATATATTAAGTCTTAAATAATCCACTGCCCTGTCTGGCCCAAACTACAAATTTCTACCCAGTTAGCACACTTTCAAGTGATGACACATTGGTAAGATTTACATTTTATTAAGTATTGAATAGGTACAAGCCATATAAAGAACTTCTGAAGTCTTAGCAGGTTTTGATCTGTATTTTTAAACAGTTAATCCTTTAAAATAAAAAAATAGTTCTACAATTTTTAACAGATAAATTGGCAAATCGGAGACTTAACCAAAGACAGCTAAAATCTCTTGCTGCCACCCTTGGTCCAGAGGTGGCAATTTCTCCCTGCAAGACGGATCGGCTGCTATACGGTATAATAAAATCTGAAGCACATCTCCTGCTTCCCATCATTACCACTGGACAGGTTAAATTATTAAGACTACAGTGAAACACAGCTTTGAGACCAGACTTTCAGTCTGCCCAGTCCAGCCCAGAATCAGCTATGCATTCTAAGTAAACCTGCTACCAGTTCTCTCTTGTCCATCTACAGATGCAGAAACGAAAACGTGAACATCTGTGTATCCTCCTACACTGAGATTTAAAGGTCTGAGGAGAAATCAGCAATGAAATCTGCTAACGTATCAATACACAACACACAGGCACCCCACCCGCCTCCAACCCACTCTCCCCCCCCCCCCCCAAAAAAAACACCCCACAAAAACCTCACGATTTTTTATCGTAGATAAAAGCATCACCTAACCATGTAATGCTACAGTACTTCCTAAACTTCTATGCAAGATCGTGACCTCCCAATGAAATCAAGCACCAGCCAGATGCGACTGACGCCTTCAAGCGAACTGCCGCTGCCGCCCCGAGCGGCGGTTACAGCGAAACGGGCCACGGCCAGCCCTCCGCCCGCCGACCCACTGCGCAGCGCCCGGCCGAGTCTCCCTCTCCGAGGAGGAGCAGTGGGAGGACAGTCCCCGCAGTGTGTGTGCCGCGCTCCGCTTCCCTCAGCCCCGCTCGGCCCGAGGTATCGCTAGGCTGGCCCCGGGACCTTCAGCCGTCACCACCCACTTTCCCATCCCGGTGAGCGGACGGGTCCCGGGCTGCAGTCGACTAACGCCAAACAGCACCAGGACAGGGACCACCCCCTCACCTAGGTGGGATGGTTCATCCCACCCGCCTCAATGCGCTAAGCGCTGCAGCGCATCCCCCCCCATGGGCCACACCATTCCGCCTAGAGGGGAGAGGGGTGGAAGTTGGACACCCGCTTCTCGCACTCATGCTCCCCTACTCTCCGTCCCGCTGCGAGCCGCTGTGCCGCTAGCCCTTAGCTGCTCTCCCCGCCGGGCCGCATAACAAGCCTCACCTAACTCCTCCCTGCCGCCGCCTTCGTCCATCTCCCCACCGGCTCTCCGCTCGCTCTTCCGCCAATGTGGAGCCGGCCGGCGCGGAGAGGCGCTGCGCATGCGCCCCGCCCAACGGGCTGAACCCGCGGGAACAAACCCTAGATAGCAGCCGGAAAGAGCAGGCCTGCGCGGGGTGCGTCTCCGAGGTGGGAAAGCGGCGGGCGGCTGCGCTCAACTGTTTGACGCTTCGTTCTGTGCTTTCCGTCACAGCGGAGTGCCCTGTTAAGCACTTGGCGTTTAAAACACATGAGCCACTAAGTATGCATGAGCAGGGTCTCTGCGAGTCAGCCTGTCCGTGCGTCTCCGTTGCAGCAGGTTCTACCCCAAACCCTTGTACCTCACGCTCCACAGAGTTTGCCTTTCCCTTCTGGGCATTCCGGCCATGCACAGCTTCACTGCTATGGGTTGCAGGAGCTCTGGCCTCCCGTCATGATCCACCTTCGCAAGAGCGTAGGGGCCTGTGATGAAGTGCGCAGCTAGTTGCTCAACATATACAACAGTGGGCAAATTGTGCTTGCCATCAGTGCTGCAAAATTAACATTTTTTCCTTTTTTTTTTTTTTTCACCTTTTTTTGCTTCAGAGCACAGGCTGCCTCCTGGGAATTAGTACTGCTTCTCAGGTCTGCTGCAGTCCCAGGTCTTGCTGGCCACATAAAGTCCTGCCAGCATCTGTTGCCTTCTTCAAGGCTGGGGAGCCCAGCTTGAGGGAAGGTGCTGCAAGCATAGATCCATAATTAATAACCAAAGACCAAAAAAAAAAAGCGTGACTCAGGAGTTCAGCAGTGCTTGACTGCTTATCAGTGATTTGCAGTTTAGCCTGCCAAAAGCCAAGCAGCTTCAACAAGTTCAAATTAGTTTTCAAATGTGAAGCAAGAAATTCTTCAAAAAGTTAATATCATAGTTAATGATGGATCAACTGTTGGAACAAGAAAAGAGTTGCTTGTATGAAGGGTTATCTGTTGCATATACATTACTCACTTCCTGAAACTGATGCTCCACCTTTTGTGAATTCCATAGGAGCACTGCAGCTTCTCTGGGCACTCTTGTAGAGAAGAATCTAATTTCTTAACAGCTTCACCAATAAGCAAAATAAAGATCAGGGGAAGTACAGGTAGTGAAACAATGCAAAGCAACATGGATTTAGAATTCCCCTGCTTATAAGTAAATGTTTTTATCCATATGAAAAGAAAGCAGTATTTCCAGTAATTCTTTAAAATTTATTTAATCTTTGGAAATGGAATATATCAAAACGCTAAAATAAATTTCAACCATACTCTGTAATCAATAAGTGCTCCAGATCAGCCTGAAGTGATACTCAGAATCCTAGAATCCTTACTCTCTGAATCTTTCCTTTGAAATTAAACAATTTAGACTTGTACAACAAAAGTGTCTATAATTTTATAATTCTTGTTTTCATAGCTTGAAGATTCAAAAGGCTGTTGTTTGGGTTGGTTGCGGGGGGGCAAAGGAAAGGGCTATTGCCCTATCTTAAAGACATAATGCTCCAAAGGATTTTCAACTGACTGACTAGCCTGAAAGGATCACCCAACAAGCTTAGTCTCTTGCAGATTTTGAGCACTTGGAGACTGAACTTCCACTAATGTGGCATACACATATCTGTCTTTCATGCTAGTTGCTCCCAAAATAATCCATTGGTACTTTTTTCATCAAAACTTTTATGATTCTGCCTGTATCTATGGCTGATTTGACTTAAGTAATGAAGTTTCCTGCTATCAAGGTCCCAAAATACAACTTTTTTTTTTCTTGCACTGAGAATGTCTGATAAAATACTTTTTTTTTCTGGACAGGAGAAATGCAAGAGTATTCTGAAGCCTTTCAGAAGCTTCATTTGTCCTCAGACATGCATCATTAATTCACTTAGCTACACTGAATAAATTCCAAGGGGGATAACATTAATTTTCAATTGTCAAATTTATGTTTTCAGAAAAGGATTTGCATAGGCAATTTGTGACCGCAGGTTATTGATTTAAGGAACTGACTCGTTCATTACAGATTTTGTGTCAAGCCTTTAGGCGATGTCTATGTGTTTTATTTATGTTCATGGATGTTCTGTATTCTCCATTGTTTCCAACAATGCCAAAGTTTGTTCAGAAAAAAACATAACAGGTTGTTGATGTATATTCAAAATGTATATTATTTAGACTGTTCATTCCTTTTACCTTGTCACTGCATCTAAGGATTTGCCCCACAGTAAATTCAGCATAGGCGTTGAAAAGATATCAAGAACATACTACATCCTTATTTCACAAGCTACTCAATAGAAAACTATTTTTTTCATCAATACTTGCAACTATTTCCATTTGAATTCCTTCTTCCTGAAGGAATTTTTGTTTGTAATGCTGTAATAATACCATCATATTTGTAATAGGCTCCAAAAATTATATCAAGTATCTGAGCAACCTCTGGTGAGCGATGAATATTCAAAATATGTAGGAGATACTATAATCTGATGGGTATTCGTGATTATGTAGTATTTATTTTGTTCCCCTTTGACATGAATAGAAGGACTTGCTTTAATGCAAACATCTGGTTAAATTCTAGCCATCCATCCTTCAATGCAAAATTACTTCGTGATGTGAATAGTGCAGTCACCAAGTGCTTATTTACCCTAGGCTTTATATTCTGAATCACATCTACAGCTTGCCTCAGAAATCATGGATTCAACTCATGGTTGGTTTTCTTCGTTCAGAACAAGGCCAGATGGAGTACAATACCCAATTCTTCCATTTTTTATTTTTTTTTTTTTTTAATTAAAAGCTAACCCTAAAACTTTCAGTACCATTTTCAGGATTTTTTTTTTTTTTTTGTCTGCTTAAATGCTCCTTATTAGAAGAGCTGCTCTGCTAGGTCTGTCTAAACCAAATTTTAATCTCTGGCTAAACTTCCACGCTTTTTTAAGGGGAAAAAATACAAGAACAGAGTGCATACACAAAATACTGTTTGGATATACAATTCCACCATGTAGATGTCAGTTAGTTTTAGTTTTGGGACTCTGCCAAGTCTTGAAAGACTTTCCTTCTATTTCTTCATGAAATCTTTTGTTGGTTGTTTTGGTTTTGTTGGTTTTTTTTTAAAAAATCCTTTGTGTTTGGTTTCCAGACCATCCAGTGCCGATGAGCCCCATGCTTCAATTATACAATGTGCACTACAAAAAAGGCATTGAGGTGTTAGAGCAGGTCCACAGGAAGGCACCGAAGCTTGTGAAGGGTCCAGAGTACAAGTCTTCTAGGGGGTGGCTGAAGGAAGTGGGATTGTTTAGTTTGGAGAAGAGGAGACTGAGGGAAGACCTTCTCACTTTCTACAGCTACATGAAAGGAAGCTGCAGCAAGGTAGGGGTTGGTCTCTTCTGCCTAGTAACAAGTGCTAGGACAAGAGGAAATGGCCTCGAGTTGCACCACAGGAGATTTACATTGGATATTAGAAGAAACTTTCACTGAAAGGGTTATTAAACAGCAGAATAGGCTCCCCAAGGAGGTGGTTGAATCCCTGTCCCTGGAAGTGTTTTAAAAGACACAAAAATGTGGTTCTAAGGGACATGGTTTAGTGCTGGATTTGGTAGTTAGATAATGATTGGACTCGACGATCAAGGCTTTGGAGATGGTCATTTCCAACTGAAACAATTCTGATTCTGTGATAACCCCTAGGCTTTTTTAATGTAAAATTAAGTATTGCATTTACCTTCTCTAAGTAATTTGTGGGTTTGCGGATCATGGGCATACTCTATCACTTTTCCAGGTTGAAGAGTCCTGGTTTATCTGATCTCCCCTTATAGAAAGGCCATTCCATGCTTTTGATTGTTCCTGTCCCCTTCCTCTAAATTTTCTAGATTTTTTATTTTCATACAAGGACAGCAGACCTGCAAACGTACTAGGACACTAAAAACCCTTCTGTGTATGTCTGACTGGTTTTTGCTCCTACTTTTTATAACAGTTTATGTTTTAACTTTTACTCGGGTACAAAGTTACAAGGTGATTGCTTTGTATAATGTTTTAATGAACCCTTGGTAGACCTCAGTTATGTTGCTATCTATCTGTAGACTATAATCTTGTCTGATGAGCAAATGATTGGTATTCCTCCAAGATTTATGTCACTGGTTCATATCTAAGAGCACATTTTGAAATCACCTTGAATATGGATACAGCATCTGCATTTCATTACAACCTGGATAGCGTATTGCTTATCTCTGTATCACAAAGCAATAGCTCCTTTCATTTCATCACTGACATGAAAACACATGTATATATATCTCTTTACCTCTTTCCAATTCTTTAGTCACAAATATGAGTTTCTCACAAATTCCTTATGTTCAGTGCTGTGAACTGTAATGACCTGTTTCCAAGGATTCCTATTTTTTCTTGTAACAAATATCAAACATTGAACATCCTAAACTGTCATTTTAAAGTAAGTGTCTTAATGGTCATCATCTTAAAAAAAGATGCAGTTGGTAGACTATGAGTCTCTAAAGTTTTCTCCAGAGTTAGTTTGTTATGTGTTGAATTTGGGACTGCTTTGTAACACCTTCTTGCTATGAAGATTCATGCTGTGTGGAACAGCCTGCCTTTCTTTGCCATGACAGGTCTTGTGGAAAGAGGTCCAGAGGTTGATCACAGATTCACAGAATGGCAGAGTTTGGAAGGGACCTCTGGAGATCATCTGGTTCAACCCCTATGCTCAAGCAAAGCCACTTTAACCTGTCCAGATAGTTTCTGAGTATCTCCACAAAGGGAGATTCCACAGCTGCCCTGGGCAACCTGTGCCAGTGCTTGGTCACCCTCATATGAAAAAAGTGTTTCCCAGTGTTCAGAGGGAACTTCCTGTGTTTTGATTTGTGCCCTTTGCCTCTACTACTGGCACTGAACACCACCAAAAAGAGTCTGGCTGCATCATTTTTCTACTATCCCATCAGGGGTATGCATCCTGCTTGGATGCATTCCTGTGTGGACTACCCTAGGTGATCCTGCTTTTGGCAGGGGTGTTAGACTCAATGATCTCTGGAGGTCCCTTCCAACCTCTAACATTCTGTGATTTTATGGTCCAGGTATCATATATGTTGATAAGATCCTCCCTGAGCTTCTCTTCTCCAGGATTCCAGGTTGAACAGACCCAAGTGTAAACCTTTTCTCATAGGAGAGATGCTCCAGTCCTTTAATCATCCTTTGTTGCCCTCTCTCCAGTATGTCCATGTCTGTCTTGTACTGGGGAGCCCAGAACTGGATGCAGTACTCCAGGTGACCACACCAGTGCTGGGCAGACAGAAAGGGTTGATTAACCTGCCAGTGGTGCCAATACTTTGTCAAATGCAGACCAGGATACTATTGGCTGTCTTTGCAGCACGGGCCCATTACTGGCTCACATTTGACTTGATGTCCACTGGGACCCCCAGGACATTTTTTTGTCAAGCTACTGTCCAACTAGGTGGCTGCCAACTTGTGCTTTTGGTTGTTCATGAGTTGTGTGGCCAAAGACAGTGGTCTTGCTGTCAATGTCACCAATTAAGAACTAGGATCATAAAAGGACCCTTGTGTTCAACTCCAATCTCCCAATCAACTTCAATCTCCCAAACTGCTGATGGCAAATTTGATTGCTACAGCTGTGATGAGCACAGGAATGTTACATGGTGCCCGCTGG
Source organism: Indicator indicator (assembly GCF_027791375.1). Taxonomy (NCBI): domain Eukaryota; kingdom Metazoa; phylum Chordata; class Aves; order Piciformes; family Indicatoridae; genus Indicator; species Indicator indicator. The sequence goes on from NC_072010.1 coordinate 11,425,401, forward strand.
AATCTGTGAAGGATTGCTGTTGAGTAACAAAATGTTAAAAGCCTGGTGTGAGTTGACTCTCTCTAAGATTTGATGAAGAATAAATATGATTACAGAAGATGCTGCAGCTGTCAAAAGTGTTGTTGTTGGTTCATACTTAAATAGAAATTATCAGCACAGTTCAAATACGAGAAATGTTGGAGAAAGCCAAGAGGATTTTTTTCTAGCATGAATCATAATCATGTGGCTAAAGTAAAAAGCTTTTTCTGTCACTTAATGAAAATGAAAGGTCTGTATTTGCATACAGATCTGTGTATAGTGGGACTTACCAGTCAAATGTTGCCAACATCAAGGTTCACTTTTATTGTTTAATTTGGTGGGCTGCCACAGTCAACTTTCTCTCAGTATAGTTCAAAGTCGAAGTCCAGCTTCCTTTCAATAAGTAGGTCACATGGGAAGATACTGCAAATGTACAGATACTTGTGGAGATTTGTCAGTTCTTATATCATTTATCTTAAATATTTAAATAATAGATTCAGTGCATGCACTAAAGGAGATCATATGGTAATTTTGAGCACTGTTTCAGATTTACCACAGTATTCTACATCATCCTGCTACCCTCACCAGTGCTACAATCTGAATTCTAAGGGTGTTCTAGAAATGCAACACTCTGCTTTCACTAAGTATCTGCAAGGACCTACCTTTATGTTTGTGAAATGAGCTAGATGTCTAAGGTTCTGCACATAACCAGATCACACTTCAGGTCTTAACATCAATGTCCAGTTTATGGTCAGTTGTGTCTTGTACTAAGTATTTCAACTATGTCCAGGCACTGTGAGGGAACAGTCCTCTTCACTGTGGATAAGTATGCACAAAGTCTGGCTCTCCATTTCCACAGTTCCTCCAACACTATTCCACCAGGCTTCGCACATTCAAACAGCCCATGTATCCTCATGCAATGTTTCCAGAGCACTTAGTATACACACAAAAACTGAAAATAGGTGACAGAAGAAGGGAAAAGAATTGTGGTGATGTAAGGCAAATCCCTCCTTTTTTAAAAAGAGATTCTACCACTCATAGTTTCCACAGCTAGATATAACAAATGCATCAGCGCAGGTCTCTCTTGATGACCATAACTGTGATATCACAGAAATACATGGCTCACCAGCAGAGACCTATAAGGTAGCTGCCACCCACCCTCTCGCTGCTTTGATTCACATCAGCTTTGGGAACTAGTGCAGCCTATGGCATAAAGCATTACTCCTAGTGTCTGCTCTAATTTATGAAAAACCTCCAGAGAGCTACAGCTCAGAGCGACTGAAAATCCACATGGCACTGCAGGCACTGCAGGGACTCCTTTCATGCATCTTGGGGGGATTCTTTCTCCAGCACATGTCAGGCTTTCATGGCCTTTGTATTCCTGTGAGGCAGTGTCAAAAAGGAGCGTGAAGAGGAGGATTATCTGCCTTATTGAGCTTCCTGAAGTAAAAGTAGTTGTAGGACACCATAAAACCATAGTCTGTTAGTGATTAAAAGATGATGCTGAAAATATTTTTTAAAGCTGAAGGAAGTGTTAGTTACAGGAATTTAAAAAATAGCCACATAGATAATTTCTATTTAGTTCTGAGGAACAATTAAATCAAATCAAACAACAAAAAGAAGGATATCCTGGAAAGAGACAGAAAGTGCTAGATGTTAGGAAATCTGTGATCACCAGAAAATTGAGTGCTGGGATAAATGCATCTGTAGGATTTTCCCAGGATCAGTTTATAATTGGGAAATTTACAATTAATCTGTATGTACAAGTACCTGCAATAGTACTGGTTTGTTCAGTGAACATGGTAATCCAGCCCTTTTTCATCTGCTCTTAGCTTTAGTTAATATTCTATGAAAACTAGAAAGTGTACCATTTGGCATTTACCTTAGAAATTCAGGCCAGCCACTCATATTCAGGAAGCATTTAGACAGAAGCTGTCCTTCCATCCACAGAAGCCATTCTATCAATCAGGGTAAAAATCAGTATCTCATGCACTGTCTTTGTAGGGAAACCCAATGTAAGTAATTCATAAAATAATTGATGGCCTGCATAATATATTCAGGCTGTGAGCCAGCAATAGTCCTTCTGGACCACTGCACTGTGACTGAGTGTACTCAAGAACAGACACCATTTCCCACCCTGCATGCAGGCTCCTGCCCATTGGATCTGCTTAAGGATGGATTCAGGTTCAGCTCACTTCTTGAGCTGCCCTGCTTCACACATTTGAGGTAGTGCTGAGCCTACAGTGGGAAGTTGATTTGGCTTACCACCAAATGCCCACACAGACTCTTTATCACTCCCCTCCTCAGCTGGACAGAGTAGAGGAAAATATGACAAAAGGCTCATGAGTCAAGATAAAAAGCAGGAGATTGTTCACTAATGACTGTCACAGGCAAAACAGACTTGGGGAAATTAATTTTATTTATTGCCAGTTAAACACCAGGATAATGAGAAATAAGAACAAATCTAAAACCCACCTTCCCTCCACTCCTTCCTTCACCCTGGGCTCAACCTCACTCTCAACTCCTCTGCCTTCTCCCTCTGCATCTTTCCTCTGATGTGTCAGGGAATGGGAGTTGTAGTCATTTCATAACACTTCATTTTTGCCACACTTTCCTCCTCACCATGCTCTTCCCCTACTCCAGTGTGGGGTCCCATGCATGGGGGACAGTCCTAAAGAAGATTCTGCCACATAGGTCCTCACCATAGCCTAGAGTTCTGCACAGACTGCTCCAGTGTGGGTCTTTTCCACAAGAGGTAGTCCTTCAGGAATGGACTGCTCCAGAATGAGTGAGAAAATTAACTCTATCCCTGTAAAACCCAGTACAGCCTCCAAGGTATGTAAGAAATAGTATTCAGAATAGGATTAACAAAAGTAGATATATTTGGGTTGCATGGCAAGGTTTGGGTAGCAGTGGAGCTAACAGGGTAGCTTCTGTAAGAAGACACCAGAAGCTGCCCCCATGTCCAATAGAGCCAATGCCAACAGTCTCCAACACCAACCAGCTCCAAGACAGACCCACTTCTGGCCAAGGCCAAGCCCATCCATGACAGTAGAAGCATCTCTGGGATAACATGTTTTAGAAGGGTGAAAAAAACCTACTGTGCAGCAGCATCTGGGAGGGAAGAATGAGAATGTGTGAGAGAGACAACTCTGCAGACCCCAAGGTCAGTGAAGAAGGAAGGGAAGGAGGTGCTTCAGGTGTTAGAGCAGAGATTCCCCTGCAGCCTGAGATGAAGGCAGTGGTGAGGCAGCCCATGGAGGTTAACAATGGGACAGATATCCACCTGCAGTCCATGGACTACCAGATCAGGTAGATAACTGAAAGAGAATGACCCTAGGGAGAGCCCACACTGGATCAGCCTCCTGGCAGGATGTGTGGATGCATGGACCGAGAAGTCCACACTGAAAAAGATATGCTGGTAGGGCTTGTAGCCCTGTGGAGAATCCATGTTGGAGCTTTCTGTTCCTGAAGGAGAGAGAGTGATAGAGCACTTTGGTGTACAGCTGGTGGACCGCAAAAGTCAACACAACACAGTGAATGAGGGACAGGGAAAAGCAATGGAAAATTCTCACACTTTTTACTTTATAGGCAGCCCATGTGATTCATGAAATGTCAGTGACACAAACGAGCAACCATCATTCCAGTGTTGGTGTAAATACAATGAAATGTTGTCTTCCATTCACAGAGAAGTACAGCTACACTGTAATTAGAAATCTTACTATGTTCTGACAACAACAACAACAAACAAAGAAACCCAAACATTTTTCTCCCTGAAGTTCTCATTCTTTGTGGACTGCAATGTTTGATTTTAAATTGTCAGTGAGATAAAACTGTGTATCCCAAACCCCATAAATAAAGTATTTGTTGGAACAAAAGGAGTCACTAACAACCATTGTCTTTTTCTGGAGTACTTACCTTGAATGATGTTTACTTTATCAATACAGTGAACACCCCCTCTTCTATACTGAAGTTCATTGCGTTCTTCACAAAGAAATTTTTTAAAAAAGCATATCCATATTATACAAAAGCTGTATGTTTAGACAGAGGGGGATCATAATAATTCATATTCATTTAATGCTGATTATTTTACTTAGCTCTGAACTTCTAACCTGATTCATACAGTGCTGATACAGAGTTCTAGTTCCAGTCCTGTATGTAGCATAAAAGGAAATGACACTGCTATCTTCATCCTTCTTTTGGTTTTACTAATCCTTTTCATTATTCCTTCCTCTTCTTTATTTAGTTTAGGGCTTGAGATAAGCTTGATGTCAGAAACCACACAATAAAACAAACAAAATAACAAAGTTATACAAAGGTGAAACCACAAAGAAGTCACCAAGACAAAGAACTGCTTCATGGTGGAAGCCATTGGTGGTTTGTTTGCAGTAAAGGATCACCTACTATCTGAAAATTAAAAGCATATATCTTTGGAAGTCTACCAATTTACATTACCAGGTTGTGTTCTAAATAGCAAAATTTTTGGTGGATATTGCTATTTGTTAGGAAGGAACAATCATGACTTTAGATTTCAAAAGGTGATAACCTGGTGTAAGTGTGCCAGTCCTCATTTGTGGGTGGGCTACATGCCCCATTACATAACCGTTTGGACTGTGTCTATACCAGTAAGCACATTAGATGTTGGTTACAACCACTGCTCTGTGATTATCTGTATTAAATTCTGATTGAAAACCTGGCATCATTCTGAGCTGAGCTTGCACTTTTCCAGGCTCAGCTTGCATGTGGACCGTTCCCAGCAAGATTGGATGTGATTATCCCATTTTGGAGGGTCATGGACTTTAGCCATATGAGCTGTGTTCTACTAGTTCTGTTAGTTTTTCTTACTTCATGCTCAGGAAAACAACAAAGACTCTGCCCTGTTTTGGGCACTAGTATAGATTTTGTTCACTGGTATAGATTTTGTTCTACTGGTATAGATGCACTGAAAAGGGGGTCAGCAAGCAGGTGGTTCTCAGAGGAGCCAAGAGGTTGCAAGTCTCCTTTGTAGCTGGAACAAGAGCAGAGCATCTGCAAGGTGGAGAGAGAAGGAAGGAGATGCTATGTAAAGAAATCTTATAAATCATTACCAGGAGTTACAGGTTAACCATCTCTGATGCAGCTAATGGACACAGAAATGGAGATCAGAATCTCCTGAGTCCAGTTCTCCCTGCCACTCCCAGTAAAAGGGTCTGTTTTTCAGCCATAGTTTGCTCAATAGCACCACACTCATAATAACCACTGTGGAAAACAGGACATAGTTCTTTTGACCTTCACCTGTTCAGACAAATTAGGATACTATGAAAATAAAAATCTTAGCTGCTGATATTTACCAGCTGCTGGTTATGGTAGCACAGCAGTGGGAGGCTTTAAGGAAAGTGTGGATGTAATTCCTGCTCAGTTCATCCGATCTGGGTCAACTCCCACTATGTACACTGCAGCACTGTAATTATTAGCAGTTCAACAGCATTTCTCAAATGAAACTGTTATGTAAATTGTTCTCCTATTCAGCAGAGCACTTTTGCTCTTAAAGGAAGCAGCCCGAGGCTCCTTGAAGAAAGGCTATCACTTCTGGGGAACAGAGGAGAGAAAAACAAATAGGCCAGGTCCATTTATGTGTTTGTGTTCTAGGTATGCAGGACTTTGTCACATTTTGGGCAGAAGTAAGATTTCACTAATGAAAGGTGTTAATGTAGGAAAGGAGAGGCAGAAGCAGAAGAGGATACCAAACATTGCTGGGCTAAGAAATGATCCTGGACAAATCCTCCCCTCACCTTATAATAAAAATAATTTAAGAACCTAGAGGGAGAGAAGAAAGGCAATCTTCATGCCTAGTCAAAGTTACAGGCTTTAAATGATATTTAGTCCTTTAAAACTCTGTACTGAGGACACAGAAGGCTTTTCAGTGTGAGTTAATGCTGTTGTGTTAGCAGAACAGTGGGTCATGTAACCAAAGTGGCTGCCTTAAGATATCACAGGTGTTGCAGAGGACAGCAGCTCCTCTGGGACATCTCCATATACTGATAATCAAGCTCTAACCTCTACAGCACTATTAGAGGTTGGAGCTCCTGGATCACTCCAAGCAATATCCCTTTTGGGAATGCAGACACATCTGTCTGAATTTCAGCAGCAGCAAACAGCAAGGTTCTAGTGGTGAGCTCAGGGATGCTAACCCTTACTGTTAACAAAAGACTGCACCTAAGCAATCATTAAAATACCTGGAGTGGAGACAGGAATAGACTGTACATGTCAGGGGACTGAACTTCGGAAACCCAGGTTTCTGGGCTGCCAGAATATGCTCCTGCATCTCTAAAGTACAATCCACCTTCTCCATTTGTCCTATTTAAAGCATTTTGGCAACAAGTATCCAAGATCTATTAATTACCAAACTTTTGGCGTGACTAAATTAAGTACCTTCTCAGACAGGGAAAAGTCTGTCTTGCATAAATAATCAGTCTTGTTTCTTGTATAAATAATCAGTCTTCATAGACCAAATAGGTGCAGAAATTAAAGGCATCAGTAAGAATATTAGAATATTAAATTATATTAGAATATTATATTAGAATACAAATGATATTGAAGATTTGAGTCATGAGATTCAGACCTGCTTCATCTCATGGTAAACATTATTAAAACTTCTTAAAGGAAAGATAATTAAAATATTAATGAAGTTTTAATGTTAACAATATGATTTGATACCTTTCTATTTTGTAAATGAGAAAGAGCTTTATGGAAACTTAACACATGCCATTTAGACAGTCATTCAGATTGAGCCTGAGCTGAGGGACAGAGGTCTGCTATGAGGCCATGTCAAAACTGGCCTTAAGCATAGACAGCCAGGCTCCAACAAGGACCTTGATGTATAAGGTTCCGGTTTGGGTGTTCTTATGTGTGCCTTTTATACTGAAGAATGCATATGTTGATATGATTCAATTAGCTGCTCCATGCCCATTCAAATATCAAGACATTTCCAAAGCTGGCACAGGTGGGCATGAGGGATCCTTCAGGTCCCTCTGCCTGTCTCAGTAAAGCCACCATGACTCCCAAGATGGGGCTGTGAAAGCATGCTTGTATTGCAGTGCAGTTCAAGGTTCTACCAGGATGTTACAGAGGTCATTTGTCAGAGATGCTAAATTACACTTCTTTCTGTCTGTGTCACTATATTAAAAACTTTAACTAAGAGGTTTGAATTAAACTCCCCTCTTTTTTTTTTTTTTAATCTGTTGCTCTTAATTTCTTCCCTGACAGCTTAGTCCACTAGTTTCTCAACCTGCAGCCCTTTCTGGCTGAGATTAGTGGTTTGGTTTAAATTATTACATTTCTTTATCTTTTTTACTATGGTTAGCTTTTACTGAATTAGTCAACAGGCTGGTCCAAATTTCTGTTAACCTGGATAAAGGAGACACTCAAAACTGCAAAAAACTTCACACTTTTTTGTATTAAAAATGTATCCACAGATTGCTCCAAGACATTTCTATATGGTACCGTATTATGATAACACAGTCTTGTAGTACTAATCTCCACTGGGGAAGAAAGGAAGTTCCATTATATGCTGCTTAAGTAGGATAAAAAAGAGCAGACAGGTTTAAAACAAGGTTTGAGCAAGGCTTGAAGCAAGGCTTAAAGCAAAGCAAAGGTGACTAACCAGTCAACCTCTATATACATGTGGTCAGAGATTGGTTGGTCCAATGGGGCACTGAAGCTAACGTGTAGCTGCCCAATGGAAAGGTGTTCTGCCAGGCTATAAGCATAAAAGGCAGAAACAAAACCTTGTATCTGGGGGAGCAGTGGTCAGCTTATGTGCTCTCACCCCAGATAAACAACTTATTTACCAGACAGGCAGGAGTCCTGTCCCCTTTGTTCTTTCTCCCACGTTGCCCTGTTCTAATGCAGGAAGGAGGGGAGAGAAAGGGACCTTGTCTAGACATCTTAAGGCCTGTCTGGGATTGTACTGGGCCATGTCATGGCCCTACCATGACACATTGTAAGGACTTTAATTCCACCCTCTTAACACATAGACTAATACCACTCCTGCCTCAAAAAAAAAAAAAAAAAGCCTTTAGCAGCTGTTTTTTTAATAGACTCCATGTAAACAGATAATGTGAATGATGTTCCTTTCCATCAGGTACAGATGTAAGCAGGGAATTTCCTCTGGCAAAGCCATTAGGAGGCAGAGAATTATCACAGTTATCTTTAAAATATCCCACTCCCTATTCACCACCACTGCCAGTTCATAAAAAAAGTTTCTGGTTCAGTGAATAACCTGCTTGTGTGCACTTATAAACGTGGTCTCAGATGTACTAGTGTGCAGCTCCAGTGTGGCAAGACACAGCTGGCGGTGGCAGCTGATCAGAGCTCCCCAAGTGCATCCCCTGGCATCGACATTCTCAGTTCCTAACCAGCTCTTGCCTCCCATCTAGTGGCTACAACCCTGCATCAAATATTTTATTATGATTTTTCTTTTAATTAATGTACTGAACAAGTAAGAGCCCTGTCTGTCATAGGACAACGACAGAGCCTGGAAAAGCAGAGGCTCCGGGGAGACCTAATAGCAGCCTTCCAGTACCTGAAGGGGACCTACAAGAAGGCTGGAGACAGACTGTTTACAAAGGCCTGTAGTGATAGGACAAGGGGCAATGGCTTCAAACTAGAGAAGAGCAGATCTAAATCTGCTGGATTTAAAACTGGGTGTTAGGAACAAGTCTTACCATGAAGGTGGTGGAACACTGGAATAGGTTGCCCAGGGAGGCGGTTGGGGCCCCATTCCTGGAGATATTCAAAGTGAGGCTCAACAGGGCTCTGGGCAACCTGATCTGGTTGAGGATGTCCCTGCTGACTGCAGGGGGGGTTGGAGTGGATGACCTTTGGTGGTCCCTTCCAAACCAGACCATCCTATGATTCTATGATTCTATGAATGTGAGGCAATAGCCCACAATCTCAGAGTTTTCTAAATAACTACCATATATTGGTAAAATCAGTTACTCAAATATTGTTGATTACTTCAAAAGTTTCCATAGAAGTTTCAGAGTGAGGAGGTTGAAAAGAATAAATCTGAATGTGGAGTTCTTCTGTGGCTTCCATAATTGTGAGCCACATAAGAAAGCTATGTTTCACTGCCACTGTTAAAACAGAAAGTTTGCTTTTCATCTTAAAGTGCAAAGTTAAAATCTTGTGTGGAAAATTCCCTGCAGAACAGTGGCCCATAAAAAACACCTAAGAGATGGTGAGAACAATAATAAAGTCCCAAGAGCAAGCACAGACTCTTGACCTTACATCCTTCAACACCGCCAGAGCCAGTCCATGCTGGAAGGGACCTCCAAAGTCCAACCTTTTGTGGGAAGGGGAGCCTATGTGTGGTTTTCTAGTGCCCTGTCCAGTAATATCTGTAAAATCCCCAGTGAACAAGGAATTCCCTTCCTCTAACTCTAGGGTGACCTCTCTTTTTCTTACAAGCCATATCCAGAGGAGTCAGAGTCTGTGCCTACAGCATCCAAAAGAAGAACTGCACAGGCTGAAGTCAGGCTGGAGTGCAGATCACACTGCCAGTGCTGTGGCAAGGAGGTAGTGGAAAAAATGTCAAAAGCCAAGACTAGATCTTCTCTGCTCCCAAAAGCAACTCTGAATTCACAGAGATGGCTGCAGCTAGAAATAGCACTTGGCATCTGGGAAAGAGTGCTGAGTGAAAAGGGAGGGCAAAGCAGAGACTGCTAGGGGACAATGGGGTCCAGGAGGAATCTGTGTAAACAGTGGGGATGTTCACAGGTTAACAGATTGCATTGGGTTGGAAGGGACCCTCAAAGGTCATCTTGTCCCTGCAGCCAGTGGGACACCTCCAACTAGGTGAGGCTGCCCAGGGCCACATCAAGTCTGATCTTGAATGTCTCCAGGGACAGGGCCTCAACCACATTCCAGGGCAACCTGTTCCAGTATTTTACCTCTCTCATTGTAAAGAACTTCCTCCTTGTGTCCAACATAAATCTACCCTGCTCCAGTTTAAAACCATTGCCCCTCATCCGATTGCTACAAGCCCTTCTAAACAGTCCTTCCCCGGCCTTCCTGTATGTCTCCTTCAGATACTGAAATGTAGTTATAAGGTCTCCCCAAAGCCTTCTCTTCTCCAGGATGAAAAGCTCCACTTATTTCAGCCTGTCTTCACAGGAGAGGTGCCCCAGCCCTCCAATCATCTTTGTGGCCCTCCTCTGGACACACTCCAGCAGGTCTATGTCTCTCAACAGGTCTATGTCTCTACTCAGAGCTGAGGTCTCACCAGAGCAGAGTGGAAGAACCACCTCTCCTGACCTGCTGCCCACACTTCTTTTGATGCAGCCCAGGATGCAATTTGCCTTCTGGCCTGCAAGTGCACATTTGTTCTGGCTGCCTTGTTTCAACCAGGTTCTCATCCATTTGGGATAACTAGCCAGATGAATGTAACTCTTACTGGACATCTATAAATATTAACCATTCACCCTATTCAGTATAGCAGGCAGAACACAAAGCAGGGAGTAACCCTATGTGAGAATACACTGACAGCAATATTTCTAGTTCTTAAAATAGCAAATTTCTAGTTCTTAAATTGGAAATATCTCCTTTGGTGTTTATTCCCATATAGGCCCTATCTACTTCTGAATTACACTTATTGGGGTTTATTCTAATTCCTCTAAGCATGGCTCAGAATTGATATAACCTGAGATACTCTGCATTACCAGCATATACTTCTATTAGCAATAGCAGTAAATTAAACAACGCCAGGGCAAAGGCTTAGACACAAGCAAGTGGTTATTTATCCTATTTAATTCTTAGGATAAAGCCTGGGGTATTTTTATGCTCACAGTTTCCTAAACAACTCCCAGGCTTAATTTAGGACTTGGCACAGGCCATGCACTGTTCTCAATTAAATGGTTGCTCTATTTTGCAGGCAATAAGAGTTTGAAAGTTGGTTGTGCTAGGAAAGGAATTTAATGTGTGACTACAGGCATTGCCTTTGGCTACATCCATGCTGCTGGGAAATAAAAGAGGGAGAATGAAAGTTTAAGTAACATGCCCCTACATATGTAAACTCTAGACTTCTGTAAACAGCTTCTCTTTATCATACCTGCACAAATCAGCTTGCAGAATCCAAAAGTGCTATCATCATTTGGAGCAGTTGTGTCTAGAAATCCTCCTCTCTCCTGAGAAAGTCAGCAAATAGTAAAATTTAAATATAGATTTAATTTCCTGGTTTTCTTACCATTCTTTAAAGAACAAGGAATCCCTTAGCAGTAAGGAATAGTTTTCTGGATCTTTATGGAGCAGTTTTATAGAGAAGCATTTTCTTTGTAAAACCAGCAGTTTAGTTCAGTTTAGTTAATTTAGCTCACAAGAGAGCTAAGTAATACCTCTGAGAGTGTGGCAAACATTTGTAACCAGTTCTGGCTGTATACCTAGTAAAGACCATGCATAAAGAAGAACATGCTTTTTGCCTGGAGAATTACAGGAGTGACTAGTGTAATGTAAGTGTGTAAAGAATTAATACTGGATAATTATAAGTGAACACACAAAAATCTGGAAATGTGCAGAGTCCTCTAACTTAAAGCACCAAGTATCTTGATTTTAAAGGTACTATCTAAAGTACAATTGACCTGGAAAGAAACAAAAGCACTGAAAATTGTATGGTAAAATTTCCAAAACTCCCTAAGAAGTTATCTAGTTAAATTTTATTCCATCCATTTCATTTTTTTTTCCATTTTGCAAATCTTGCTTGATCTATTTCTGCTTTGAAAGTTAAATGGCAGCTTTGCAAATGGATAAAACTGACCCCTAGTCTCCTTTGCAACTCTCATTCTCTTTTACATCTAGAATGATCTAAAGGAACTTCACCATCAGCATTCTGATCCAGTCCACCAAAGAGAATGGGAACCTTCTTTTTTGTTACGTTTAGTGGCAGGCCATGAATAGTGACAGATCCAAAAGACTAAACTTAGCACTAATATGAACATATCACTTCATTAATGAAGAATCTTGTACTTGCTTGGGCCCAACAATTTTAATAAACAGTTCTGTGAGTAAGTCTATACAGAACTAGTATTTTGAGTCAGTTAATTCAGCAATAATTTCCTGCATTGCAACTAATGAGATCCCATTGGAATACATATTATCATAGCTGATCCAAGGCAGAAGTGTAATCAAGCAAGTTTGGGAAAATAACATACTCTCATCATAAATGCCAACCAGATTTGTTTAATAAATGTTGCTCCAGGCTGTGTCCCCAACAAAATATCCTTAGAGCCAAAGACCCTTGAATCTGTTTTCCACTCAGGAGTGACGTATGTGCAAATCTGTAACCTCTAAAACAGTCAAAAGTCAGAGCTAGGTCTCAGGAGATGTTGTTTCGGAAAAAAAAAAAAAAAGTATGCTAAAAATCACTGTGGTATATCTTCTGTTTTTTCACTGAAGCCAGCTGTTTGTCTAGAAACTGAATTCCTCTAGACAGCATGCTACGGTGGTGGACATGGTGTGATTGGTGCTGTGCTTGAAACAGAGAAGCATTACCAGCAGCAAAACCCCAGCTGTCTGTTTACCTCTGGTAGCAATTTTGTGTTGAGATTGGTTGGAAAATAAAAAGATCCTTGCAGATTTCAGCAAATGAGGGTCTTTAGTGTGGTGTCTGCATAAAGATATCATTCAGCTATCAAGCTTATTTGCATGTTAAGCCTGTTGAATTTATATCCCAGCCACACAATTTGTTAAGTGTTGAAGCCTGTCTAAATGGTGCATGGTTTTTCTAGTGATGATAATGTTTTTGTGCTGATGTGTACTGTAGTGTCAATACAGATAAGCAATGCCGTTTCCACTGGGAAGGAGGAAATTTATGACTGTGTTGTACTCTATTAACCTTTCTTACTACCTCTAAACAATTAGCTCAAAAGTCTTTCTAACTCTTTTTCTCTCTGTAGAAGTGTTTTGTCCTTTGTCTTGGTTTCATTACACTCTTGGGAATCACTGGTTCTGTTGACATAAAAGAGTACTCTGTTTTTTCTGGAATAAATAGTGAGATGCTTATAGGTACATCAAGGAGAGTTTGGGAAGCAAATACACTGTCGTGCTTTTAGATTCCTCTTTGAATAAGTAAAGAAATAAAACTTGTCAGATGCTAAAGTTAGAGATTAGCAAACTGAGAAGAAAACAGAAATCTTGGAAACCTCTGGAAGCTGAGACTAGGTATCGTTTCAAGTGCTCCAGAGTTTGAGTAATATAGTGAAATATATCTCTTATAGAAGCATGATTTCCAGAACTGATTTTTATGTGAACTCAGCATCGTTAACTGCTGTTTCTGCTCAGAACCTAAGCCTCAGTAACTCTTCATATTCTTGTTGCCTTATGCAGCAAACTGGAACTGCTCTTGAGCATTAGGCCAATGTCTTTACAGCCTTGAAATCAAGCTCTGGAAATCAAGTTTAAGCAAGTTCAAGATTTCTACATAGATACCAGATGTGTTAAAGAACAAGCCTGTGTAAGCAAGACCTTGGGAAGGAAAAGATATAAAACACCATTCTGACTTCTGCTGCATAAAAAGTATTGAATCCTCTGTAGAGCTGAACCAGCTGCCTTTGCTGTGTTATAGGGATTCTTATGCATAAAAGATAGGACTTTGTATCAAAACACAGCTCTCATCTGTGCTGCTTGCAACAATGTTGTGGCAAACTTAGGGTTGATAAGCGATGTGTGAAGAACTATGTGCATGACCTTCTTGGTGCCTCTCTTCTGCTTGAAAAGGCCTACCTTAGATATGCAAATATTCTGCAGAGAGCATCTCTGTCCATGGGCTGTTCACCACTATGGCTTGAGCAGGTCCACCTCAAACTTAGGACAGTCAGACCGGTAGATACTGGTAGGCAAGTAACAGCACTAATTAGCTGTATCCCTTCTGAAACATTCTCTCCCATTGTACAGAAACATCCATTTGCAAAATCCATGCATATCCATCCAGGTCATCTTAAAAAAAAAAAAAAAAAATCAACATTTTCAGACCTTGTCTATCTTGGAGTTAGTTTCCATTCAGCAATGAGATGTCAGCAATAGATACAAAAATGCCAGTAGTTCTAACCCTTCTTGGGCTTGTAAGACTTGGTTGTTTTACCATTTAATAATCAATAACATTGTTGTTATTGTTTTTTCCCAGTGCATTTCCTGAACCTCCAAGCAGGGAGATAAAAAAAGCCTAAACATCCCTAGATAGAGAGCACATCCCTAGATACTGTTTATATACAGGATAGCAACACGTGTTTTAATATAAGCCAGTTAGTGCTTCCAAAGCATGTGTTTGGATACTTTTCTGGAAGAAAATTAGTTGAAGGTTCCAATGGCATTTGTCTGAGTCATGCTTACTTAAATAAACATGCTCGTGTTTATTTAAAGACAAAGGTTTGTTTTGTAGTTACTAATTGCTTGTATTAATGTTCTGTCGTGGCTTGGCCAGTTTCTTCAATGATATCCTAATGGATTTAATCCCTACAGGGTGAAGATATAGCCAAACAATAAACAGGACTGTTTGGTCTTAGCTGCTGCAGCTGCTTGGTAATGTTCTGCTCCTTGAGGAATTAATGGTTAAGGAATAGTCCTAATGAAATACTGTAATGCCTCCCATTATAGGAGTTAAACTGTACAAATTAGAGCAAAATGGCAAATGTCTCATGTGGAGCAAAACAGCTGCTAACAGTATTGCTCTGTGGTACCATTTGGTGATAGCAGTAAGGGAATTGCCAAGGGCCCTATTCTGCCATCAGTCTGCCATTGTAATTGCAGCGGCATCCTAAGTGTCAGGGGAAGTTTATCCCAAAGTGCTAATGTGATGCAGGTGGTGAATTCTAGCAAAACTGTTCCCAAGTCAATAAAAGATGTTCCTTTTTTTTTCCTCTTTTTTTTTTTTTTATATGTATACAGACTAGAGGACAGGGGACTCAGCAGGACATTTGGGCTGCCTGCAATTATGAGGCAGGCTTCTCATTTAATGCCATTAGCAAACTCATTGAGCTCAGTCATAAACTAGTGAGGTTTCTTCTCCTGCTGAGTCCTCCTGGAGGACTGTCCCATTCTGCTAAGCAGGAAGAGTCAAAGAAATGGAAAATCTGCATCTGATACTATATTTCTTTCATTAGCATTTCAGTGAATGCAGGTAAATCAGCACTGCCACTCCTGAAACACAAAATTCATGAAACAGCAGGCAGGTACATAATGCTCAGCAACAGCCCCAAGGCAATGCAGAGGAACTTGAAAGGCTGAGTCCCACAAGACTATGTTGTGATATTTTGGTAGGGTTTTTTACAGATAGAGGATATCAGACCTTGGCAGATTGTGTGGCTTGCTCCAACTCCTAAATGTTGGGAAAGGAGAGAGAAGTGAAAAAGCAAGAGAAAAAAATAGAGTTGTGACTGTCAGACAACACTTTTTAGGGTGATGCATTCTCATCAAAAAATGTTTCACAAAAGTTCAGCTACCTAGAAAACCATACTCCATCTGGGAGGGCATGAAATTGTTGCACAATAATTTAAGGATCTTCAGTTAAAAGAATCTAAGAGGACTCTCATCTCTTTCTGAGGATTTGATCCTGTAAATCAAATAGATCATTGAAAAGATCTGATCCCTTAAATCAATGAAATCAGCAGAAATAGATAAAGCAACACTATCCACAATGATATAACAACACCTCTTCAGTTCCAAACTCAGTGTGCTGAAATAATGCTTTTTCCATTAAGAAAAACTGGGGGTTTTTTAATCAAAAAAGGTTAAAGAATCTATTTTTAATTCAAAATACCTTCACAAATGTGAAGACTGTGCATGTGGCATGCAGTGTGGAAAACAATTTTCCTGACAGATTTCCAGGGAAGTTTATTGCAGTTTAATTCCAGTCATTTTGCACATGTTTTTTTCTTACACACTCATGCATGCATGGGTGTACTGGCCAAGAGTTTATATTTCTTCAAATTCTGCCTGCAAAGTGCTTCTGATTGGCTTATATTTGGAATACCAAAACTATCAATACAGTCTTTGTGGCTAGCAAGGAATGCAAATTTGTCTAATCATTGATGTGGTGGGTTGAAAGGAGAAATTACTCCCAAAATAGATTGCCAGACTAGCTCAGTTTGGGATGGAAGCAAGTGAAGCTATATTTACAAGCAAACTAAAATCTAGAAATATGAAATGCAATGCATATGTACAAAATATACAATATTGGTACAATGTATATATATTTACAAATTATAAACAACACAGAAACTCCTCAGATCCCCTGGATGAATCCAGGGGGACCATTCACCTCCTCCCCTACTCCCTCCCTCCTTCCCATTACCTCACACAGTAATCAAAACAGAGATACCTCTGGTAAGGCTGTGGAAGAGACAGAGAAGTTGCAAGCAGAAGCAACAGAAGAAGAAAAGAGGCAGAGAAAAGTTTATACCACTACTCTATATCAAATTAGCAATCCAATGAATTATATACACCCTATCATTATTTTTCTTTTGTATCCAATGGCAATTTATTTTACTTTCAGTCTTTGCAGTCAGCTTCTAGGCTAAAGTTCCCCCTTCAAACTATAACATGTATTCATGTAGCAACTGTCTCCCATCTAATCTTTAAACAGAAGTTTAGTTTAGCATAACTTTTGCATTCTCACTAGAAGAGACCATTAAAAAAAATGGTTAGAGTGTGTATTTCAATAGAAACTCTCAGCTTCTCAAATATACATCAACACATACAGTCCTCAGTTTGCTTAGCTCTTCCAGAGTCACATTCACTCCTTATGGTCAGCCTCTGTTCCCAGCTAGTGCTCTGGCCAGCCTAGCCCTGAGGGGATCCCTGATTCATCTCCATGCTATAGCACAGGGAAGGAAAGGAGAGGGATGCCAGGAATGTCCTGAGGATGGGTGAGGCTTGCTGCAGCAAGCATAGCATTCCCTGTGGCAGAGACTTCTTTCCACTGAATGGTTTCCCAGTGTGCTCACCCTTTC